>NC_051252.2:40335115-40662467 GCF_015237465.2 Chelonia mydas
GCAACTTGATGGGAGGTACTGTGGTCTACTTGTTAGACACTGGGACTAAAGTAGGAGTTATGGGTTCTACTCCTAGTTCTGCAACTGACTCACCGTGTGATCTTTGGCAAATTGCTTCACCTTTCTGTGACTGTTTCTCCATTTAGAAAATGGAAAAATTTTATTTACCTCTTAGGGATGTTGTAAGGTTTAATTAATAATCATAAAATGCTTGAAATTTTTGCATGGAAGGTGCTGTAGAAGTGTTAATGTTAATAAATTTATTTATTAATTTTATTAATATTTGGGCACTATTGAAATTAATTAGACCTATGGGGAGCTCCAATCTCATATAGAGTGCTTTCCTGCTGTGAGAGGTACTGGGGCTTTTTCAGAAACTCATAGATGTTAGAGACGGAAAAGCTGTTATATGTTTGCCAATGCAAGATATTCCCTTTTACACACTTACAACTCTTTGTCTAATCTAATTTTTAATGTCCCAGGAGATGGGACTTCTACCACTTCTTTTGTGAGACTGTACTGGGACATCCTCTGCTGGTGGTCACCAAGCATTTAAATCAGATGTTAAATAAATATTTCAGTTACATATTCCTTCAGCATAGTCCACATGATTACCGGAAAAACCCTGGATGGCCT
Organism: Chelonia mydas; assembly: GCF_015237465.2. Taxonomy (NCBI): domain Eukaryota; kingdom Metazoa; phylum Chordata; order Testudines; family Cheloniidae; genus Chelonia; species Chelonia mydas. The sequence continues at coordinate 40,335,752 of NC_051252.2, forward strand.
TTCTTTTGTTTGGTCTTATTGTGTGTATGTGTCTGTCAGAGAGAGAGAATATTTTTAATTCAATTACTTCTTTTCAAAAATATTTAATAAATAGAATATTGTATCTTTAAGTTGTTTCGTGTTAATCCATTAAGGATTGTAACATGGGCTAATAAACATCTTAGCCTTCGCCTTTAGAGGTTATTTAATCTAGCATATGGTTGTGACTAAAGCTGGGTGGGAATTTTTCAACAAAATTATTTTGTGAGAAAGTGCTGATGAGAAAGAGACTCCACCCCAGAATAGCCAGTTGTCAGGGCTGAGGTTCAGGTCCCTGCTCTGCTTGATTTAAAGCAGGTACTCGAACCTAGTTCTCTCACAGCCCAGGTGAGTGCCCTACCCATCAGACTATAATGTCAATCAGTCTATGATGTTGGAGCTGTTCTACTTGGTATAAATAGTTAAATATTAATTGGACCAGAAGTTCCTGCGCTGAATCAGGGAAACCAAGGGACTTGAGCCCACATCTCGGGTGGGGGCTCTAACTATCAGGTTACTGGCTGTTCTGGAGAGGGTGTGTGTGTGTCTCTTCGCCACCCCCATTTTTCTGGACAATTTTTGAAAGGTTTTGGTTTTGTCCTGATTTTGATGTCGCAAAATTTTTCACAGGACAGGAAAACCCTTTCCAGTCCAGCTGGCCCAGCTCTAGTTATGACCTTATAAGCAGGCAGCACTCTCAAATTTCCATCTATATAGCAAAAATAGAAAAGGATGGAAAAATGCAAAAATATCTAATGGAATTCAGCCGGACCAGCATAATGATTAGTTTTTACATTTATTTTATTGTTTGTATTGCAGTAGTGCCTATTGGCCCCAATCAGGGATTGGAGCCCTGTTGTGCTAAGCACTGTAAACACATTTAGGAAAAGACAGTCCCTGCCCAAAGAGCATACAATCCAAGTATAAAATGAGAGACAAGAGGTGTTTACAGTGAACAGATGGGGGGGCCCAGTGATTATGATCATGTGCAATAATAATGATGATCTTTGCTTGATTATTGAATTCCTTGGTAGTGTAATCAAAATATGCTGATTTACAGACACCTCTTTGTATTTGCATGAAATCCAGTGAATACTTTTTTCCATATTTAAATAAATTTGTGAGCTCAGCCTCAACAGGTAATCCCTTCTGTAGGCATTTGTAATGGGATGCATGAACCCCACACCAGTGACAAAGGGGTTAAAGAGCTGTTTTGGGCAGCACCCTGCCTCTCCAGGCCTATCAGTTGTATCGGGGGGAGTAAGCGTTTAAAATCAGGAGTTCCAGACAGTTTCTGTTTTTGTAAGACTAAATTTTTATTAAACAGGAATACACAGATTTCCATTTTTTACAAAGGACATGACATTGAGGAGCACTCCCAAATGAGGCTCTCACAGCTATGTGCAAGTCAAGCTGGCATTATGAAACATCTCCCTAGGGGTGGAGTGCAAAGGGTACTGCGACGGGCCGGAAACATGTGTGGAACGTGTGGGAAATTTCGGAAGGGCTTGGAATGCAGTTCTGTATGGGCTGCTGCGGGAGTCAAGCATGGTTGTGTTCTGACTGCAGTGAAATCAGAGAACTCAGCATCTCTGTTTGGTCCTCCATAAGATTTATCATCCACTCCTGCCTGCCCAGTCTCCTCTCCTGGCTATCAACTCTGAGTTTTTCCACTGATTTTCTCTCTCCATGCCCTGTGCTCACTATCTGCAGTATCAGATGATAGCAGCATTTCTCTAAACAAGACCTCCTTACTCCTCCTCATTTGCCTCCTTTCTCTGACAGAGACACTCTGATGGTATGTATGTGGCGGCCTTCAAGGCCACAATCTGCTGAGCAGTTCCAATCAAGCAGAAAACTTTGGCAAATACTGAACAGCCCTCTGCTTGCTAATTTTTCTTCTCTTGATTTGTCACCCAAAGTCTTCAACCTCGAGGTGAGGTCCTGCTGCACGCTCAGCAGCCGCTCACGCAGAGTCTCAAACATCTTCCCCTCCCCTGCCTACCGGCCACTGCGTCTCCTCCGCATGAGTTCGAGACAGTTGGCTGGCAGTTCTAGGAGCGAACGGACAGCAGCTCTACAGCTCCCAAAAGGGACTTCTGGAAAGCTTCAGGTCACGCACTGATTCTGCAAGGAGACAGCAGACTCTGGCATACTGGTTAGGCAGGATAGGTTCACCAAGCCCCAGGGTGAGCTGTTAAGTGGTCAGCTGTTATCCTCAACCCCTCCCAGGATTACAGAATCTGAGACTATACTGAACGGGCTTGTGGAGTAGGACCCAGGAGCCCCATCCTTTTAAACTCAGTCAGACTATTCTGCTCAACTTAGTATCTCTGAAACTCCTGTTTATGCAGACCAAGGCACCCTATGGGTCTTGCAGTGGCCAGACAGCAGGAAGTGCCCATCAACCCGAGATCTGTGACAGTATCTTTGTATAGTTGTATTCAGTCATATATAATTCAGATAGCTCAGTATATTTGTCATGTTTCATAGAGTTTAAGGCAAGAAGGGACCATTAAAGCATCTAGTCTGACCTCCTGTATATCACAGGTCATTAAGTTTCACCCATATATCTCTATATTGAGCCCAATGTCTCTGGTTAAACTAATGCATTTCAGTCAACTGTTGTGTGCCACAGGCTGAGAAGAGGAGAGACAAAGGTTCCCCTAATGCCCAAGGTTTAATTAGGTGAGATATGCCCAGATGATCTGAACAGGTGATCCATTCCCCATGCTGCAGGAAAGGTGAAAGACCCCCAAGGTCCCTGTCAGTCTGACCTGATGGAAAACTCCTTCCTGACCCCAAGTCTAATGATTTGGTGCAAATTCCAGCTTCAGGAGACATACCCACTCCAGAGCTGATAGAGCCAGGCTGCCAAAAATAGAATGTCAGCCACTGCTATATTTATTTGTATATCTGCAGATCTCCCCAAAGTCAGGCAGTTGGTTAATGTAGGTAAAACTCAGCTTTACTTTTCATTTGAATCTTATATATACTTTTAACCCTTTCCAGATTTTCATAAAGATTTTATCAAAGGCTTCAAAATTCCTCTCTTCCAGGTTTAATTTTTAATGTTAAAATAGATAAATACTGGTTGAAGCTACTTGGAAACATCAAGTTGCTATTGATTTTAGAATACACCTATTGTCAGCACTTAGTTCAAAGCTGGAACCTGGAACCTTAGCTAAGATATAGGGTGAAAAAAGGAGGAGCATCATCTTTGGGTGCAAAGTTCCTGGTCAATTAAACTTAGCAAAAGAGAGGTATGGTACAGGGTAGGATGTAATTACTGAAGGGAAACCCCTTAAGTTTAATTGGTAATTGGTGAGTTGAAGATTTTCAATTTACAAAAGCACATTTTATTGATGCTACATGATGGAGACCATCTTGAGAATGCTTTTTTCATATTTTAAAAAATAAAATTATATATGTCTTTGTTGATATAAAATGAACATGGTTTCTAAGGAAGATTACTTTCTCAATTTATGGGAAAATGTCATCTCATCTCATCTGTTTTCAGACTCCAGTGATAGCCCTTTTAATTTTCCCTTTTTGTTATTGGATTTTGGAAAAGGTTAATTAGTTATCCACTAAGCTTGGCAGAAGAAGATTTTTTAAAATATAAAATTAAGAAATGTCCTATTGGGGTATGAAGGTAACACCACAAGGGGGTACTATAATTTTATCAAATTTGTCCTGGTAAGTAGGTTTATTAAGGTGATATGATTACAGCCTGCAGAGTTAATTTTAATATGCTAATACACCCAGCAAGTTGGGGACTTAAATAAAATGCTATAATTAATTTAAATTTATAAGAGGTAGGGAAGTTTAGTAAGGTCATCTGTAGATTATATTAACACTGAATATAGGCTTATAAGGTTTAAAATTCAGTTTTCTTATAAATGAGCTTTAGATGGCTGCTGTATGCATATTATTGACCTTTGAATGAGGAAGTGAATGTTGCATTCCGTGATTCTTGGTGCATTTTTTTTTAAAGAAAAAAATATAACGATTCACTGTTCAAGTAAAGCAAGCTAACACTGGATACTTCTCTCTTTTAATGGAATCATCAAGTTTACAGTTTCAGTAAAGAGTGGTGCTGTATATTAATGGGACTTCAAGGGAAACTTTTCTGGTTTTCATTGGAAAATTGTATCCTCCAGAATTCTTCCATTAGAAAATCCATTACTCTTTTCCCTGGTTAAACCTTCTGATAAGATACTGATAGGGATTTTCTGTTATATTCATGGATGCAGATGTGTACACTATACACATTAGTTTTTTTTTAAAGGGGGAAGTGTAAAATATCTATGCTTTGGACTTTTCATACTATCACTGTTTTCAGTGTGGCTCAGCTGTAGAAGAGTAGGGCAGAAAGTGAATGTAACTGAAAATGGGTCTCTGAAGTCTTTGATACTGTGTTTGGCCAACAGATAAAAAGGAGAAAAGGATAAAGAGCTATAAAGAATGGGGAGACCAAAGAACAAAGTGGTGAGTGTGTCATTGCAGAAAAGTAGAAAAGAAGTAAGGTGGCTGAAGAGAGTCCTTTTAACATTTTGCTTGTATGTTGTTTATCTATTACTGGTTGTCTACCTCTTAGAGGTAGAGACCGTGTCATAGTGTTTACATAGTGCCTACTACAAATTCCTGACTGGGGCCTCCAGATGCTACCATAATACAAATATATAATAATAATTAGCAGAGGATTGAGAGACATACAGCTCTAGGAAGGGATAGTATACAGGTGAAGAAGAAGAGAGCACATAGGGCCTGCTGCAAAATGCATTGAAATGAATCGGAGTCTTTTCATTGACTTCAGTGAGATTTTGCTCAGGCCTACAGAGAGCTGAGTTAGAAGACAGAATGAAGAAAATAGTTTACTAAGAAAACTAACACCGTAAGAGAAGCATATTGTTAAAATTCGTTACAGAGACGCTTGTTATGGCTCAATAGTTAAGGTAGAGTTAATTTTTGCACTTAAAGTAGGGATTTAACCTCACTTATATATGAAGAATACAGTGTGTCTTCATGAAATATACAGCACTTGGTCTGAGTACAGAAGGAATTTTTCAAGAATGTACAAGTAAATCTATTAATTAGTTTTTGAATTCAAATTATTATTTTTAAAAAAATGCATCCTCTAGTGCTGTGTTGGATTTTCTTCGTTCCAAGTAATTTCAATAATGGAAAAACACATGATCTTCAAACTTCTCATATAGTTGAAACTCATTGAAATTTTGTTAATTGAAATTTTAGTCTTCATTTGAAGAAATTAGGTTGTAATTAAGCGGGTTGTACAGTAGAACATCAGAGTTATGAACGCCAGAGTTACGAACTGACCAGTCAACTACATGCCTCATTTGGAACCAGAAATACGCAATCAAGTTGCAGAAACCAAGCAAAAAGAAAAAAAGCATATACGTTATAGTATTGTGTTAAACGTAAACTACTAAAAAAAGGGAAAGATTTGACAAGATTTAAAAAAAAGGTTTGACAATATAAGGAAACTGTTTCTGTGCTTGTTTCATTTGAATTAAGATGGTTAAAAGCAGCATTTTTCTTCCTCATAGTAAAGTTTCAAAGCTGTATTAAGTCAATGTTCAGTTGTAAACTTTTGAAAGAACAGCCATAACGTTTTGTTCCAAGTTACGAATGTTTCAGAGTTATGAACAACCGCCATTCCCGAAGTGTTCGTAACTCTGAGGTTCTACTGTGCATAGTACACATATGCTTTTCTGTGATCTGGAGAATGTTTGTTATTGTTGTTTCTGTCTCTGTATGCCTGAAAATGTCTTTGATTGTTGGCCATTTCTCTATTGGCTTTGCCTGTCCTTCTCTAATCCCAGGTCCAACCAACCAACAGAGTAGAATTTACCATATTGTGGGTGTCTAAGACCCTGAGTAACGTGACTGTATCAATTTTGAAAATGGGACTTAACTGTCTAAGGTCATGTCTGTACTACAAAGTGTCGTCAACTCAAGTTATGTTGGCGTACAGCACTCAAAGTTTTCATATCGCTCGGGCGCGTGCACACTGGGCTGCTTGCTTCAGTGCTGCATGTTCTCACCAGGAGTCTTGCACAGTGCATCCCAACTAGGTATTCCTGTGTGCCCCCGACCACTGCACAGCACAATGCCTTTTGGGACAATTTTCTGAGTGCTTTGTGGGATAGTAATAAGTTGCCCAGGGATTTCTGGGAGTTAGAGGTCAACCATGCCACTTTCTAAATCCCAAAATACTTTTCACACCCCTTAATTTTCATGCTGATTTTTAAAATTCCCAGTCCCACATATTGTTGCTTTTTGGTGTCTGCTTTCTCTCTGACAGAAGCATGGAGCTTGCAGAATTGGGCATAATTCTCTTGTGCATTGCTGATACAGGGTACACAGTTCTCTGGTATATGCAAGGCTTGAGGGAGTACTGCTGCCACAGGGTTTGGGAGGAGGAGGAGACGGCAAAGATGTTTGAGCACAACACCTGGCTGCTGATGGACACAGTGAAAAACAATGTCTGGTTGCTGCTGGCATTCACGGAGCAGTTCTATGGGGTGGAGTACTGTTTCTGGACTGCGAAGTGAGCACTGATTGGCAGGATTGCATTGTAATGCTCGTTTGGGATGATGAACAATGGCTGCAGAACTTTCAGATGTGAAAGGCCACATTTCTGGGGCTGGGTGCTGAGTTCTACCCAGTTCTCCAGTGCAGGGACACCAAAATGAAAGCAGCATTGACAGCAGAGAAGCAAGTGGCTATCATGCTCTGGCAACTTGCAACACTGGATTGCTGTCGGTTAATTGGCAATCATTTTGGAGTTGGAAAATCCATAGTGGGGGCCATTGTGTTCCAAGTGTGTAGAGCCATTAAATATCTCCTGCTACATAGGACTGTGACTCTTGGTAATGTACAGGACGTAATCCTAGACAAATTGGAGGATTGGGCCAAAATAAATCTGATGAGGTTCAACAGGGACAAGTGCAGTGTCCTGCACTTAGGACGGAAGAATCCCATGCTCCGCTACAGGCTGGGGACCAACTGGCTAAGCAGCGGTTCTGCAGAAAAGGACCTGGGGATTACAGTGGACGAGAAGCCGGATATGAGTCAAAAGTGTGCCCTTTATGCCAAGAAGGACAATGGCATATTGGGCTGTATTAGTAAGAGCATTGCCAGCAGATCGAGGGAGGTGATTGTTCCCCTCCATTTGGCACTGGTGAGGCCACGTCCAGTTTTGGTCCCCCCACTACAGAGGGGATGTGGACAAATTGGAGAGAGTCCAGCGGAGGGCAATGAAAATATTTAGGGGGCTGGGGCACACGACTTATGAGGAGAGGCTGAGGGAACTGGGCTTATTTAGTCTGCAGAAGAGAAGAGTGAGGGAGGATTTGATAGCGGCCTTCAATTACCTGAAGGGGGGTTCCAAAGAGGATGGAGTTAGGCTCAGTGGTGGCAGATGACAGAACAAGAAGCAATGGTCTCAAGTTGCAGTGCGGGAGGTCTAGGTTGGATATTAGGAAACACTATTTCACTAGGAGGGTGTGAAGCACTGGAATGGGTTACCTAGGGAGGTGGTGAAATCTCCATCCTTAGAGGTTTTTAAGGCCCAGCTTGACAAAGCCTTGGCTGGGATGATTTAGTTGGTGCTGGCCCTGCTGTAAGCGGGGGGTTGGACTAGATGACCTCCTGACGTCTCTTCCAACCCTAATATTCTATGATTCTAAGTAGTGGATAGATTTTTAGGTAGTGGCTTTCCTGAACTGAGGTGGGGCAATAGGTGGCACGCATATCCCTATTTTGGCACCAGGCCACCTTGCCACAGAGTGCATCAACAGAAAGGGTTACTTTTCTGTGATTATGGAAGCATTAGAGGATGACTGATGATGTTTCACTAATATCAGTGTGGACTGGTCAGGGAAGGTGCATGATGTTTGCATCTTTGTGAATACAAGACTTTTAAATACTCTGCAAGCAGGGACATTCTTTCCCAATCTTCAGATTATCACTGAAAAGAAAAGGAGTACTTGTGGCACCTTAGAGACTAACCAATTTATTTGAGCATGAGCTTTCGTGAGCTACAGCTCACTTCATCGGATGCATCTGATGAAGTGAGCTGTAGCTCACGAAAGCTCATGCTCAAATAAATTGGTTAGTCTCTAAGGTGCCACAAGTACTCCTTTTCTTTTTGCGAATACAGACTAACACGGCTGTTACTCTGAAACCAGATTATCACTGGTGCTGTTGAAATGCCAATAGTGATTCTGGGTTGCCTAGCCTAGCCCTTGCTTCCCTGGCTTATGAAGCCATACACTGGCCACCTCGACAGCACCAAAGAAAGTTTCAGCTATTGTCTCAACTACCGTTTAGTGTGGTTTTGGTAGATCGAAGGGATGCAGGCACTGTTTCCTCACTAGATTGGATTTCAGCAAGAAAAACATCCCAATGGTTATAGTTGCATGTTGTGTATTGCATATATGTGTAAGGCGAAGTGGGAAAAGCTGCTGCCAAGGTGGATGAGTAAGGCTGACCAGCTGTCTGCTGAATTTGAACAGCCAAAGAGCCAACATAGACATATGTGGCTGAGGGAGGCTTTAAAGGAACATTTTGACAGCCAGCAATAGAAGAGTTCTCTGCTGATTTCGTGAAATATTGGCTGTCATGCTGTCAACATGTTAAGAGGGTGAACCACAGTTACAATGCAAGGTGAAAACAGAAGTAAACAGTAAACATTTATGTCCATGTATGTAAATGGTAGCTCAGAGCAGTCTGTTGTGGCTACATACAAATCCACTGATCTGTGTTTTTTATAGGTCAGTATATGTGTAGCTATGGTTCTCCTTGTTTTCCCCCAGTGTGGAGTAGGAATGGTAAGAAGGTACACTCCAGTTCCACGTGGAATGTTGGGGAATGTAGGGAGCAGCAACCACGGAGTTCTCCAAGGACTGCAAAGGCTGCTGAGTCTGGGAACTTTGTAGCAGTAGATCAGCCCTGGTGTGCAACATTTGAATTGACTACCTAAGCAAACCTATAATGTCCTGGTGCATTTCACATTGTGCCTGCTGGTCTTTTTCCTGCTGCACCTCCTGGTCTTTTGCCTGTCATGCAGCTACTGCTGTCTCCATTCTCTGTCTTTCTTCATGGTCACTTTCTGAAGGGCCCTCCAAGCCGTTTGATCATGTACAAGGAAACTGTGGCTTATAGAATCATAGAATTGTAGGACTGGAAGGGACCTCGAGAGGTCTTCTAGTCCAGTCCCCTTCACTCAAGGCTTGAAGAATTTTACAGAACATATCCACCTTAGTCCTCTTCCTTCTCCTCCTGATCAGGGTCAGACATAAGAATGGTCATACTGGATCAGATCAATGGTCCATCTAGCCCCGCATCCTATCTTCCAACAGTGGCCAATGTCAGGTGCTTCAGAGGGAATGAACAAAACAGGCAATCATCAAGTGATCCATCCCCTGTTGTTCCGTCCCAGCATCTGGCAGTCAGAGGCCCAGGACACTCAGAGTATGGGGCTGCACCCCTAACCATCTTGGCTAATAGCCATTGATGGACCTATCCTCCATGAACTTATCTAATTTTTTTGAAACCCGTTAGTTTTGTCCTTCACAACATTCCCTAGCAATGAGTTCTACAGGTTGACTGCGCATTGTGTGAAGAAGTACTTCCTTCTGTTCATTTTCAGTCTGCTGCTTATTAATTTCATTGGGTGACATTCAGCGGGCATGGAGGGGAGACCCCTGAAGGCCACTACACCAGAAGCTGCAGATATAAACAGACAGATGCAGCATTAGATTTACAGTCACAATGGAAAATTCTCAAAACTCCTTTATATTATTCCAACAAATACCCTGAATAAGAAAGGATTATTGACACTTCAGCTTTGGAGCATCTCGCTACAGCACCAGCCTTTAGCTCAAACCATGGTGAGTATGGCCTGGTTGGGAGGAGGGAGGGTACACCACTGAACATAGCTATACATTTTGGCCCCTCTCCCTGGGAATGGGTATTGAGAAATGGCAGTGAATATAATGGTACTGTTTTCACAGGCAGTGATTCTGGCTGATATCTCTTTCCTGAGGGTGGCAAAGGCACAGAGAACCCAGCTGCTACTGGAGTCTTGAAGCTGCCCAGGGCCATATGCCACTTAGCTGGCCTGTTTATTGCAGTTTTGCCAGCTGAAGTCATCGTAGAGGGCATGGGAAAGAGTCCTATCGCAGTGGAAGAAACAGTTTTCAGGAGAGGATTACAGTGTATAGCCAAGAAAGTTTAACTGAGATCTCACAAGAATATAAAGAGACATTCCTATTCTGACAGAGTACTTGCATGGTCCCCCTGCCTAATCTGACAGGTCAAAGAAATTAACAACATATGTTGATTCAACCTCTGTTTTTTCTACCTCTACCTGAGCACAGGATGTTCTACCCCATCTGAGCACAGGGCACTGATTTGATGTGGATTGACTAACTGGACTTCAATATAACCTTTTTTAGAATATATTCCCTAACTTTTTATTTTCTAACATTATACCAATAAAGCAATGAAAAGTCGATACCTGTCTTAATTTGCAAAAGGGCCGGGAGCCATTTTTACATGGGGAATAAAGGTGGTCTGGGGGGTGGAGAGAGGGAGATGTGGTTTGAAGAAAAGGAAAAAAAAAGATGTAAGGAATAATGCATGTACAGATTTACCCAAGCTCCTTTCTCCTTTGTCAGCAGGTTCATCTGTGCTCACTTGCTGTGATTGTCTAGACTCGCATGGAGTTTCAAACAGTTTCTGGCTTGCAACATGGTTGGAGTCTCCCACTGGGTCTCCCTCCTCATCCTTCTACCTATTCGTGACAAAGGGGTCACCATCTCGGGCTTCTCCAAGGTATCCATAGTGGTCTGTGGGATGCTGGTGGGTTTACTGCCAAGTTTGGTATACAGTTAGTTGTAAAAGTGACAGGTCTGTGGGGCAGCACCAGATCTCTTGTTGCCCTTCCTTGCTTTGTGGGTATCCCTCGAGTAGGTCCTTCACTTTCATGTGGCACTCTTGCTGATCTAAGCCATGATCTTTTGCCAGCATCCTCTATGCAATCTGCTCATAGATGTTGATGTTTCCATGGCTGGTCTGTAGCACTGCTTGCACAGCCTCTTCTACCCCCATTTCAAGGTGAGCCAACATTTCTTGCCTTCAGGGGCATGCACAAGGGGGGGCAATCAGGGGAAGAGGCCCCCCATTCAGTGAGGGCACAGAACTCCTCTTGTGCCAGGGCGGGGAGTTCGAGCTTCTCTGACCTCGGCTGGGGCAGGAGATGACAGCTCCTCTGGCACCGGGGCCGTGTGGGGGCAAGCCATCTCCTCCAGCTGCCAGCGAAGAGCAAGCTCCACCAGCCCTGGGACCACCGGGGGAGGGGAAAGAGCCAGCTTCTCCAGCCGCGGTGGGTAAGAGCCAGCTTCACTGGGCATGGGGCTGCGTACGGGGCTGTGGGGAGAGCCAGCTCCTCTGGTCATGGGCACAGAAAGTGCCCCTCCAAAAGCGGCCAACAGAGGCGCCAACTCCGTGGGTGCTCCAGGGCTGGAGCACCCACAGAAATAAATTAGCAGGTGCTTAGCACCCACTGGCAGCCTCCCTCTCCTCCCTCCCAGTGCCTCCTGCCTGCCGCAGTCAGCTGTTTCACAGCATAAGGGGGCTCTGGGAGGAACGGAGGTGGGGCACGCTCAGGGGAGGGGGCTGAACTGGGCGGGAAGAGGCGGAGCAGGGGTGGGGACTTGGGAGAAGGGGTGGTTTGGGGGCAGGAAGAGGCGGAACAGGGGTAGAGGTTTGGGGGCAGGTGGAGGTGGTACCTGTGGTGGAGTGGGGGGTTGAGCACCCTCTGAGCCAGAGTAAGCTGGTGCCTATGGTGGCCAAATTTTTATTCCTGTGCATGCCCCTGCTTGCCTTCTTCATGCAGGAGCGTGTCTAGTAGCTCTCTCTGTGTGTGAAACCAGCATGGTCAGTTTGTCAGTTGCACACAACAAAGTGAGATGCTGGTTGTGCTTGCCGAGATGGGCAATATTGAAAAAGATGTGAAAAACAGTTGGGGATTTTAAAGAGAGGGGCGGGCTTCCAGTCTCTGTGATCCCTGGACAGTGGAGTTTAATATTGCGAATGGAGTGATCACTGTCCTAAGGACAAGAGCATTGTGGGACAGGTGCTGGAGGACTGTTAAGATTGACACAAGTGATGTGGTGTCTACATTTGCACTGTGTCAGCCTAAATAGGTTGACTGTGGCTCTGTGCCAGGCAGGGAGGTGGTGTTACTGCATCACTGGAAATGGCCACTTACTTTGATGGGAGACAGATTTGAGTGCAGACACGTGCATAACTAGGTCAACACATTTGGACTCACAATTGGCCTAGCTTTGTGCATAGACCAGATCTAAGTCACTTAGGCCTTATAATGTTGAGCAGGCCAACGTCTGAATACTGTTAAATTCTGGACCCTTGTTCCTTGTGATATCTTGCATGGTTCCAGGGTCAGTTTGGGTTCTTCCTAAAACTCTGCATTTACCCCATAGACACATCATAGTTTCCTGCTGGGTTCTAAGGGCCAGATAAGTAGGGGAAATTCTGACATTTGCCAGCAAGTGATCACAGCAGTAGTTAGCATAGCTTCATATGCTTACTGCTTTTTGAAAGTCCCTATGGCTGAATATATAGATGGAACCCGGGCACTCAAACAGCTGCACATGTAGAGAGGTAACTGAATTTCCAAGTGTTTGGTAACATCCATGTTCAGCTTTGAAAATCCTTCAGTTTCCAGAGGAGCCCCAAAAGTGGGAATAGCTCAATTGCTGTATTCATGAGAAGTGCTAAGGAACTGTCACTTACATTAACCTTACTGGGAGTTGAGGTACTTAGCACCTCAAGATTATATCCTAAGGAGGTCATGGTGTGAGAACAAGACAGGGACTCATGATCTCCTGAGTCATTTAACCCCACTCTCTCTGTTCCCCTTTCTGTTAAATGAAGATAAACTGTGATGTTGTGAGGTCTGGGTCGTTAATATAAGTGTGTTTTTTCTACAAATACTGTATATGTGCTTAGTATTATAATTTATTATTAACAACAGTAGCAAGCCAGTGTAAATATTATAGCATTTTAACACCAGCAAAACCTCTATGCTTATTAATTGTTGAAAGTAAACTAACATAGTGATAGTTGAGGTGGGAAAAAGGCTACATTTTCAATGGTTTTGAATTACATGCCATACAGGAACAGTCCAGACAAAATATGTACAAATTTAAGACTTTTAATAACAAAAATATTTATTCAGGGAAACATATGAGAGCTTAACTTTTGTCCTAAGAAAAAAAATAAATGAAGGCGTTCTAGGCCTGTATAATAAACACTATATCATTATTAAATTACCAAATTACATGCACAATTCACTTTTTTATTAAACAAGATATAATGCCAACAATGTTACAATAATCTTATAAAGTATAACAAGTTTTTAACTTTAACAGCAACATGCACAGTGCTTTGATACTCAGGAGACTAATTTTAAAAGTGAGGGCATTCAGTAATTGAAAAGCAAATTATACAATTAGTCACTTGAGTAATTTAATCATGCACATAAGTATCCCAACTGTGTTGATACTGGCTTTTAGTCAAATTTACTAGGGCTGCTTTTACGTTATCTCTAATTATTTTTGTTTTGTATCAGAAATACAAATTTATCTGATATAGAGTTTTTTTGTGCAGTATTGTCAGGATGCATTAATTTAAATCAAAGTGATTTAAATCACTGATTTTAATCATGATTTAAATCAGCAGTCAAGAAACCTTGATTTAAATCATAGGTTCTCAACCCAAGGGTCACCCCGCCCTGAGGGCACGTCAAACTTTCTAGAGGCCTTGGCTATGTGCTGGAGATGTGGGGCTGAAAGAGTCATTCCCTCTCCCCTTGTTAAATAGGGGGGACATTCCTCCCACTTTTGAGAACCTGAACTCAACAGGGATGCAGTGAGGTGGAGGCCCTGGAGTCCAGGCCCCCTACTTGGCCCTAGAAGGAACTGGGTGGCATGATGGAAGGGCAGCTGAGCCAAATCTGAACAAATGGTGTTGTGATCTGGCGTAGGGGGTCACAACACCACTCAAATGTAATGGGAGGCAATGTTTTTATAGTACCATTACTTGCATGTTGATTTAAGTAATTCGCCTGGTATCTCCTGAATGAATGTATTAGCAACGCTAGGTGGCAGTATCCTTCTTGGTGTTGTAGGAGGTAAGGGGAGGGGCTCCAATTAAAAACCCTCCAAAACAGCTAAGGTGGGGCATGATACAAAAAAGGTTGAGACCCTGTGATTTAAATGATCAATTTTTATGCATTTCTAGTTTTCAGTTATTTTTGTAAAGAAAGATTGATTCTTGTTGGTTGGTAACCATTAAAACATATTGATTTGCAACTATATATATACATTCACACTATATTTGATGCATCTTTTTGCTAAGCAAGAGCATGCAATTATCTGTACACATTTATTTAAGCAATTTATAGCTTAACTTTGATTTGTGAAGGAGGTTGAAAGTCTTGGGGAAGGAGAACGTAAAGCTGGAGTGTAGGGAAACAATCCTATAGTTGATACCCTCCTTCTAGATGATGTCATGGTATCCTCTCGCACTGAGAATACCCCTCCTGGGGAGGGAACCTCAGTTATTAGGAAGAGACAAGTAATAGTAATGGGGGATTCGATTATTAGAAATATAGATAGTTGGGTTTGTGATGACTGGGAGAATGCAGGGTGAGCTGCCTGCTAGGTGCAAAGGTTGCGGACCTTTTGGGATAGCTAGATAGACTTACGTGCAGTTCTGGGGAGGAGTTGAAGGTCATGGTACATGTAGGTATCAAGGATATAGGGAAAGGTAGAGGAGAGGTCCCAGAGATTATATTTAGGGTCTAGGTAAGAGATTTAAGTCCAGGACCTCCATGGTAGCATTCTCTGAAATGTTTTCCGTTCACACGCAAGGCCAGGAAGAAAGGCAGAATTGCAGAGTCTCAGTGCATGGATGAAACACTGGTATAGTAAGGAGCATTTTAGGTTTATTAGGAACTGGGGAACCATTTGGGAAAGGAGGAGCCTGTACAGGAAGAACAGCTTCCATCTAAACCAAAATGGAACTAGACTGCTGGCACATAAAATTTAAAAGGCTATAGAGGATTTTTAAACTAAGGGTTGGCGGAAAACCGGCAGGTGCAGAGGAACACATGGTTCAGGCAGAGACATCCTTTACGGATGAGTTTATTACAGGGAAACTGTATGTCCTAGTGAAGAGGATGGGAAAGCAGTTTGTAAAATACAGGTGGGAGCTGGTGAGGAACAATCAAACATAAAAGAATCCCATTTAAATATAACACATGAAGGCAAACAATTGAATATTGACAAAATGTGCAAATGCTAAAGACTAACTATTAAAATGGGAGAATTACAGTGCCTGACATTAAATGAGGATATGGATATAGTAAACATCACAGAAAGTTGGAGGAATGAGGATAATCAGTGGGATGCAGTAATAACAGGGTAAAAATATATCTATAGAATGACATTGTGTTGGTGGGGGAATGGCACTATATGGTAAAGGAAGTATAGAGTCAAATATAGTAAAAACCTTAAATGATTCAAACTGTGCCATAGAATCTCTAGGAATAGAAATTCCATGCTTGGATAATAAGAGTATAGAAGTAGGAATATGCTACCAACCACTTGACCAGGATGGTGATTGTGAAATGCTCAGGGAGATTAGAGAGGCTACAAAGGGAGAAAACACAATAATAATGGATAAATATCCTCATATTGATTGGGTGTATGTTACCTCAGGAAGGGATGCAGAGAGAAAATTTTTAGACACATTAAATAACTGTTTCTTGGAGCAGCTTGTCCTGGAACCCACAAGGGGGGAGACAATTCTTGATTTAATCCATGTGGAACACAGGATCTGGTCCAAGAGGTGAATATAGCTGAACAGACAGTATGAAAAGCCTTACTAAAGTCAAGATATACCACATCTACCACTTCCCCTCATCCACAAGGCTTGTTGACCTGTCAAAGAAAGCTATTGGGTTGGTTTGACACGATTTGTTCTTGGCAAATCCATGCTGACTGTTACTTATCGCCCTATTATCTTCTAATTGTTTGCAATTGATTGCTTAATTATTTGATCCATTATCTTTCTGGGTACTGAAGTTAAGATGACTGGTCTGTAATTCCTTTTTATAGATTGGCACTATATTTGCCCTTTTCCAGTTCTCTGGAGTTTCTCCCTCTTCCATGACTTTTCAGCTTCTTGAGTATTCTAGGATATATTTCATCAGGCCACAGTGACTTGAAGATATGTAACTTGTCTAAGTGATTTTTAACTTTTTCTTTCCCCATTTTAGCCTCTGATCCTATCTTATTTTCACTGTATGCCCCAAATAAAAGCAAAACAAAACTGAAAGAGGACCAAAAAAAATGCTACCACAGCTAAACATCAGAATAAAAGCAGTGGTTAAAGGCAAAAATGTATCCTTTAAAAATTGGAAGTCAAATCATAGTGAGGAAAATAGAGAGGAGTATAAGCTCTGGTAAATCAAGTGTAAAAGTATAGTAAGGCAGGCTAAGAAAGAATTGAAAGAGCAACAAGCTAAGGACACAAAAACTAGCAACACCATTTTTTGAAGTACATAAGAATAAGAAGCCTGCCAAACAGTCAGTGGGACCACTGGACAATCAAGGATTTAAAAGAGCACTCAAGGAAAACAGGGCCATTGTGGAGAAACTAAAAGGATTCTTTGCATCGGTCTTCACCGCAGAGGATATGGGTAGATCCTCGAGCCATTATTTTTAGGTGACAGATCCTTCAATCTTTCAGAATTCTTTGAGGGTGTCAACAAATATGTGGACAAGGATGATCCAGTGCTATAGTGTACGTGGACTTTCAGAAAGCCTGTGACAAGGTCCCTCACCAAAGGCTCTTAAGCCTTTAGTTGGTGTTGGTCATACTTTGAGCAGGGGGTTGGACTAAAATCATGAATGGAATGGAGAATGTTAACAGGAAATTGTTATTTACCACTTCACATAATACAAGAACTTCTTCACAAAATGCACAGGCAGCCTTTGGAACTCATTGTCAGAGGATGTTGTAAAGACCAAATGTATGACTGGTTTAAAGAAATAGATAAGTTCATGGTGGATAGATCCATCTGTGGCTATTAGCCAAACTTAGTCAGTGGAGATAGCCTCATGGGTATCTCTGTGAAAGCAGTGGAGCCCTGACAGACAGTCAGTTATGCTCACCATTCCTCTGGACATGACGCTTCCAAGGGACGGCTGGCACTGATTCCCTTGGAGTGCCCCGCACCTGACTGCTCCTTCTTCTGGCCTTATTGGGGTCCGTGGGATCATTATGGCAGGCACTCAGGCCCTTCTCAAGTGTTGTACTGTTCCTCTCCGTCTCTCCAGGGACTGAGTAAGATTGCCTTTCCAATCAATGAGGCCATAGTAGAACCGGCCAAAATGGTATCGCACACTCCAGCCTCCTGTGTCCGTACATCGAAAAGAGTTGAGAAGCAATATTTTGTTCCTGCTAAAGAAGCTGAATTGTTATTCTCCCATCCTTTCCCCAACTCAGTAGTGGTACATGCGGCTACAGAAAGACCTTGATTGCACGATAATATCAAATGACTACACTGGCAGATAAAAACTTTAAGAGACTGGCTTGCAATTTTGTGTTGCTAATTCCAAGCTTTGTTAGCAAAATACGATTTTAATACTGATTCCAGGCTTGCAGATTTCAGAGAGAAGCTTTCCACAGAGGACAGGCCCCAATTTCACTCTCTTTTAGATGATGGGAAGCTAGTAGCAAAAGTAGCCCTCCAGGATGCGGCAGATATGGCTTCCAGAGGTTTGGCCCCTAGTTTAGTAATGAGGAGGGACTCTTGGCTGTAATCATCAAGGTTTTCTAGGAGGATCCAAAACACCATCCAGGACTTCCCATTTGATGAGTTAAATCTCTTTAATGAGAAAACAGACGAGTCCCTTCACTCACAATAGGACTCGAGATCGACTCTGCATTCCCTGGGGATTTATACTCCAGCCCCCAGGAGGAAACACCAGTTCTATAGACCAGGGCCACCCCTTCCTCATGCATCCTACTATCAGCGCACAGCTGAGCCACTGTGCTAACACCAGAAAATTCAGTGGCATTGCTTTGCGGTCCACTCTACTGCCACAGCCTGTACTTATTCACAACTGCTAGCCAAACACTGTTATTGATGTATTTGTTGAGACCAACGTATCACCACTGATGCCACCCCCCTCTTCTCCTGTCATCTTTGGTGGCCATCTCAGACTCTCCGCCCACAAGTGGGACAAGATCACTATGGACAGTTGGGTTCTGGAGATTATCCATCAGAGATGCTCCATAGAGTTTCTCTCCTTCGTGCCTCACAAACCCCCTTCCCGATTACCCTTCAGGGACCATTCTCATGACGTGATTATTCAGTGGAAGGAAGAATCCCCTTTACACTGAGGAGCGGTTGAGCATGTCCCACCTCATGGGAGGGGGTTCTACTCCCTGTATTTCCTAATTCCCAAAGCAGATGGAGGGTGGAGACTCATCCTGGACCTTTGGCAACTCAACATCTTTATTTGAAAGTGGCAATTCCAGATGATTATGTTGGCATTGATAATCCTCTCCCTTCAGGAAGTGAGAAGGTTTGAGGCTCTCGACATCAAGGACGCGTATTTCCACATGGACATTTACCCGTCACACAGGAAGTTCCTGCATTTTATGGTAGGCCAGGAACACTTCCAGTTTGAGTCCTCCCCTTTGGGCTTGCTACAGCACCGAGTTTACAGCACCCTATTTACAAAGACGTTCTCTCTGTGGTTGCAGCCCAGTTGCAATGCCAAGGCTATATGGTATTTCCATTCCAGGACGTTTGGCTTCTGGTAGGCCAATCTTGTCAGCAGGTCAGGTAAGCAACAGGATTTCTCATACAGCTCTTAGCAGCCCTAGGTGTTTGCATAAATAAAGAAAAATCCATTTTGTTACCCACAAAGACAATAAACTTTATAGGGGTGATGATGGACTTGGTTTCAGTGAGAGTATTCCTGCCCTTGGACAGGTTTCATACAATGAGCAACCCAATTTCACACATTACCTACAGACCGCAAACTACAGTGCACAGGTGTCTTTCACTGTTAGGCCATGGCTGCATGTACCTATGTGATGCTGTTTGTCAGACTCCACTTGTGGTGTTTGCAGGTTTGTCTCCACTTGATCTACTGACCAAACAAGCACCACATCAATTCCAAGGTGGCTGTTCTCACCAGAGTTATCACCTCCCTTGCTTGGTAGCTGAACCCAGGAAAGGTCATGATGAGTGTTCCCTTCAGCCTTCTCACACCCAGGGCCACCACTGTGAGGATGCCTCCCTCCTGGAATGGGTTGCTCACCTGGACAACTACACTATTCAGGGTACCTGGACCCCACAAGAGGCCAGGCTACATATAAACATTCTGGAACTGAGGGTGGTTTGCCTTGCGTGCAAGGCCTTTCTTCTGCTCACATGGTCACTCCATGTACAGATAATGTCAGACAATATCACCACAGTGGTCTATATAAACAAACAGGGAGGAGAGAGATCCTGTCCCCATTGCCTGGAAGGCATCAGACTTCGAAAATGGTGCATCAAGAACTGCATCATGATACAGGCCATGTACCTTCTCAGTATTCACAACTCCCTGGCTGACAAACTAAGCACAAGCTTCTCAGCAGAGCACGAGTGGGAGGTTCACAACACAGTCCTAAGCGAGATATTTATACAGTGGGGTTCTCAGCTATTGGAACTTTTTGCATCGCAAATGAACAGAAGTTCTCCTGTATTGTTTCAGAGGAACCATACTCCCCCTGTATCGTTTCAGAGGAACCATGGTTTGTGACTCCCTTGTACTCCCTGTCCTGGACGAACAGCCTTAGATATGCCTTTTCTCCCATTCCCCCACTTCCACAGGTCATAAGAGGATATGATGTGACAGAGCCAACATCATTCTCCTAACATCCTACTGGCTCAAACAGTTCTGGTTCACAGCACTTCTCATGATGCCTGCCCGCCCGCCAATCAGGATCCACCCATTCCTGGATCTCCTAATCCAGGCCAGGGGAAAAATGAAGCTCCCCAATCCAGGGTCACTCCACCTCATATCCTGGTATTTGGAAGGGCATCAGAAATAGAAAGCTCAAATTCGGCCCCTGTTCAGGCAATCCTTAACCAAAGTAGTAAGAATTTTACTAGAACCTGCTATCTGTCCAAATGGATACAACTCTACCAACATTCTCCAGATACCATAATCATCCGGGTTATCCTAAACTATCTCCTGTCTGTGATGGTCTCGCTATTTAGTTTGCTGTGAGTACATCTAGCAGTGATTAGTGCCTTCCTCCCACCGGTAGAAGGACATTCCATCCTTACTCACCCACCCACAGTACGACTTATGAAAGGCCTGATCAGGACCTTCCCACCATTGCTTAAACATATATCCTGTCAGTGCTCACAAGTCCACCTTTCAAGCTTGGAGCCTTCATAGAGGATGCTCCTTGTACAGTGTTTCACAAAGAAAAGGTTTCTCTTTGATTATACTCCAGATTTCTTCCCAAGATTATTTCTGAGTTCCTTGTCAATCAAATGATACACTTAACTACATTTTTCATGAAACCCCATGCTTCCTCTGAAGACGAGACTTCACTACCTTGATATCTGGCATTCTACTTTCAGAGAATCAAACCCACTAGGCAATCACAGAGACTCCTGATCACCATAGCAGAGAGATCACATGAGCAAGCTGTATCCTCCCAGAGTAGGTATGTGGGTTTCGGGGTGCATCTTAGGGCTTGTCTGCACTTACCGGGGGAACAGCGTGAAGCGATCGATGCATCGGTGGTCAATTTAGTGGGTCTAGTGAAGACCCGCTAAATCGACCCAGATCGCTCTCCACCTGAATGAGAAGTGCAAGGGGAGTCAACAGGAGAGTGTCTCTCTTCGACATAGCGTATTGTGGACCCCGCAGTAAGTAGATCTAAGTATGTCGACTTCAGCTATGTTATTCACATAGCTGAAGTTGAGTAACTTAGCTCAATCTCCCCCGTAGTGTAGACAAGGCCTCAGAGTGCTAAAAGAGAGCAAAAATCCCACCCCCCCCCAGGGGATGTCACAGCTCACTCCACAGGAGTACAAGCTGCCTCCACGGCATCCCTATCTGACATTCCATTGCAGGACATCTGCAGGGCAGCCAACTGGAGTTCTGTCCACAACTTTGTGACATACTACACTCTAGTTCATGCCTTGGCGGCAGATGCAGTTGTGGGATCAGCAGTACTGCAAGCAACTTCCTCACGCTCACCTCCAGTTTGAACACTGTTTGCCAATCACCCATGTGTGGAATACAAATAGCGACCATCACTCAAAGAAGAAGTGGAAGTTACTGTAACTGGAGGTTCTTCAAGATATGTGGGTCCTATCTGTGTTCCACTATCTGTCTTCCATCCCCTCTGCTTCAGCACCTATTGGATTTGCGATAAGAAGGAACTGGAGTGGTGTCGACCCACACTGCCTCTTATACTCTCGGTCAGCAGCACCGTGTATGTGTGGGCCAATGGACACCGCTTTGAAGAATTTCCAGACTCATGTGCATGGCGCACATGCATATCCACATGTAGAATACAGATAGGACTATACATCTTGAAGAACCTCCAGTTACAATAAGTAACCTGCACTTCCAAGACTAGAAGGGAGAATCAAGAATATTGTATCACTGTATGTTGGGACAAGAGAGGGATTTGAAGATGCTTAAGTTTTATTTTGAAGAGCTATTTCAAGTCCAACATATAAATATTCTAGAGTAAGTCCCGACAGCACAAAGGCCTGGTTCTACAAGCCTTCCATATGTGGGAATATGAATGGAAGTTGAACCCAAGGTGGACTTTCAGGATTGCGCCTGTATTGTGCTGCAGACTGAATTAGCTGTTTGGATTAAGAGGAAGGGGCAGATCTAAAAGATGTTACACAGGAAGAAGTGCAGATATTTAGATACTACTTGATGTGAGGATTTAGAGAGAGGGCCAAGTCGAAGGTAATGCCAAGGTTAGAGGCCTGACTGATAGGGAAGATGATGTCCACAGTGACTGAGAGGGGAGGATGGGTCTTGAAGTGGAAGATTAAAAGCTCTGTTTGGGCCTTATTGAGTTTAAGTGATGACTGGACATCCACAAGGAGGCGACAGAAAGACAGGCCATGATTTTAGTTTGGACAGAGGAGACAGGTCAGGAGTGGAGAAGTAGATCTGTGAGACATCAGCACAGAGATGGTAGTGTCATGTTTGTGAATGAACTTGACCAGAGAGAAGTATAAGTCAGGGGTTCTCAAACGTTTTTTTTTGCTGGGAATCCGTTTGAAAATATTTCACTCTTTGATGACTCCTCCCCAGATGTGATGACACCCCTCCCCCATACCAGGCCACCCTTACTTCTGTACTGTTGCTGGTGGCAGTGCTGCTTTCAGAGCTGGGTGCCTGGCGAGCAGTGACTTCAGTAGCTCAGACATAAGTTAGGGGTTTGTTACAGGAGTTGGTGGGTGAGATTCCGTGGCTTGCATTGTGCAGGAGGTCAGACTAGACGATCGTAATGGTCCCTTCTGACCTTAAAGTCTATGGTTCTATGATTCTATGATTCCATGTGCCTGCTATCTGGGAACTCTATCCCCAGTACATAAGCTACCCCAGAGGGTTCTCTTGACTATGCAGCCATGAGAATATGGTCTGGTTTAAAATGCCCAGCACTCTACCATAAGAATAAAGGTGTACTCCAGAGAAAGATGAATAATGAGCATTTAAATCAGAGTATTAAAGTGTCTCCACGCAAACACCAGGAGTATGAGAAATAAGTAATATGAGTTGGAAGTGATATTAAATAATGGAAAGGATGACCTGGTCGGCAGGACTGAAACTTGATGGGATGATTTTCAGTTCAGATGGGTAAAATCTATATAGGAAGGTGTCACAAACTTGTTCTCAATCACCCACTATTATTTACGATTATTATTATTATTATTTATTTTATTATAACACACAGGCTGATTCTCTGCTGTGGCCAAGAGCACTCAACTAATTGGGGCAGGGAGGAGGTCATAAAGCCAGTTACAGCTCCCTGAGTCTCTGCTTAGCTCCAGCCCAGCATAGTTTAGAACAGCCTGGGGGATGTCCAACCTGTGTCAGCTGTAGATAGCCAGATCACAACGGGTTCTGGCTCTATCCTTCCCTGATATGTCCCTTGTGCTGGGGTTGAATGGTGTGGGGGTGGCATAGGAGATGGCTTTCCTGGCCATACACCCCTGGAGAAGCCTGCATGCTGGGAAAAGGTGGGTGATTTCAGCTCCCTTTGTGTTGCCTGAGTGGCAAAAATGAAACGGAGTGGGGCAGTGAATCCACCCTGTAGCCTGTACATCTTTTATTCAATCACCTGTCCTGTCTGTCTCAAAACAAAGCACTACATGGACTCTGTGACTGATAACTCCCTCTCTCTCTCTCCTGCTTCATTATTTTTATATTGTGATTTTTTCAGTAATGTCTCGCTTGATTTGTGGTTACTATCAAAAGAGACAATCCTGATATCTGATAAACAATTTTTCTTTCATAAGTAATATCTACATGTAAATAGTTAAGCCATATGACGGGACAACCAGGGAAAATAAACAAGTACCCCAGTTTGCATGCTGGACTGGTTTTAGCCTAGTACTAACTTTAAAAGAATGCATATTGATACAAAACATGAAGATAAGAAATAGAGAGCTAACCTCCATATACATGAAGCCTTTGAGCCTCTCCCTCTGAGCTTTGCTGGGCCAGCAGCTATGGAGACCATTTCTTATTTAACCGAGCCTTAAAGAAGAGAGATTTAGTCTTTATTGCCAGTGTTTGAATGTCTTTATTAATACAATTATTTATTATAATTAGTGTCCAGTAGGCATAAGGGATGGATGATTTGTAATCAGAGCTCTTTTTAGATATGTTAGAGATTAAAAAATATTTGATAAATAGACAGATGCTTTTTCATATATTTGGTGTAACATTTTGCATCTTTCTTCTGCCCCCGAACTGTTTATGGTGACCACATTTTCAACACATGGGTGGAAACAGAAGTGATCTTTGCAGCTATAGATGCTTCTTAATGTTAGTTCAAGATAAATATGCTCACGGAGTCTGCTGCTGTATAAAAAGGTGAGAAAACAAATAAGAACAAGTGTTAATATATGTATGCAGATTCCACGTCTGCACAGCAGGTGAAAATGCTGCATTAATGCTGGAAATGTCCATTCTGCTGTGTAGTTTTCCCCCCTTTTTATTACTTGGATGTTTGGTCTCGAATGTAGCATACTTATCTGCATGTTATCACAATGGATCCCTCTTACTTTCCAGTTATTCATACAAAAATATATTTGTTCCAAATTGGTCTCCATAAAGTATTCAAATTAAAATAATTGTGGTAGCAAATACAGTTGACTTTGGTGGTGTACTGTTTATATACATAACTATTAGTTCTCAGTCTAGGGGCTATTAGTTAATTACACACATAAAACTACATTAAAATAACATTATTAAGGTTGCAAAGTCACCCATTTAAAAGTTAGGAAATGCCAGAATCAGGGTTGCCTCGTTAACTTCTTGTGCATATACATGATACAGTCTTTATACAATCACATATTATTTTTTACACAGAACTGCTGCCTCATTCAGTACTCAGTTACTGAGCACCTATTCAATATTTTGTTTTGTCTTCAGTGTTCAGTATGTGGCCCCAGGCTTTATTTACTTCACGCTATTCAAATGCTACTATTAAAAATTATGAATTTACTCATTGGCTTTTCTGTGGTGCTCCTCACCAGAGTATCCAAGTATTTCACAAACATCAGTTAATGAGTCTTCACAAAAGCCCTGTATGATGAGGGGATGTTGTTATTCCCATTTTACGGAAAGGGCAAACCCCCTGTAGGGTGAGGAGATGGTATTCTCCCCATTTTACAGATGGGGCAAACCCCCCGTAAGGTGAGGAGATGGTATTCTCCCCATTTTACAGATGGGGCAAACCCCCTGTAAGGTGAGGAGATGGTATTCTCTCCATTTTATAGAAGAGGCAAACCCCCTGTACGGTGAGGAGATGGTATTATCCCCATTTTACAGAAGGGGCAAACCCCCTTCATGGTGAGGAGATGGTATTCTCCCAATTTCACAAATGCGAATCTGAAGTGCAGCATTCAGCGGTCTGAACCATGAGACACTCCTTTCTCTTCCTGCAATCCACTGCCTCATTCACTACACACTTCCCAGCTTCTGCAACAAAAGAGGCAGGGGTCCTACAGACAACAGCTTGCTTTATTATACAACCCTGATTAATCCTTGATCATGTAAGTAAAAACTGTGTCATAATGCATTTGGTACAAGGGGACCAAATTAAGGTTGCACACGCAAACTTAATTCTGGCATTTCTTATCTTTTGAGTGCTTGACTTTGCAATATTAACAATATTGTTTTGCTTATTTTGTGTATGTGTAATTTTATAGATTTTTTAAAAAGCAAACCTATAAACTTTAGTTGTGAACCTGAGTAGAAATTCTTTGCTGTAATGTCCCTTTTTTCTTGGGACAATTGTATTATAACCAGTACAAGATAAAAAGGTACATGTATCTCACCAGTGATTTTTTTCATGACCCAATCCTGTCTGTGTCACCATCACTCTTTGTGGACCTGTGAAGATGTCTGTTTTAAGTCTTTTTCAAGTGTTCAGGGGTCACTGGATTATAGTGCTTTATTTAAAAAAGGAGGTTAAGGCACTGGTCTGGGACTCTGAAGACTTGGGTACAATTTCTGGCTCTGGCACAGACATGCTGTGTGACCTGGTGCAAGTCACTTAATCTCTGTGTGTCTCAGGTCCCAAACTTCTGCTTGTGTGTTGTATCCCTCTCTCACCCTTAGTCTGACTTGTCTATTTAATTTGTAATTCATTCAGAACTGTTTCTCACTGTGTGTTTGTACAGTGCCTAGCACAGCGGGGTAGAAGTCTCTAGATATTACTATTATATACAAATAATAATAATATATCTTTTTATATTCTAAATTCTCTTAATGATAGGACACTGAAATCTATATTATTGCAAATAGAGCATGTTTTCAATTGTTTGTAGAGCATGTTATAAATTGTTATAACCGTTTCTATACAGCATAATTCTAAAATCATGTTAACTTTGTTGTGTTCCTGGTGGTTGGCCACAACGTCTTAGTTTTCCTTTGGTATTGTCTCCTCTTACCCTCCTCCCTTTCCAGAGGAATATCATGTGGGGATATTCCTTTTTCCACTGTGAGTGCTACAAGAAAACACAGAAGTCCAAAGAACTTGGTTCTTTGCTCTTGCTGCCTGCAGATTCCCACCCACTGCTTGCCTTTCACAAGCAACTAAGCATGATACTCATCATGTTCCAATCCACACAGCTTCAAATAAACATGAAAAATAATTCAATTTTGGTCATTATGCAGAACTGACAGTGTGTTCATCTACCTATTTTGTTAATGTTCCATAGTCCTTTGGAAGGGTCAAATGAAGGCAGTATGTGAACAAGAATGTTTACAGAAAACATGGCAAAGGAGTACAACAGATGGAAGAAGGCAGAAAATGTATAGAGAAAGATGAACACTACATCAGTTTTATTTTAAGTTTCTCTTTGACTATGTTATATAACTCTCTTTTTTTTTTGCGGTGTATTTTTTTATGGTGCTTGATATATTTTACATGACACATTTGGGTGACTGGGTTTGCACTTGTATATACTTGAATCACAAAATGGGATTTTTATTTAAGACAGGAATTTTTTACACTGTTTAATGAAGCACAGTGATGAAATGGTGCACTGGCACTTTAAACCAGCAAATCATAGTTATAGTAATAACAGTGACTTGTAAAAATTGCATCATGGAATCCCAGATTTATTCTCTTCGTGATTCCAAATCAAAATTGCTCAGGTTGCAAGCTAAAATCTGATTTTTCTAATGCACACTCCATTTGTCATCTGAAAATATAGCTGTTTCTTTTTGTTTCTCACATTATCATCAGTGTTCGAGTTTAGTGAATTCTTCTCTTTATGGTGTGTGAGGCAGAATAGACTCAAGTTTGCTCTCCTCTATCTGAATTGGCACTGCGGGGATAAAAGCAGTAAAAACTTGTTTTAAACAGCACAGTAAACTAGATCTGACTCAAAGATGCATCGGGGATAAGAAATGGCTATTTTTATATTGTCACTTTTCTGATCACAACTAAATATGAAGGGGCACTTACAGGGGATAATTCAGCTCCTTAGATCCTATGTAATATAGCTAAATAAATATATATAAATAGTTTGGCAAAACTTTTTCCAAGAAACAATCCCTATACTTTAGTCATATTGCAAAGATTTGTATTTGTCTAAGTAGAAATCAGTCTAAAATGGATTAATTGGATCTTGGCCCTGCTGTGGCTTATTTGCACTGGTTTCCTAATGCAATGCAGCCACAAAGTCAGCCTGACCTCGTACCCAAGGATATGTGTACTGGGAGTGAGTCGCCCAGCCCAAGTAGACAGACTTGTGCTAACGGGGCTTGAGGTAGTGCACTGAAAATAGCAGTGTGTATGTTGCGGCTCAGGCTCTCAAGCCCACCTGACCTCCTCTTCTTGAGTGCCCCAGCCCAAGCCCTGAAGTTCACACTTGTATTTTTAGAGTGCTAGCTCGAGTCCCGTTAGCGCAAATCTATCTACCCTCTCTGGGAGGCTTGCTCCCAGCTGCAGTGTAGATGAACCTGAGGATTCTCCCAGCCTATACCACCTTGCTCAGTCTTCCAACATAGAGGGAGTGTGACTGAAAAAAGAGGGAGTGTCCAAAGAAGGTGATGTAGCTGCAGCACCACTATGCTCTGGTGATCTCCAACTGGCATATCAGTCCCTACGAGCCTTATCCAGTTGACATAGTTTAAAGAGGGCCAGAGCTACACTATGACTACAGCTGGGAATCTAGGCCAATATTTTTAGAAATTGTCCTAGATCCTTTAATTTTCCCTGTTTACTCATTGTCCTTGAAGGAGCCTGCGTCATAGTGATCTTCCCTCCTAGCTGAGGAGGGCTGGAGGCTGCTTCCTACAGAGCTAGTCTTTGCCATCTGTGCATCATTCAAGAAAGTCACTAGAGGAATGTGAAGTTCTCCTATCATCTAGGGCAGTGGTTCCCAGACTTGTTCCGCCGCTTATGCAGGGAAAGCCCCTAGCGGGCTGGGCCGGTTTGTTTACCTGCCGCGTCTGCAGGTTCGGCCGATCGCGGCTCCCAGTGGCCGCAGTTTGCTGTTCCAGGCCAATGGGAGCTGCTGGAAGCGGCGCAGGCCCACCAGGGGCTTTCCCTGCACAAGCGGTGGAACAAGTGTGGGAACCGCTGATCTAGAGACAGATGTACGGAAGAGCTGCTTGATGGATGCTGGAGAGAAATATGCTGGTTTCTAAACTGGTGGGGACACTCTTTTATTCTCTATCCATAGAATGTTTAATTTGTTTAATACAGTTCCAGCAGTTGTTTAGAAAAATCCAAATGGGTCTTTTTCAGTTCTTCAGTACCCAAGGGAATATTTGGCTATGAGAACAAGATCTGATTATGAGGTGTTAAAGGAGTTCTGATTTCCTTTCAGAAGAATCAAAGTAGTTTGGATCCACAAGAGCAAAATCAGCGTCTCCAGACATATTGTCAATATGGATTTGAGATATTAACGATAGGGTGATTCTTCAATAACTAAAACAACGAGAAGTCCGGTGGCACCTTAAAGACTAACAGATTTATTTGGGCATAAGCTTTCGTGGGTAAAAAACCCCATTTCTTCAGATGCATCTGCAGAAGTGGTTTTTTTTTGCCCATGAAAGCTTATGCTCAGATAAATCTGTTAGTCTTTAAGCTGCCACCGGACTCTTCGTAGACTAACATAGCTACCCCTCTGATACTTCAATAACTAAGTAACTTTTGGAGACCTGGGTTGAAATCCTATTTATTTAGAAGTAACTATAACATTGAGTCTCCTCCAGGTTGAGTCTCATCCATCTTTCTCTCTATCACAAGACCATCGTACAAAAATTTTAGTACAGTTGTTATGCTGTGTAGAAGAGGTACAAGATTGGCCTGGCTGTGTCTGCTGCAACTCCCAATTTTAATGCAAAGCTCTGTACGGATCAAGGCCTGAAACAGCTGGGGAGTTGACGGGAAGGTGAGGGTGCATCGGATAAGTTAGGTAAAACAGCATTCTGAATATATAACTTTTTTCTGATCTCTTAAAAATGCCTAAATTGATTTTTTAAATGTTCTGTTAGGCCAGACTTTCTCTCTTAATTGACTTTGCAATGTGATAATATGTGCATTATGTTGGATGTCTTTGGGATTGTATCATTAGCTTCCAAAAACATTGCCTTAGAACTCGTCTTGATATATTTAATTTCCATTCTTGGGGGAAAATTGTTGCTATAATTTTAATTATTTTATTTGTTCCTAAACATTTTGTGCTTCCTTTTGTGACATAAGAATTTAATTTACTGGTTCATTTTGAGACCTGCTGGAAAGTTAAGTCTGTTTATTTTGGCTGGTTAGTTGTAGATCAACCAAGAGGATTGGCGATACAAATGAAGAAGTGTAGCCTGTAGGCATGCCGTGTGTATGTGCTTATCTAAATACTACTGGAAGCAGGGGTGTCTGTTTTTTCATTTAGGAGGTTCCGGTCTACTCATGGCAGAATCTAATGTTATGGAGAAGACTAGTATTGCCTCACTTAGTTTAATTTTTTTTCCCCCAGTTTTATAATTGTGCCCATTAGATATGCTATGTACAGGGATTTAAATGTGCCACTCCTTTTATGCTTAATGGCAGCAGTGTGCTCCAGGGATAAAAGCTGAGGATATTGTTTGCAGGGCGTCTTGCCTAGTAGCAGTTTTTTAAAATTATATTTGATTTTTTCTTCTCCAAATGCAGTACTTATTTTAGAACTGTATAAGTATGTGGTATATTACAAATATTAATGTAGAAAGTATGGCAGTAAACAACAATTCCTCCAGACCTGTTATGGACTATATTCTTTGAGAGTTTTTCCTTTTTCAATATAATACCATCAAAAAGGGAATTCAAATAGAAAATAACACACTCTGAAACATTGTAGGTCTGACTTAAACCCTCAAAACCAAGTACATTGAGAGGTGAGGAGACACATAATTTTTAAAGGTGAAAGGCAAACTTCTGTAGTGCTTTTAATGTTAGGATGTCAAAACATTTGCAAACTTCTCGTAACCTCTCAGTACCCATGTGGGATATGTAAGGGTATATAGGGATTTCTGCTTCCATATTTGGCGCAGAAGGCGGCAGCTGTTTAACAACAGACAGCAACTCTACATAAAGAACCTACAGCAAAGCATGTTTCTGCTTGCTTCTGTTTTTTAGCTGTTTAGAATGTCATGAGTTATTTCAGAGGAAACATAGAACTTTGAATTTGGGTCTTGGCAGGTAAGATAGGGAGGAATTTATTTTAATATCTTTGTTTTGTTTATTAATAGTTAAGTGTTTGTAACAGCTGAATCTATGTATGCAATATGTTCCTTTACCTATTTGGGATCTTAAATCGTCTTTTGTTTGAGACATTTTCTGGTGTACAATTTGCTTCATTCTGCCTAGACAGTGCAGAAAATTGAGAACAGTGAGTGGTCTTCCATAACATGTGGTTATAATCAAGTAGATAGTACACGTACCCTACCTGCTAATTTGAAAGGACTTTTCTAAATTGTTTTAGCGCTCAAGGCCCTGATTCAGCAATGCACTTAAATCAAGTACTTGACTTTTAAGGACATAAGTAGCCTCACTGAAGGCAGTGCCACTACTTACATGCTTAAAATTAAGCACATGCATAATTGCTTTACTGAATCAGGGCCCAAATGCTTATAATGCGTTAACATATATTTGGTCTTTAAGGTGGTTTCCAAAGAGCAATAACGTCATAATTCCCATAACAAGATTTATTATTTTGCATCATTCTTATCCTCTTCATCTGTTGTTTCTTTAGAAGGATTTCTGCGATGCTCATCAGTGAAGCATGTGAGTGCTTTTGTGATGATGGATAATAAATTTATACAAAATCTGAATGTATCCCAAAGATGCCAACAACTAAAACAGGATTTCTGGGTCCTGCATAACATAAAAACAAAGTGGTACAACTAAACAAAGAATTGGTGTGATCCCTGTATTTCATTTATATTTTCTTATCAGTAAGATGTTTGTCAATCAGTAAGCATCCATACCATGTTCTGAGAGCTCTCATGCTATTTTACATTTTACATATTTACTAATTTATGCCCACAAATAATAAAGCTGTTCATCCTGCATGTACACCAAATTCCATGCATTCTTTCCTTAAATGCCTGGAAGGAAAAAATGAACTCTGTAGTGTTAGAAGATCCAGCCTCTGGTGGATCAGCGGATGGGAAGCAAATTCCAGAGTGGAAGATCTTTCATGGAGAACATGTTGACATCAATCTCTTCCCGTTCGAAGTGAGAAACTCTAACTCAGCTCAAATAAGGGAGAGGGAACAGGGAGTGCCAAAATATATACACTGGTTGGGGACTCTAGCTAGGTGTAGAGTAATATAAATAAATACATAAAATAAAACAACAGCATTGCATTAGTTTATTTCATCTAGCCTGCATTCACCCATCAGTCAACTGCAGACACTGGTCAGCCATTCCACTGCATTGGAAGGATTTCGCAAGATACATAGTATTGACTTTTTCTGTGTTGTTTAATTAGACATCTTTTGATGTGTCTACCCTATAAAAGTGTGGGTAGTAAGTCATATGAGACATCCAAAAATATGATAGGTACTTAAACTTACCTGTCCAAAGTTTATTGTTCATGTAAACAGCTGCTTATATACTACAATGCAAATGGCCTGTAAAAAGTCAAGCATTTTAATAAATGCATATGCTTACACTGTACTATGATATAAGTGTGGTACATTAGCAAAGTATTAGGTTCACTAAAAAGAAGATAGCGTATGTCACAGACTAACCCTATTTATATAATTAAACCTTAAATATTGTCCTGTTACTGTCATTCAGTATTTTTCCCCACCAGAGGGCAGAAAAGTCTGGGCTGTAAATGTAATTCAAAAAATGCCTTTATTGGAAGAAAGCTTTAATTTGTCCTTGATACTTCTTTTAAACATGTTAAATAAATTTTAAAAAAGGAACTTATTTATAGAAAAGTTCTCAGACAGAAGGAATGTTTTTAATGGTTTGCTGGCTTTTTTGGATGGTCACCGTACACCATTGGTCATCATTTTTTCCCTTCTCTAGGTCCTAATAATAGATTCTAATTGCTGGATTTAATAGTGCTGTGCTACTGTACGTTCTGTGCCTAGGGCAGCTCACTTCCACTGACTCATGGTTTTTAGCTCTTAATGTGTACACAGGGGAAACAAAAAAGACCAACATTTCACCAGTTGCTTTTGCCAATATGAAAATGTCTGTGTAAAAGAAAAACAAAATTCATATACCAGGTTTGAGGCTAACCATAATTATATTTTCTTAGTTTCACTGCTTCATTACTTTTCTCTTCCTTCTACCCCCATTCCTGTAAGGATGTAAATTACAGGCTGTGATAAAAACCATCTAGTTCTGTGATCTCAAGTAGTGATTCTCCCTTCCAGAGATTGCTGTAAGGTTGCACAACATGTTAGCTCCAACTGTGCTATGATGACAAGTAGGTGTGGATAAGAGAAAATCATTCGACAATTTCATCTTCTTTGTATTGTTACGGTCATGGACTTATTTGTGTGTTTCAGATTTTGAGGTTGAATGTTCCTTATATATGTTCAATGCAAGCCAAGTGGTAGCTCCAATTGCAGAATTTTTAAAAGAAGTAAATACACTGTTGGGAAGATAAAATGTGTAAAAACAATAAAACATTAAAGACTCAATTTTTGTTTAAGGCTGATAGTGATTCCCCCCTGTAGGGCATGAAATTAAAATGTGTGCACAGAACCAAATGATTGCTACAGTACCATGTTTTTAGTAGCAGTTGTCTCGTTGAAGTAGTTAGTAATGCTAAAATGAAGTGAAGTGGAACAGTGCAGGTGGTAAAAGCTTGATACAAAGAGGATGTTTATATGGAAAAATTGACTACTACAGACATAATCAGTGGCATAGACCTGGTGATAGACATAGTGAAAAAGATGTGAGAAAGTTATCATTGCAGTAACACAGGGTCTTTCCGTAGTCATAAAATGTGAGTTGCATTACTGTGCACTAATATACCTCTCCATAGAAAACCTATGCACAACATTGGCATTTAAGCCTATTAGGCCACCCACATCTATTGCTGATGAAGTATCTCTGCCCAGAAACAAACAAGTCATTCAGAATTTTCTTTTAAGCACCATAACAATTTGCAGCTTTAGGAAAGATTTATTTAAAAACCCTATTGTTTTACTCTTAATTGCAGATACAGATGGCCCTGGTGGTATGGAAAGAAATTTAAACCATAGAAATTGTAGAGCACCCAAAAGTTTAGTTCTAATCCTATACATTTCTCATGCTAAAATGTTTCTTTTTTTCAATGTTTTTCCCCCAAAGTGAATAACTGTGCAAACAGTTATCTTTTGGAAGATTAAATATTCCTTTATATAGTACATGAGTGAGTTTTCTGCATAAAGTTCATATATTTACTTTGTTACTCATGCTTGCCCTGTGCTTAACATGCTTAGTCTTGGTTCAGTGAGTGATATCACAGTAAACCTGGCAGCCTCCCAGCAGCCAGCCCTTTGCAGATGGAAGAATGACAAACCTGGCTTATAGTGCCAAAGCCTAGCATGGAGAGGAATGCACTAAACAGATTTCCCCCAAAGGAAACATGAGGAAAACATCTTGTTATAAGAGAGATATTTAATATGTTTTTCATATTTGGAAAGCAGTTAACGTCTGGGAATGTCCTTTCACTCCCTGGCCAGCACGATTGATATTACTTTTGATCTCTTTTTATTCAGATTAGAAAGGATTTATTTGTGATTAAACTAGCAGCAATTACACTGTATTAATATTCATCATTGCTCTTTTTTTAAACACAATTTTTGGGAGTGTAAAAGTTTTAAAAGTAAACATGTTTCAAATTATTGTTTGTTTAGAATTAGAATAGGATTATAAAGTATGACTGA
This sequence comes from Chelonia mydas, assembly GCF_015237465.2. NCBI lineage: Eukaryota > Metazoa > Chordata > Testudines > Cheloniidae > Chelonia > Chelonia mydas. The sequence goes on from NC_051252.2 coordinate 40,370,065, forward strand.
TAAAACAGGAATTCAAGGACTCAGAAAAAGACATATTTATGAAAAGGTCAAGCAAGAATATACATTATACTAATTCACTGAATAATTGGGATGCTTCCAGAATCCCAGTCTGTCTGGGAAATGACCTGTATTCTGGCCAGACTGGGCACATTTTTGTGCCTAACTAGTCCAAAACACAGGTCATTTACCCTACAGATAGAATTATAGGACAGGAAGGGACCTTGAGAGGTCATCTAGTTCAGTCCCTTGCACTCATGGCAGGACTAAGTATTATTTAGACCATCCCTGACAAGTGTTTGTCTAACCCGCTCTTAAGAATCTCCAATGATGGAGATTCCACACCGTCCCTAGGCAATTTATTCCAGTGCTTAACCACCCTGACATTTAGGAAGCTTTCCCTAATGTCCAACCTAAACAGGTAGGGTAGTGGGAAGAATCTGTGCTAAGGAGGAAGCTGATTGATGGTCTGGGAATAAGGGTGTTTTCTGTTCCTGTGTTTGTAGCAGCATGTGTGTAGGTATAAAATACGGGTGATGTAAAGGTGTGGTGTGGTGTGATATAATGTCTTATCAACATGAGTTTGGGATAGGCTCTCTTGAGGGAGTTATGTTACTCATTCCAAACAAGTGCCAATAAAAATGTCATACTGCAGCATATCATGATGTGTTCTGCAAGTGCCACATGTTACAGAAAAAAACCTATTTTTCAAATGTTATAGAAAGTTTTGGAGATATTTTTTGTATCCTTCCCCCTGTAAAGCCAAGTGCTTTATTTACCATGAACCCGACTGTCCAGAGCTCAGAGGAACCATAAAAATCTCTAAATATGCCCTAAAATAGCTTTTCTGTATATAAAAGTAATGCTTTTTAACTCATTATCTTGGGCCCTTCCAGGGTTAGAAGCAGGTACCTGCGTCCCTTCTGAAAGCTGATCATCTCAGATTTCTGTTCCCATGAGGGTCACACGAATGCATGTGCTAAAGTCATGGTACTTTTATTTACAGAAGCACTGTCCTGCTCAGTGTGAAATCTTGGCCATCCTGCATCTTGGGTTGGGTTCATTCTCGGAGGAAACTTGGCACTAAAAAAAAAGGAAGAAAATATTTCTTTGGATAGCTGATTATTTCATTAAAGCTGAGGGCAGGTGAGGTTGTCAAAGGCTCATGATAAGTTAATTTATCACATGGCTCCATAACTGATCACTAGGATATTACCTCCACAAGTGCTTTCAGATCCCCACTTAGTATAAATTGGCGTAGTTCCATTAAAGTCAGTAGAGAGGGATGCTGATTTACACCAGGTGAAGTTTTGACCCTAGATGTTGGGACAGATTCTGCTTTCACACTTGTATTGAATAATTTTAAATGAGAGCAGAATTTGCCTCATAATCTTCATATGTACTTAATAAGCACAGAATTCTCTATGTGGACTTGTAGAATTGTATGCTGAGAAAAATGTGACTTTTCTTTAAAGATTAAAGTATGGCCTTGTACTGCTCTTCTCAGCTACCCTTTGCTTGATTAACTTTGGGAGACAATAGAACACTTTTTTATACTGGGGGTGAATTTTCAACAAAATAATTTCCCAGAGTGTGCTAGGGTGCAATTGCTTGTTCAGATAATGGATATTTTTGTAATAATTTAAATGCTAGTAGAAATTTCCTGTGGCAAACATGTACATTTTGTTTGCACAATTGTACAGCTAGCTGATTGGTCCTAGTAAAGTAAATTGTCAGATTTCCAAAAAGCTTACAGAGATGCTTGTGGGTATTTTTATTACACAAATTTATAAGTTAACTATAGTGATATCTGCTTTCTAGATAATAATCTTCATGTTGCCTTCTGGTTTCATGTTCATTTATACAATATATTGAACTAGTGTTTGCTTTGATTCAATTTATATTGGCCTGTGCAACTGAAATTAAAATCAGTAACAGACGAATATCTAATTTCCAGAAGCAGAAATGTTATTTATATGAAAATATTATTTTACCCCCTACATCAAACTCATATCTCTAAAACACTTGTTCCACTGAAAAAGTTAACAAAACTAGCCTTTGGCCTTTATGTCCTATTGGTTAGGAACCTATTCTTTCAAATCTCTTTCTATATATTATAAAAATTGTTCCAAATTTATTTAAAAATCGAATCTTCCCCTCAATTATGTGATTTATAGGAAATATAGATTAAAGTGCCACAAGCACTGTGTTTTAGAATAAATCATAAATACACAGGCAAATGTGAAAACTAAATTAGGATATAAAATTGTGTAACTAATTACACTGAAAATTCAGTTGCATTCTTAAATAGATGACCATACTCCTGTGGCTGGCAACATGCTTCTGCTTAGTCATATAGGTACATTGTAGTTGCTTTGCTTTTATGTGCCACTTCTTGAAAATGAATGCCTATGTAAGTGCAAATATATGGCCATTAGAAACACACTTGCATTTTTTATATATGCAGGCATACCACTTTGAAAATATATCCCTCATGGTTTTTTAATTATCATTTGCTCAAACTGGTAAATTGTTCTGTGGAAAATGTGGCTGCCATTCTTATTTACTTCGTCTATTTCTAATGCATCTATTGCCATAATAGCAATGGTTTTGGATTTTTTTTCATCATAAAGTAATATTTGAATTTGCTTAAATGAAGTGATAGAGAAGTTCTAACTTCTTTTATTTTCCACATTTAAGAATAGAAGGTAACTGTGTTTACGTCTCAAAACAACTGAAAGTTTCAGGAAATTGTGTAATCTCTACCAAGTTTCGAATTTTGAAGGAAATCTTTCTTGACTCCAAGTCTGTTGGAGTTTAGTGGATTAAGTAATGTGCTAGCCAAGAAAAAAGGGGTCTTTGGCAAACTTCCATCAGAATGGTGTGTGTTTCTTGGAGAAAGAGATCAGAGATCTCAATGTCAGAAATTTGTAACACAAATTAGTTATTCTCATGGGAAGGGAGAGAAAAATCTCATGTGCTCAGGGTTTTACAGTCCCACAGTGCACACTGGGGTATAAATTATCCCACAGTCTTGTAAATTTTACAGGGGGTCCCAAGTGAAGGGGTTACTGTGTTTGACTGGAGAAGACTTCAGACCATTTGGTCAGCTGTCTGAAAAGGAGACATTCTAAAGAGAGAGTGGGATATCTGGTTAGATGCCTGAAGAGGATACATGTTATCAGTGTAGGTAGAGACCCCTCAACTTCTGCCCCAGAGGGCCTGCTGATGCAGGTAAGAGCTTCTTAGTACTGGTTTGGTTTCAGAGATGGGAAGAGTTTGAATCATGAGCATGTCTAATTTTATCTTAATTGAGTTTTTTCATCTCTGCGTATTATACTAGAACTTCCTTAGTTAATTTTACAATCTAAACACAAGAGGCCTTCTTCTTAATTTAGGTTTTAATTTTGCCCTGTACAGCAGAGTTTTCTGTGTAATTTATTTTTAATTAATACAAGTACCAGTCTCACAGTCTCTGTGGGGTCTTAACAATATTTAAAAAAATAACATATATAAATTGTTGATTAATCTAAACAATGGAGAACTCTCATTCAACATTACATTATCTATCATCCCCATAATGCATGGTATGACCTCCATGAGGTCACCTGTAAGGCCCCAGTCCTGTCCACATTTAAGTTTCTCTTAAGGACCCATTTCTGGGAGTCACAAAGGTCTAGATAACTGTGGAAAAAAATCCTACTTTCAAGAAATAATAGCAGTCATTTTCCTGGGCACTGATGAAAAATATCCTTACGTGGATGCCACATGAGAATCCAGGAGCCTTTGGGATTCAAAGGAGACTTTATATTGTGGATCTCTTGCATAAAAGTACCTTCAGTAATCAGGGTAGACAAGATCCCTGCCATATCTTCTAGATTCATTACCTCCATCTTATTGGGACTGAGCTTCAGCCAATCACCCTGTAACGGGGTTCGCTTATCACTCTGACGCCGCCTCAGCCTGTCTTGGGAATTCACTCTGCGGTTGAGTGAGCCCCCTTTGGGTGGTGCATTGCCACGGTGACGCCCGCTCTTGGACCCATGTCTCTCCAAGGACCGGGGCATCCTCTTCAGTGACACAGCCCTCCAGCGGCAGCACACACTGCTCCCTGCTTCTTGGGGACCTGCAGTCTGCTGTTCAGCCACTTCCCGTCCATTGCAAACTGCAGTCCACAGTCTAGCCACTTCCCGCATGGCTCCGGCACCCTCTTTACCCTTGTACCAGGGCTTCAGTCTGCAACCTCCAAGCAGCCAGCCAGGAACTATCTCTGGCTCTCTCGGCCCCTGTTTGCAGCACTGCTCTGTCCAGGGTGCTGGCAGTTCTCTTGGCCCTTCAGGGACACCATCCTTCCTCCCTGTGTGCCAAGCAGAGATCTGACTCTCTCTGCCATGCAGCTCCCTTTTTATATGGGCCTACTTGGCCCTGATTGGCTGCTCCCTTCAGTCCTCCTCTGATTGGCTGCCTCCCTAAGGCTGCTTTTAACCCCTTTTCTGCCAGTGAGGGACAGCCGTCACACTCCCTCATCCCGTTGTCAAAGATGCCCTAGAAAAGATAAGACATTGCATAATTGAGGTGTATTAATGAGAGACGAGCAGTGTATCACCCACATAGCAATGGTAACACAGGCTAAATTATCTCAATGTCTCCTCCCCTTAGTTTCATATATACACTAAACAGATAGGGTGACAGACTAGATCCCTGGAGAACTTTATGACATGGTCTTTGAAGCTGATGAAGAGTTGCCCAGTACTACTCTCTGAGATTTAAGAAAGAATGGAGCCATTCAAGAGCAGTTATATTTACACAGTCATAGAGTAAAAAAAAAAAATGCAATCAGCATTATCAAATAATCTGCATGGACACTTGACTTCTGTTTGTCATTAGAAGCAGATAATCATCCAGTGGGACTGGGTGCAGATAATCAACCAGATAAGATTTAGCATTTGTCTCTTTCCAGGCATAGACCTGTCACCACAGAGGCAGCCAGTCCAAAACAAATTTTACCTACCTTGTCTGGGTACAAATAGAAAGCTCTCTGCAGCAAGTAATACCAGCTCTGCTTCTGAGAGGAGGCTGTTGAGATTCACCAAGCTGTCTACCGCCTGGAACAGTTCTGCTGGTCAGGAATTTGCAAATATGACCATATCGGAGGAAAAGAAAGCTTTCTGTCTCTGCCACAGCATCAGAGTGAAAAAAATCTCCCTGTCACAATAGATCAGACTTGGAGTGTGGTTTCCACCCTCAGCATTCTGGTATACAGATGATCTCTAAGAAGGGTGTAAAAAGAGGGCCACTTCGGTTCCATCATATTGACAGTTGGAGAACAAAAGATAGTTGTAATATCCTATAAACCTATCAAGAGAATGGTTCAATATTCTCCTATGGAAAGCACTGAAACTGAGTTGGGTCTATTAATCTCAGAGGGTAGATAAAGAAATGGATCTGCTACCTCAGTGAGGAGTCCTGACATTACAAAGAACAAATCATGCAAAATCAACCTAATTTCCTTCTTTGACAGGGTTACCGTCTTCGTGGATGCAGGGGATGCTGTAGACATGATGTACCTTGATTTTAGGAAGGCTTTTGACATAGTCCCGCTTGACATTCTCATCAGCAAACTAAGGAAATGTGGTCTAGATGAAATTACTATTAGGTGGGTCCAAAAATGCTTGAAAGACTGTACTCAAAGAGTAGTTATCAATGGTTTGCTGTCAAACTGAGGGGACATATCTAGGGGAGTACTGCAGGGGTCAGCCTTGGTTCCAGTACTAGTCAGTATTTTCATTAATCGTCGTCATTGGCTGTCCCTGATACAAGGATGATGTCTTCCGGGGGAAAAGTCATTGATGAGTCTTAAGATGGCTGAGGAGTCCAATTCGTGCTTTACAGATAGCAGAGGGGATCATGAACTGGACTGCTTAATCATGGCTGCAGCTGCCAATATTGCGCTTCTGTCTCACAAGTCCAAGCGCAAGATGACCAACGCATGGCTGCCACCTGTGTGCAGATTTGTGACTATGGACTCCCAGAGATTACTACTCCTAAGTGGGAAAGCGGGATACCGGGAGGAAGCACAGGCAGGAATGTCTGTGAGGGGAGGGCTCCTGCCTCATACTGGGAATGAGGGGCGATCAACAGGTTATCTCAAGTGCTTATATACAAATGCACAAAGCCTTGGAAACAAGCAGGGAGAACTGGAGGTCCTGGTGATGTCAAGGAACTATGACGTGATTGGAATAACAGAGACTTGGTGGGATAACTCACATGACTGGAGTACAGTCATGGATGGTTATAAACTGTTCAGGAAGGACAGGCAGGGCAGAAAAGGTGGGGGAGTAGCACTGTATGTAAGGGAGCAGTATGACTGCTCAGAGCTCCGGTACGAAACTGTGGAAAAACCTGAGTGTCTCTGGATTAAGTTTAGAAGTGTGTGCAACAAGAGTGATGTAGTGGTGGGAGTCTGCTATAGACCACCGGACCAGGGGGATGAGGTGGATGAGGCTTTCTTCCGGCAACTCACGGAAGCTACTAGATCGCATGCCCTGATTCTCATGGGTGACTTTAATTTTCCTGATATCTGCTGGGAGAGCAATACAGCGGTGCATAGACAATCCAGGAAGTTTTTGGAAAGCGTAGGGGACAATTTCCTGGCGCAAGTGCTAGGGGAGCCAACTAGGGGGGGCGCTTTTCTTGACCTGCTGCTCACAAACCGGGTAGAATTAGTGGGGGAAGCAAAAGTGGATGGGAATCTGGGAGGCAGTGACCATGAGTTGGTTGAGTTCAGGATCCTGACGCAGGGAAGAAAGGTAAGCAGCAGGATACGGACCCTGGACTTCAGGAAAGCAGACTTCGACTCCCTCAGGGAACAGATGGCCAGGATCCCCTGGGGGACTAACATGAAGGGGAAGGGAGTCCAGGAGAGCTGGCTGTATTTCAAGGAATCCCTGTTGAGGTTACAGGGACAAACCAGCCTGATGAGTCGAAAGAATAGTAAATATGGCAGGCGACCAGCTTGGCTTAATGGTGAAATCCTAGCGGATCTTAAACATAAAAAAGAAGCTTACAAGAAGTGGAAGGTTGGACATATGACCAGGGAAGAGTATAAAAATATTGCTCGGGCATGTAGGAAAGATATCAGGAGGGCCAAATCGCACCTGGAGCTGCAGCTAGCAAGAGATGTCAAGAGTAACAAGAAGGGTTTCTTCAGGTATGTTGGCAACAAGAAGAAAGCCAAGGAAAGTGTGGGCCCCTTACTGAATGAGGGAGGCAACCTAGTGACAGAGGATGTGGAAAAAGCTAATGTACTCAATGCTTTTTTTGCCTCTGTTTTCACTAACAAGGTCAGCTCCCAGACTGCTGCGCTGGGCATCACAAAATGGGGAAGAGATGGCCAGCCCTCTGTGGAGATAGAGGTGGTTAGGGACTATTTAGAAAAGCTGGACGTGCACAAGTCCATGGGGCCGGACGAGTTGCATCCGAGAGTGCTGAAGGAATTGGCGGCTGTGATTGCAGAGCCCTTGGCCATTATCTTTGAAAACTCTTGGCGAACGGGGGAAGTCCCGGATGACTGGAAAAAGGCTAATGTAGTGCCCATCTTTAAAAAAGGGAAGAAGGAGGATCCTGGGAACTACAGGCCAGTCAGCCTCACCTCAGTCCCTGGAAAAATCATGGAGCAGGTCCTCAAAGAATCAATCCTGAAGCACTTAGAGGAGAGGAAAGTGATCAGGAACAGTCAGCATGGATTCACCAAGGGAAGGTCATGCCTGACTAATCTAATCGCCTTTTATGATGAGATTACTGGTTCTGTGGATGAAGGGAAAGCAGTGGATGTATTGTTTCTTGACTTTAGAGGTTTTTAAGGTCAGGCTTGACAAAGCCCTGGCTGGGATGATTTAACTGGGAATTGGTCCTGCTTCGAGCAGGGGGTTGGACTAGATGACCTTCTGGGGTCCCTTCCAACCCTGATATTCTATGATTCTCCTGTCCCCACCACCACTCATCTATCGCTGCAGGACTTTGTTAGTGGCCACCACTCATCTATCGCTGCAGGACTTTGTTAGTGGAGAGATATTAACACTCTTGGTAGAGGCCGGTGCCCAGGCAGAAACCTCACAAAACTTGACAGGAAGGAGGCCTGGGCCTGGTGGCAGTGGAGTCCAAGTCAGCTGGAGGTCTCTGTCCTGCTGCAGCCCTCATCCGCCTTGACAAGTCCTTGAATACACCTTTTCCGCTCCTGGGGTCTTGAGAAGTTTGGACCACGCTTCGTCTGGAACCTCACCTCAGAACTGTTCACCAAGGGTGACCCTACTAGGTGTACAAGACTCCGGACGACATAGTTCTGTGGGTCATTGGGACACACAAGGCTTTCCATAACACAGTAACAGTCCAAGGAGAGGTCATTAATGATAATAGAGTGGAGAGTATGCTTATAAAATTTGCGGATAACACCAAGCTGGGAGGGGTTGACAGCACTTTGGAGGATAGGATTCGAATTCAAAATGACCTTAACAAATTGGAGAATTGGTCTGAAATCAAGAAGATGAAATTCAGTAAAGATAAGTACGAAGGACTGCACTTAGGAAGGAAAAATTAATTGCACAATTATAAAGGTAATAGTCTTGCTCTACTTGGCACTGGTGAGGCATCAGCTGGAGTATTGTGTCCAGTTCTGTGTGCCACTTTTAAGGAAGATGTGGACCAGTTGGATGGAATCCAGAGGAGAGCAACAAAAACGATAGAAGGTTTAGAAAACCTGACCTAAGAGGAAAGGTTAAAATACTGGGCATGTTTAGTCTTGAGAAGAGAAGACTGAGGGGGACCTGATAATAGTCTGCAAATCTGTTAAAGGCTGTTACAAAGAGGGGAGTGATCAATTGTTCTCCATGTCCACTGAAGGTAGGACAAGATGTAATGGGCTTAATCTGCAAGAAGGGAGATTGAGGTTCGATATTAGGAAAAACTTTAAACTATAATGATAGTTAAGCACTGCAGTAGGCTTTCAGGGGAGGTTGTGGAATTCCCATCACTTGAGATTTTTAAGAACATGTTAAACACGAGTCAGGGATGATCTAGGGATGTGTATATTTGGTCCTGCCTCAGTGCAGGGGGCTGCACTAGATGACCTCTCAAGGTCTCTTCCAGCCCCACATTTCTGTGATTCTGTGATTACACTGAAGAAAATATGGTCCCACCATTCCCACTCCAAAAATGAGATCCAGATTAAAAATAAAAAAAGAGAAAAATAAAGCAGCACCCAAACACTTCTCCTCCTTCTCTGTTTAAAAAAAACACACGAATGAAGCATACAGAAAGGACCAAAAGATCAAGCAGAACAAAAAAGGATTCTCGGTGGATTAAAAATGGCAAATACCAATCTTGGTCATGAATGGAATCAGACTACTCTAGTCCATTGGAATTTGGATCTTTACTTTGTCCTTTGTGACAAAGTTCCTGCTCTACCTTGGTAGGTCTTGCGCTTATTGGTGGATTTGCTTGCCTTGGAGCTTCACGGCAGCCCTCAGCTTGGCCGTTTTTCTGAACCCACAGTCCAGATCGACTCCTCCTGTGTCTGACCAGGAGTTGGGAGGATTTGGGGGGAACCCGTGCCCGCCCTCTACTCCGGGTTCCAGCCCAGGGCCCGGTGGAATGCAGTTGTCTAGTGTGCCTCCTGGAACAGCTGTGTGACAGCTACAACTCCCTGGGCTGCTTCCCCATGGCCTCCTCCCAACACCTTCTTTATCCTTACCATAGGACCTTCCTCCTGGGAGCTGGGAGCAAGAGGCACTAGGAGCTGAGAGTGAGAATGCGGACTGTTGGAGGACTGAGGTGTACAAGCATTATCACTCTCAGCTCCTAGTGCCTCTTGCTCCCAGCTCCTCACACGCACACCACAAACTGAAGTGAGCTCCTTTTTAAAACCCAGGTGCCCTGGTTAGCCTGCCTTAATTGATTCTAGCAGCTTCTTGATTGGCTGCAGGTGTTTTAATCAGCCTGTCTTAATTGTCTCCAGAAGGTTCCTGATTGTTCTGGAACCTTCCCTGTTACCTTACCCAGGGAAAAGGGACCTACTTAGCCTGGGGCTAATATATCTGCCTTCTATTACTCTCCTATAGCCATCTGGCCTGACCCTGTCACACCTTGTAATAATTTTCTGCCTCTGGCCATGATGACTTGTCTAATGAATAATACTGTCATATTAAGCAACAGGATTAATCTATGGGTTCATTATGCATGAATAAGCTAAAAGACTAACCCTAAATCCCTCCACTCTAATTTCTAGAAATGTAACTGAATATTTCATCTAAAGTGAAGCCTTATCCTCTTGGTGGGATGACAAGTTACATACCTTGTGTATGATCTTTTCAAAGAGAACACACTTTATTCTTCTAATTTGCTTAAAGGGGAGTTTGGAATGAATAGCAATTTTCCTATTACTTACAAATACATTCAGTTATAATGCTGACTGTTGTTTCTGTGTGAGAATCAGACCAATGTTATATCTTTCTTTTACAGTATCTTTCTTAAGACCCCGAAGCCATGAGTGTTCGTAGCATCTGAAACAAACATGTAGGAGAAACTTTGAAGAAGGGCTAAGTTAATGTATTTAGCCCTTAGGAGACTGGTCAGGTCCCAGGTGGATGTCATCTGGGGACTGGCTAATTTCCATAAGGTTATAAGTAACAGTCAGCATGGATGTATCAAGAACAAATCATGTCAGACTAACCTAATAGCGTGTTTTGACAGGGTAACAAGCCTTGTGGATGGGGGGAAGTGGTAGATATGGTATATCTTGATTGTAGTAAGGCATGACCTATGAAGGAAGATTGACAAAATTGAGTTTATTTAGTCTGGAGAAGAGAGACTGAGGGGGGACATAACAGTTTTCAAGTACATAAAAGTTTGTTACAAGGAGGAGGGAGAAAAATTGTTATCTTTAACCTCTGAGGATAGAACAAGAAGCAATGGGGTTAGATTGCAGCCGAGGCCATTTAGGTTGGAAAAACTTAGGAAAAATTTCCTAACTGTCCCAGTGGTTAAGCACTGGAATAAATTGCCAAGGGAAGTTGTGGAATCTCCATCATTGGAGATTTTTAAGAGCACGTTAGACAACCCCTGTCAGGGATGGTCTAGATCAGTGGTTCCCAGACTTGTTCCGCCGCTTATGCAGGGAAAGCCCCTGGCAGGCTGGGCCGGTTTGTTTACCTGCTGTGTCCACAGGTTCGGCCGATTGCGGCTCCCCGTGGCCGTGGTTCGCTGCTCCAGGCCAATGGGAGCTGCTGGAAGTGGCGGCCAGTACGTCCGTCGGCCCGCGCCGCTTCCAGCAGCTCCCATTGGCCTGGAGCAGCGAACTGCGGCCACTGGGAGCCGTGATTGGCTGAACTTGCGGAAGGGGCAGGTAAAGAAACTGGCCCGGCCTGCCAGGGACTTTCCCTGCACAAGCGACGGGACAAGTTTGGGAACCACTGGTCTAGATAATACTTAATCCTGGCGTGAGTGTAGGGGACTGGACTAGAGGCCTCTCGAGGTCCCTTCCAGTTCTATGATTCTATAGTTTGGGTGAGGCTACTAGGGGTCTGTCTGCACTGCAGTTAAACCTGTGGCTGGCCCATGTCAACTGACTTGGGCGTGCGAGACTCCAGCTACGGGGCTGTTTAATTTCAGTGGCAATGCTCGGGCTCAGGCTGGAGCTTGGGCTCTGAGATCCTGCTGGGGGGAGGGTCCCCGACGCTGGGCGTCAGCCCAAGCCCGAATGTCTTCACTGAAGTTAAACAGCCCCGTAGCCTAAGTGCCACAAAGCTGAGGGCATGGCTACATTTGCAGATGTAGAGCGCTATGAGTTAAACCCACCTTCATACAGTGCAGTAGGGAAAGCGCTGCAGTCTGTCCACACTGACAGCTGCAAGCGCACTGGCGTGGCCACATTTGCGGAACTTGCAGCGGCATTGGGAGCAGTGCATTGTGGGCAGCTATCCCACAGAGCACCTCTTTCCATTCTGGTGCTGTGGCTTGTGGGAAGGGGGCGGGGAGTGCGGGGCACTTTGGGTCCTGTCCCAACGCCCCGTGATGCATCAGTTCACATCCCAGCATTCCCTTTGCTCCGTCCACATTTGGCGCCATCTTTCAATGGTTTTTGTACTGTGCGCTCTGTCTTCCCTTTCGATGTGCAGGAATGGAGCCCGAACTGCTGAGGAGTATGCTGACAAGTCTCGCCAGCGCATCACATTTGGCAGTTGAGTTACTCCTTAAGCTCCAAAGTGACAGTGAGGACTCTGATGACGATATCGACTCGAGTAATGCAAACAACACGAGATTTCTTGTGGCATTCACGGACCTGCTCACCACCATGGAACGGCGCTTTTGGGCTCGGGAAACAAGCACTGAGTGGTGGGATCACATCGTCATGCAAGTCTGGGATGACGAGCAGTGGCTGCAGAACTTTCGGATGAGAAAAGCCACTTTCATGGGACTTTGTGAGGAGCTCGCCCCCAGTCTGCGGTGCAAGGACACGAGATTGAGAGCTGCCCTGACGGGGGAGAAGCGGGTGGCTATTGCAATCTGGAAGCTGGTAACTTCCACAAGCTGGTAACAGCCAGCTACCGATCGGTCTCTAACCAGTTTGGAGTGGGGAAGTCGAATTGTGTTGATGCAAGTTTGCAGGGCCATTAATCACATCCTGCTCAGAACCGTGACTCCGGGTAACGTGCATGACATTGTGGCTGGCTTTGAACAAATGGGTTTTCCTAACTGCGGAGGGGTGATAGATGGGACGCATATTCCAATTCTGGCACCAGCTCACCTAGCCTCCAAGTACATTAATCGGAAGGGCTATTTCTCTATGGTTCTCCAAGCGCTTGTGGATCACCGTGGGCGTTTCATTGACATTAACGCAGGCTGGCCCGGAAAGGTGCATGACACACATCTTTCGGAACACTGGCCTGTTAAGGAAGCTGCAAGTTGGGACTTTTTTCCCAGACCAGAAGATCACCGTAGGGGAAATCGAAATGCCCATTGTGATCCTTGGAGACCCCGCTTACCCTTTGATGCCGTGGCTCATGAAACCCTACACAGGGAGCCTTGACAGCAGCAAGGAGCAGTTCAACAACAGGCCGAATGACTGTGGAGTGTGGTTTGGCCATTTAAAGGGTCGCTGGCACTCTCTGTATGGGAAGCAATGCGGCTTCCGCCCTGGCCCATATGCAGCTTGCCTGTGTGCAGCAATGGTCCCCCCGCCCCTCACGGCACAGTGGCGCGGACAAGTTAGCCTGACTGGGACGAGGACAACAGTGGCTCTCCCAAAGCGCATTGCCCGAATTCTGGCTGAGACCTTTGGAAGAGATCACTGAGGCCAGTTACCGCGATGTGAGAGAGCACATCAACGCCCCATTCCGCATCTAGGAATGCATGCAGCCCTAACCCTCCTCGCCCCAAGAGCCCGCACCAAATAACTTCCTTCCCAAAATAAAAGCCTCTTACCGGGAACCTCCTCTGGTGTTTGCCCTTCTCCAAGCACCGGCCGCCGCGACTGGCTACCTTCCTCCTGGCTTGAGAACAGCTCCTGGCTGTATGTATCTAGGGATTCCAGGGTGTCTTCCTCCACCGGAGCACCCTCACTCCCGCTTTGCTGCTCCTCCTCCTCCTCCTGCCACCTTGTTGCACTGGCCTCGGAGGTGTCCATGGTGGTCCCTGGAGTGGAGGTGGGGTCGACCCCAAGTATTGCATCCAGCTCTTTGTAGAAACGGCAACTCGCGGGGGCAGCACCGGAGCGGCAGTTCGCCTCGCGGGCTTTGTGGTAGACATTCTTCAGCTCCTTCATTTTAACCCTGCACTGCAGTGCGTCCTGGTCATGGCCCTTGATATCTGCCGGAAGAGATTGTAATTACTACAGCTGGAGCGCAGCTGGGACTGGACAGCTTCCTCCCCCCAAACACTGATGAGGTCCAGCACCTCACCATTGCTCCATACTGGGGATCGCCTGGCGCAAGGAGGCATGGTCACCTGGAGATTCGCTGAGAGCACTCCACGCCTCGCTGAGCAAACAGGAAGGGGATTTTCAGAATTCCCAGAGAATTTAAAGGGCCGGTCTGACGGTTGGTCACCTGATGGCAGGGCAGTAGAGTTCAAAGTGATGACCAGAGTGGCTAGAACAAGCATTGTGGGACACTTCTGGAGGCCGATCAGAGCTCATTAACAGACCAGGGCGTCCACACTGGTGCTGCAGTGCTCCAGCGGTGGCACAGCAAATGTTATTCCCCTTGCCGAGGTGGAGACCAGCAGCGCTGTAGTCGCGGAGACAGAGCGCTCTACGTTCCTTGCCAGTGTGGACGGGTAGTGAGCTAGGGCACCTGGGGCTCTTTTATTGCGCTGTAACTTGCAAGTGTAGCTAAGCCCTGAGTCAGCTAACATGGGCCAGCCATGGTTGTTTAACTGGAGTGTAGACATACCCTAGGTGGTCCTGTGTCAGACAAGAGTAGGAATCTGGCAGGGAGGAAGAAGAGGGTTCAGATTCCTACCTGAAGTGAATCTTGACTCCACCTTGCCTTCCCCACTTGAAATCTGGGCCGTTTACTTCACTAGCCTTTCCCTGTGCAGAGTCCCAGAATTTTCTTTATATGGAACAATGTAAACTGTTCATTCACAGACTTTGTTTAATCCTGAGCTGATGGTGTGAAATTTGCAAATGAACTGAAGCTCAGCAGTTTCTCTTTGAAGTCTGATCCTGAAGTTTTTTTGCTGCAGGATGGCTACCTTTAAATCTGCTATTGTGTGTCCAGGGAGGTTGAAGTGTTCTCCTACAGGTTTTTGTATATTGCCATTCCTAATATCTGATTTGTGGACAGTTCATTTGCAAATTTGACACCATCAGCTCAGGATTAAACAAAGACTGTGAATGGCTAGCCAACTACAAAAGCAGTTTCTCCTCCCTTGGTGTTCACGCCTCAGCTGCTAGAAGAAGGCCTCATCCTCCCTGATTGAACTAACTTCGTTATCCCTAGCCTGATTCTTTCTTGTATATTTGTACCTGCCTCTGGAAATTTCCACTACATGCATCTGATGAAGTGGGTATTCACCCACGAAAACTTATGCTCCAATACATCTGTTAGTCCATAAGGTGCCACAGGACTCTTTGCCACTTTAGCATAAGTAGTTAACACATATTTCAAGGGACTATTCAAAGTGAAGTGGCCTGTTAACACCTCTCCAGTCAGGGGGAAAGGGAAAAAAAGCTGGGGATGGGGGTTAAGTGGGTTGTATTTAGATTGTTGGACTAAACCATAAATCCAGTGTCTCTATTCAGTCCATGAATTTTAGTATCTAGCAGAGTTATGAATTTAAGGGTGCAGGCTCATCTGTTTGTTGTACAGATTGCCTTTGAGGATGAGGACTGAGAGGTTAGATATAAAGGGATCACTTTGTGAAAAGTGATCACCCACCAGAGATAGGGTGCTTTTGTCTTTTATCATATTTCTGTGTCAGTTCATTTGAGAGCATAGTGATTGTCTGGTTTCACCCACATAGTTGTTATTGGGACATTTTGTGCACTGGATGAGGTACACCACATACTATGCTAGGCATGCGTAGGACTCCTGGATCTTGAAATGTGTGTTGTGGAGGGTGTTGATTATCGTAGCAGTGGAGATATGTTTTCAGGTTTTGCATCTGTTGTTCTGGCAGCGTCTGGTGCAGCTTTGAGTTGGTGTGTCCTGGTCTCTGGGTAGGGTGACCACCTGTCCCTAATTAGGCGAGACGTCCTGAAATGTACATTTCAAGTCCCAGTCCTGGGCTGAATGACCTGCATTTGTCCCGGATTCCCTGCGGTGCTGCTCCATGCCTGCTTGAGGCTTCAGGGCAGCGCCAGCCTCTTCCTGGTGGGGTGGGGGGAGGAGGGAAGGGGACTGAGGTGGGCCTTAGCCCTGCCTCACCACAAGGCATCACCCCCTGCTCCTCCTATTCCCCCAGAGGCTCCTCCCCTGATCAGACCAGAAGCCAGAGACAGGCCCTGATAAGAGCCACCCAGGGAGCCCAGGCTGCTGTGAGGAGCCCTGGACCCTCCATCTGCCCTGGGCGGGGCAGCCAGTGTGTCCCCACCCCCCAGGGTGCCCTGCCCAGGGCAGGTGGAGGGTCTGGGGCTCCTCACAGTGGCCAGGTGGCTCTTACTACTGCCCGGCTTAGGCTTCTGACCTGGCCAAGGTCAGGGTCTCTGCGGGAAGAGGTGGAGCAGGGGGTGAAGCCACGGAGGGTGGCGGAGCTCCTGCATGTGTCCCATTTTTGCATTTTGAGGGGGTTGTCCTATCTGTGGGGAGCTTGCTTCTGAAGACAGCACTGCATAAATTTAAATCAAGGCACTCCTGTCACTGATCCTGAGTTAATCCCTCCTGCAACATCTTGTCCAAAGGTGTCACTGACTTCAAGAGCCCCTGATTAAACTTCATGCAGTAAGTCATACAAAAGTAATTTTCCCTTTACTATAATGTCCCTTATTTGCTAGTATAATATTGTTGTGGGTTGGGTGAAACATGATTGAAGCTCGTGGGTGTCATAGGCACTGGCTCCGTGGATGCTCCGGGGCTGGAGCACCCAAGGAAAAAAATAGAGGGTGCTCAGCACCCACTGGTAGCCCCGCTGATCAGTTCCTCCCTTTCCCTCCCCACGCCTCCCGCATGCTGTGGACCAGCTGTTCAGCAGCATGCAGGAGGCGCTGGGGGGAGGGAGAGGAGCGGGGGCAGGAAGAGGCGGGGGAGGGGGCAGGAAAAGGCAGGGATGAGATGGGGACTTGGGGGAATGGGTGGAGTGGGGTGGAGCACGCCCCGGGAACAGAGGAACTTGGCACCTATGGTGGGTGTAACCACTGCCCCTCATTTAAGATAGCAATAAGAAACTGTTATGCTCTTCTGTAGCAGCCTCCACCTAAAACAAAGCCATATGCAGTCCACCCACGAATTAGAACTTTGTGGGCAGAGTGTATTGCTGGATATTGTTTTGAGTATGTGTACTCCTGGGGAGAAGGGCGTACATGTAGAGCGTACCTGGACAAGCAGAGCTTATGGCCCTAGAAGAAGCCTAGAGAGAGGTTTTGGGTTGAGTACTGGTTTAAGAGTTTTGGAGCTGTGAGCAAGGAAACTGTCTCCTGTTGTTTGAGTCCTCCTGTATCCAGGGATACAGGACTTCATATATTCTTTGTAAATAAAATTGCATGAAAGAAATACCTGATTCCATCAGCAATTTCTCATTCCAACCTTAATTTTTTGGCTATCTACATGGGTCAAAAGAGTAACAATATACAAATGATCTCCCTAGAATTAATATACATTTTTGTGTTTTTTGTATGTTTTTTCAGTTGCTTGTAACATCTTGAATTTTAAGGTCTTTCTTTCTTTCTTTCTTTCTTTCTTTCTTTCTTTCTTTCTTTCTTTCTTTCTTTCTTTCTTTCTTTCTTTCTTTCTTTCTTTCTTTTAATTTGAATTTAGCTCGTTCATCCCTTTCTGGACTCTGTGAGCATAAAAATTACTCTCCTTTTAAACTCTTTGTGTTTGCATAGCCCAAAAATGGCTGAAGCTAGACATTCAAACTTCACTTATTTTATAGTCATCAATGAGGAAGGACGAAAATAGAAGCCAGGTTTGCAAAATACAGGTCTAGTAGTTTTAAATATATGAACATTTCAAGTTGTAATATTTTTACATAAATGTTGGAATAATTTTAATTTGGAACATTTTATGTGGTATATGTTTTATAAAGCAGGTCCCAAGCCTGCAAACATGCAGCTGAGTAACTTTACTCATGTGAGAAGGACAACTGAGTTAAATACTGTTTTTTTTCCTGATCTGTTTCGGGTATGTTTATGTACTGAATTAAATATGACTACTCACATGTGTAAGCATCTGCATGATTGGACCCTAACTTATTGACGGTTAGATGGGAACTATCCCTAATGTGGCTCTATTAAGGTAACCCAAATTTGGGTCTGATTTCTGTGCGGAGAGCAGGGTTTGTGTTCTGGCTGCTCCTCCCAAGAAAAAATTTGCAGAGTGGCAGGGAGTAAGTGAAGTCATTGTTCTTTTGCAGTCGCCCTGTTTCCGCTAAGGCAGGGGGAAGGGGGCTGGGAGTTGCGAGGTTATTACATGGGGGGCCGCAAGCTGTCAGCCTCCACCCCAAACCCCGCTTTGCCTCCAGCATATATAATGGTGTTAAATATATTAAAACGTGTTTTTAATTTATAAGGGGGGGTCGCACGCAGGGGCTTTCAATCTGAAATGGGACCAGTATAAAAATTTGAGAACCACTGCCCTAAGGCATCCAGCAGAGATGGGTGGGCGCGCAGGGCAAAGTAAGCAGCACCCTTTCAAAGGCTGCAGTGAATTATTTCCCTGCTTTACTCTGGAAGCGGGGAGCAGGAAGGAATCCTGACTCCTAGGGATATTTCTAGTGCAGTACATTTTATGCAATACCCCTTTATACAGTGATATACCTAAAGACACAATCTGGGCCTAAAGTGATGTGATATAAAATATGTAGAATTTACAGTGTACTCATGTTAACATTTCTTTAGAAACCTGTGCTGCACTCTGTTCTTAATGACTGAAGTCAGTTGAGTTGCACAGGTGTAACTGTAGAGGGCCAGATTTTGCCCCTCAACTTTGAGTTTATGTTTTATGTGTTTGGTTTCTTAATCTTAATGTTCTTTTAACATTAGACATTACCCTTCACATTGTATTTAGAGGATATCTGTGGTTATTTATGTAGCTTTGTAGCAGTGGTTTATCTTTCTGTCACTGGGTGTGGCCACTGCCTTAATTTCCCTCTCACTGGTACAGTACTCCCCACACTGGCCTGGAGAGGGCTGAATTAGGCCAAGTGGGCCCAATCAACCAATTAGACTGCAAATGGGGGAGACTTAAACTGGAGGAAGCTAATTAGAAACAGGTTAACCTGTAAGGGAACAGGTGGGGCTTCTAGAAAGCCAAGAAGCCTACAGTCCCCGTCCCTGAGGTAAGGGACAAGAAGCCCAGTAGGAAGGCATCCAGGGGTGAGAACAGTAAGGTGGTGGAGATGCAGACCTTAACTGTTCACTGCAAAGCCCTGGACTGGAACCCAAGGTGTGGGAGGCCTGGGTTCCCATATCAGCCACTGCAGAATGGTACTGTTTGGGGAGAGTGAACAGGACTGCTTGTTTCAGAGTAACAGCCGTGTTAGTCTGTATTCGCAAAAAGAAAAGGAGTACTTGTGGCACCTTAGCGACTAACCAATTTATTTGAGCATAAGCTTTCATGAGTGAGCTGTAGCTCACAAAAGCTTATGCCCAAATAAATTGGTTAGTTTCTAGGACTGCTTGTGTCACTGTTGGACTGACAGGATCATGGCATGAGGCTGCCTGACACTGTATGGACAGAAGAGACTTTGAAAGACTATCCTGGAAGGGGAACCCACTTAGTGACCTGGTCAGAGGGCTGAGTCATGAAGAGGCCACAGCAGCTTGTTGAGCGAGAGAGGGGAGAGAGCATGCAACCCAGGAAGGGGTGTTGACTTGGTGAGTTATTCCCCAGAATGGCCAGGAGAAGGTGCCACACCTACGGTGAGTAGAGCCCCCTGTGATCAGTAAAGTATCACTTTATGGTCATGAGTTTGGTAAAGGCACAATGTTCATGAGTTCCAAAGCCTCAGTGAAATATGCAGGTTGTCCCAACAAATGTCAATGAAACCTTTATATCTTGTCATGTATTCTGTATATGCCATCTATATATTTAAAAATAACTCTTTTAGAAATGACTTAGAGTTCTAAACCGTTCATTGGGACTTTTTTCACCCTTCCACCTGTAAATCCAGACTACCTGAGTTAATATGAATCCATGTTTGGAGAGAGACCCACAGAAGAAGAGAGAATTTACAACTACTGACATTTTAGAAACTTCCAAAAGGATCTAAAATAGCTTTTCTTTCAATAATATTATGATTTTAAGGTTTGATACTTCCGGATATTCCAGGTCAGTGTTTCTCAAATGTGGCCCCCGTGGTCGCATGTGGCCACCAGGGGGTTTCCCTGCGGCCATGACAGCTTCCTGAGCGGTGATTTGGGGTGGGGGGGAGGCAAAGCATTGGCACCTCCCCACTCCCTCCCTGTTCCTCCTGGATGTGCAGCCCTGCACGGTCATAGAATCATAGAATCATAGAATATCAGGGTTGGAAGGGACCCCAGAAGGTCATCTAGTCCAACCCCCTGCTCGAAGCAGGACCAATTCCCAGTTAAATCATCCCAGCCAGGGCTTTGTCAAGCCTGACCTTAAAAACCTCTAAGGAAGGAGATTCTACCGCCTCCCTAGGTAACGCATTCCAGTGTTTCACCACCCTCTTAGTGAAAAAGTTTTTCCTAATATCCAATCTAAACCTCCCCCATTGCAACTTGAGACCATTACTCCTCGTTCTGTCATCTGCTACCATTGAGAACAGTCTAGAGCCATCCTCTTTGGAACCCCCTTTCAGGTAGTTGAAAGCAGCTATCAAATCCCCCCTCATTCTTCTCTTCTGCAGACTAAACAATCCCAGCTCCCTCAGCCTCTCCTCATAAGTCATGTGCTCTAGACCCCTAATCATTTTTGTTGCCCTTCGCTGGACTCTCTCCAATTTATCCACATCCTTCTTGTAGTGTGGGGCCCAAAACTGGACACAGTACTCCAGATGAGGCCTCACCAGTGTCGAATAGAGGGGAACGATCACGTCCCTCGATCTGCTCGCTATGCCCCTACTTATACATCCCAAAATGCCATTGGCCTTCTTGGCAACAAGGGCACACTGCTGACTCATATCCAGCTTCTTGTCCACTGTCACCCCTAGGTCCTTTTCCGCAGGACTGCTGCCTAGCCATTCGGTCCCTAGTCTGTAGCGGTGCATTGGATTCTTCCATCCTAAGTGCAGGACCCTGCACTTATCCTTATTGAACCTCATCAGATTTCTTTTGGCCCAATCCTCCAATTTGTCTAGGTCCTTCTGTATCCTATCCCTCCCCTCCAGCGTATCTACCACTCCTCCCAGTTTAGTATCATCCGCAAATTTGCTGAGAGTGCAATCCACACCATCCTCCAGATCATTTATGAAGATATTGAACAAAACGGGCCCCAGGACCGACCCCTGGGGCACTCCACTTGACACCGGCTGCCAACTAGACATGGAGCCATTGATCACTACCCGTTGAGCCCGACAATCTAGCCAGCTTTCTACCCACCTTATAGTGCATTCATCCAGCCCATACTTCCTTAACTTGCTGACAAGAATACTGTGGGAGACCGTGTCAAAAGCTTTGCTAAAGTCAAGAAACAATACATCCACTGCTTTCCCTTCATCCACAGAACCAGTAATCTCATCATAAAAGGCGATTAGATTAGTCAGGCATGACCTTCCCTTGGTGAATCCATGCTGACTGTTCCTGATCACTTTCCTCTCCTCTAAGTGCTTCAGGATTGATTCTTTGAGGACCTGCTCCATGATTTTTCCAGGGACTGAGGTGAGGCTGACTGGCCTGTAGTTCCCAGGATCCTCCTTCTTCCCTTTTTTAAAGATGGGCACTACATTAGCCTTTTTCCAGTCATCCGGGACTTCCCCCGTTCGCCAAGAGTTTTCAAAGATAATGGCCAAGGGCTCTGCAATCACAGCCGCCAATTCCTTCAGCACTCTCGGATGCAACTCGTCCGGCCCCATGGACTTGTGCACGTCCAGCTTTTCTAAATAGTCCCTAACCACCTCTATCTCCACAGAGGGCTGGCCATCTCTTCCCCATTTTGTGATGCCCAGCGCAGCAGTCTGGGAGCTGACCTTGTTAGTGAAAACAGAGGCAAAAAAAGCATTGAGTACATTAGCTTTTTCCACATCCTCTGTCACTAGGTTGCCTCCCTCATTCAGTAAGGGGCCCACACTTTCCTTGGCTTTCTTCTTGTTGCCAACATACCTGAAGAAACCCTTCTTGTTACTCTTGACATCTCTTGCTAGCTGCAGCTCCAGGTGCGATTTGGCCCTCCTGATATCTTTCCTACATGCCCGAGCAATATTTTTATACTCTTCCCTGGTCATATGTCCAACCTTCCACTTCTTGTAAGCTTCTTTTTTATGTTTAAGATCCGCTAGGATTTCACCATTAAGCCAAGCTGGTCGCCTGCCATATTTACTATTCTTTCGACTCATCAGGCTGGTTTGTCCCTGTAACCTCAACAGGGATTCCTTGAAATACAGCCAGCTCTCCTGGACTCCCTTCCCCTTCATGTTAGTCCCCCAGGGGATCCTGGCCATCTGTTCCCTGAGGGAGTCGAAGTCTGCTTTCCTGAAGTCCAGGGTCCGTATCCTGCTGCTTACCTTTCTTCCCTGCGTCAGGATCCTGAACTCAACCAACTCATGGTCACTGCCTCCCAGATTCCCATCCACTTTTGCTTCCCCCACTAATTCTACCCGGTTTGTGAGCAGCAGGTCAAGAAAAGCGCCCCCCCTAGTTGGCTCCCCTAGCACTTGCGCCAGGAAATTGTCCCCTACGCTTTCCAAAAACTTCCTGGATTGTCTATGCACCGCTGTATTGCTCTCCCAGCAGATATCAGGAAAATTAAAGTCACCCATGAGAATCAGGGCATGCGATCTAGTAGCTTCCGTGAGTTGCCGGAAGAAAGCCTCATCCACCTCATCCCCCTGGTCCCTGGAGACAGGTGGGGCACAATGCTGCAGGAGCATGGTGAGCTCTCTGCCTCCTCCCCACCACAGGTAATGAGGCTCAGGCTTCAGCTCTGGGGTGATTGGGAGGCAGGCTCCAGTGGCGGGACTTAAGGAGCCTGGCTGCATGGACCAGCACTCCAGCCATGGGACTTCAGGCGCCAACACCCAGCTGTGGCTGCTGGGTTTAAAGCGCTGACCCCCCCAGCGCTCGCCATGTGACCCTGGCCTTTGGCCATAGGGCTTCAGTTCAGGCTCCAATCCCTGGCTTCGCAGCGGCAGGCTCCAATCACCGTCTCTGGCCACACGGTGCCAGCCCCCGACCCCGGTGGCAGCTGCTGGCCCTGGGCACCAACCCACCAACCCTGGCAGCAGCTGCTGGCACCAACCCCCGTCCCTGGCGGCAGCGGGCTCCAGCCCCGGGCACTGATCCCCAGCCCTGGGCACTGGCTCCGGGCACTGATTCCCGAAGGAAGAAGGAATCTTTTTTTTTTTTTTTTTGGGTGGGAGGCAGGATAATTTAATCTTTATTTTGTATTTAAATGACAATTGTACGAAACTTCTCGAAGGTTTGAAAAGTTACAGATAGTCTTGGTGAAGCTGGACTAGAGGTCAAAGTGTACAGGAAGAAGATAAAGGTATATGACAAATGCAATTTATTATATGGCTCTGCAGCTTAAAAATGTATATCCCCATCACATCCTGGAATATGTATACATTTTATAAAGAACATACACACTTTCTTGCATACATTTTTATCTCTTTTCCATCAAGTGTTATATTGTGTTTGCCGTGGGCCTTTAAAGCTGAGAGATTATGAGGAAGTGCCCTGCATGAAATTTTAAAGAGACTGGACCTTTCATCTGCACAACAGCAGGACACCTTGCTAAAGGGACGAGAAAGGAAGAGAGAATTTTTCTGAAGCAATAGCAAAAAGGAAAAAAACCAGCAGAGGCAATTATTTCATCAAAGGTTTACTTCCTTTTTGTTTTTGAAAAGACTTTCTTAGTTGGAGGTTGGCTACCTTCTTATGTATGTTTAATTTGTGGTTTTCCCATGGTCACAATGAAAAACTATATACAATGAAAGGTATTTATTTTTAATGAGAAATCACAATGCTAACATAATTTGATAAAATATACTTTTTCCACTGAATTTTGGTGCTTCGTGAGATTCATGTCAGTCTTCTATCCCCAAACATGTACAGCATGGTTAGTGGCAGTGCAAATTTCCTCCTGCCATCACACCCTGCTGGTGTACTTTAACTCAGGGAGGAATTTTTGTTGGGTCGAGAATGAAATTTAGTCTCTCTGACCAGCTGTGATCACATTTGTGATAAGGATATGTGTCTCATTGGGAACTAGAGCAGGATCCACCAACTTATTTTACACTGGGCTACTGAATAGCAATCACTATCAACATGGGCAGGACTTAAATGGGTGAAATGTTCTCTGTTGCATTACCAGTCTCTGGAGTCATTCAGTTCACTCAGCACTAGTTTTGATGACCATTTATTTCATTGAATTACTCCCTTATATGTCTAGTGAAGGAAATATGCCAATTAGTTGGGGGGCTGTTTGTTTTGGCGAGGACGCAGTTACTATGGGAGAGAGATGTCTTCCTTCTCTGTGTATTGGATATACTAAAGGCTTAGAACATGTTACGGATGTCACCAGATTAGTTCCAACTTGGCTTTGACTGTGAAGTAAGGCTTCGGGACACAGCTGTGGCCTGTGAAGTGAAAAGGTGGAAAAATAATGTTGAAACCAATACATGATGCTGCGATCATGACAAGGACCAAGAGATTGAGTGTTTCTTAGCCAGATGTTAATAAAAACAGAACTATTATTGCATCCAAAAGGAGCGCTATTGTCCTTTTCATGTGCAAGTTTGTATTATGGTGTGTTGGATGTCTTTCTTAAGGATGGGCAAGACAATTTGAGAATTCCGAAGAAACTAATAGTTGAGCCTGCCTGATATTCCTCTTAGTTTCAAATACATAACCTTTATATTAATATTTGATATGCTCGATGGGCTGAGAAGGCTGGTTGTACTGTCAGTGAATACCAGGGCTGGAATCTTGTTTGAATTAAAATGATGTCTGCTAAGTAAAAGAGTGCTACAGAGACGTATAAGGCCAAAGCTTCCAGCAGTCCATACTGTCTTTACTGAAAGGCATATTTATATCTTCCAGACCAGTAATTAATCAGTCAGTAGGACTTTTTGGGACGTGCATTCACAGAAGATCTTTTTGTACTGCCAGGAACCACAAAGCATGGGCACAATTAAAACGTTGATTTAATTTATTACATTGGGGCACAGAATGGGAATGTTTTAAATGATGTTGACAGGCCGGGATTTCAGAACCACCTATTTTTTAAATGGAAAACAAATGTTGCTCCCTCTAAAAATTAAATTACCTTAATAGCAGCTTTCTAATAAGTTACTTGGAAGCAAAATAAAGTTCTTGACATTAATTAAGACTTGAAGATATGATATAACTTTTTAATATGTAGTCTTTGTTAGAGGGAATACATTTCAAAGTGATCCATTTATGAAAATTAAAAGGAAAAATCACATATTGAGCAAGTTTAGTTTAATAGGAAGCTGCTTTTCTGAGAGATGTTTTTAGGTCACCATTTAAAAAATATTCTAATGATTTCCTTTTTAGATAATCTCACAATTGTCATTGTCCTGTGAATTCTGATATTTTCACACACTCCAAATCCAGTGCCAAGGAGTTTGTAAATGCTAAAATCCAGTAGACTATATTTTGCATAGAATGTAACATTTCATTTGAGCTGGATGTGGTTTGGAGTATGGACCTCCTCCTAATAACTCTGCAGGAAGAGGTAGCCAAAGCAGCCCATTAGCATCCTTTAACTAGCTCTCTCTAATGAATGCTACATCTGTATCTTGAAACTGCACTTCACTGGTTTCCCGCAAACTAGAAAGTGCCATGAGATAATGGGATGTCCGTTTGCTCTGCTGTACCACAGCATAGGAGAGCTAATGGAGTCACATCAGCAAGGCCTTCACCCGCAGGTATGTTGTAGAAAGCTGCACACATCTCAGACATCGTGGGGGGGAAACGTTTTCTCTTTGTTGTTTAGGTTTTTGGCTGAGGTATCGATACATTTGACATGGACTTTGAAAAATAATACTGTTTTGCAGGAATGAAATAAAATGTTTGAGTCCTTTTCATCAAGCTGAGAGTGTACATGGTGCGTGGCATAAAAATGTCTCTTTGGTCCTGTTCTCCTGTGTTGTCATCCTTTAGACTCTACATAATTGGAAGAAACAAGTATTGGAATTATCTGAGGGATGAGTCCAGGTTGCTCAGAAAGGAGGTCTAGTAACTCTCGTGAAAGGTGAGGGTGGGGCGTTGTCAGACTGCATTAAACTGGCTTCTTAATTTTGGTGGCTTTCCTATATTTATTATTTCCAGAGTGCTGAGAATGTGCTCTGCACTGAACAAATAGGGGAGGACATGGTACCTGTCCCAAGAAGTTTAAAATCTCAGATATAGACAGTACAATTTACACATACAGAAAGGAGGGGTCAGGTTTGGTGTGGTGTAGTTATAACTTTTTAGGTGACTTTCTTTACAGCCACTGAAGAAGTAATCTTTCATAAATGATTTGAATGGAGAGTGGTGGTGTGTAAGGAGCAAGGTGTGACAAAGTTCCTCCTCTGCCTTGGTGGGTTCTGTGCTTTCTGGCAGATTTGCTTGCCTCAGAGGTTTACGGCAGTCCTCAGTTTGGCTCCTTTTGTTAGCAGCACAAACCTGCTGTTCACTCAGCTAACCTCATCACTGGCCAGCATGGGGAAGAGGAGGAGAACGATTCCAGCAGTCTCTGCTGTCCCACCTAATGGGTCAGGGGACAGGCCAGAGACCTTCCCTTCTGGTGGGACCCACAGTCCAGATCAACTCCTCTTATATCAAATAGGGAGTTGGGGGGATGGGGGGAACCTGGGCCTGCCCTCTACTCCGGGTTCCAGGGCAGGGCCCTGTGGATTGCAGCTATCTATAGTGTCTCCTGTAACAGCTGCGCGACAGCTACAACTCCCTGGGCTATTTCCCATGGCCTCCTCCCAACACCTTCTTTGTCCTCACCACCGGACCTTCCTCCTGATATCTGATAACGCTTGTACTTCTCAGTCCTCCAGCAGTACACCTACTCACTCTCAGCTTCTTGCGCGCCTCTTGCTCCCAGCTCCTCGCACGCACCTTACTAACTGAAGTGAGGTCCTTTTTAAACCAGGTGCCCTGATTAGCCTGTCTTAATTGATTCTAGCAGCTTCTTAATTGGCTCCAGGTGTCCTAATTAGCCTGTCTGCCTTAATTGGTTCCAGCAAGTTCCTGATTGTTCTGGAACTGCCCCTGTTACCTTACCCATGGAAAAGGGACCTGGTTAACCTGGGGCTAATATATCTGCCTTCTATCACTCTCCTGCAGCCATCTGGCCCAACCCTGTCACAAAGGGTTAAAATGGGAACAGTATACAATTAGAGGCCTGTAGGAATAGCACAGGCTTCAAGGGGAATAGGGAGACAGAGGAGAGATGTAGGCTTTGTAGTGTACGGTTAGGGGAATGCTGAGGCAATATCATGTATCATCTGTTATTACACTCCCTTTTGTCCTGCACCTCACAATAACTCTTCGATGAAGCACAGACCAGAGTTCTGTATTTGCAGAAAGCATTACACAGGGCTAAATCTCAGGGTTACTGTATACAAAACCCTGAATGCAGGTATTAATAACAGTTCCCAGGCAGCTTCAAAGAGAAATAGTTTCTCAGTAAACAAAGATTTAATCTATACCAAAACACTGTAAATGGTATTTGGAATACTTATTCATAACTTTTTAAAGTTATGGCCAGGAACTGTGGCCAATGGGAGCTGCAGGGGTCGCTCCTGCAGACAGGGCAGCAGGCAGAGCCACCTGGCCAGTGCCACACCTCCGCTTAGGAGCCGGAGAGGGGACATGTCGCTGCTTCTGGGAGCTGTTTGAGATAAGCTCCGCCCGGAGCCTGCACTCCTGACCACCTCCCGCACCCCATCTCCCTGCTCCAGCCTTGATCCCCCTCCTGCCCTCCGAACCCCTAGGTCGCAGCCTGGAGCACCCTCCTGCACCCCAAGCCCCTCATCCCCAGCCCCACCCCAGAGCCTGCACCCTCAGCAGGCCTTCCTTTGATGAAGAATAGGTAATGTACATTGTTGCTTTGAAGTTGAACTTTGTTTTCTAAGCATACGCTGGTAACTAGTTGCATTAATTAGCCTAAGGCAATTAACCGTTCAGACAGTTCACGGGTAGTTTTACTATGTGGAGTCACAAATTTCAAAGAGAAATGAAGATATGGCTTTGTTAATTATCCACAAGGAATAGCCTTCTTTCCCATTTCTGTACTCTTCTAATATGTCCTTAAGGTTGTTTTCATGTCAATCAGCCTGTTGGTTGCTTAACCCTCGCTGGCTCAGCATCACAGGTGCAAAAGCGAGACGAACTTAATTAGTCCAAACAAAAAGCTCTGCTGATGTAACTTAAAGACTGTGTTAAGATCGTGCTTTGATAAACAAGACAAGTGTAGAACCAGTAGTTGATGAACCAACATTGGTGTGTCAGAAATTAGGCTTAATTGGTGGACAAAATAATGATGGCATGGGCTATTCCACCCACCATGCCCTTTATGGGTCCTTAAAGAAAGAGCCTTTGGGGAGAAAACTTAGCTACTGGAAAAGGAGTACTTGTGGCACCTTAGAGACTAACCAGTTTATTTGAGCATGAGCTTTCGTGAGCTACAGCTCACTTCATCGGATGCATAGCATATCGATATGCTATGCATCCGATGAAGTGAGCTGTAGCTCACGAAAGCTCATGCTCAAATAAATTGGTTAGTCTCTAAGGTGCCACAAGTACTCCTTTTCTTTTTACGAATACAGACTAACACGGCTGTTACTCTGAAACTTAGCTACTGGAGTAAGCTTCACCATCAGGGCTACCCATCATCTCCTGGGACCCCAGACCTTCTTCATCCTAATCCTGAGAGATGTCCTGACAAGACGGGGCCAGAGAGGGGGATACAGATGATACTGCCATCTCTGCTGGCTTCAGCTAACTCCTGACCACCATGTGGGATATGAGACTTTGTTGTCCCCACATGTGGCCTTTTCCTTCCCCACCTTATTTCTTTTCTTTCCTATCTCTCTTCATTTTCCTTCTGTCTAATAAGAGTCTGACTTAGTCAGCCAAGACTGTATATTTTTGAAACACTGCTTTAAGCCTGTGTCCAGAAAGAGGCAGTTAAATGCAATGCCCATAAGAGCCCAATGCTACTGCAAGATTGCCAGGTCTCAGAGTGGCTGATAAGACCATGTGCTGGGCTTGCATTTTTCCAGCAGTGAAGTTGCAAGTGAAAGTCAACACCAAAGAGAAGCTGCATTTTCTATTGTTACTGTTCTTTGCTCTCCCCTGTTATGTGTGTTTGTCTTCTTTTGTTTTCTGGGAAACAGGAAGGATCGGACTTTAACAATGACATCTCCAGCCCATCTTAACTAACTTCTCTTTTCCCCAAAAGGACAGTTACCATCTTTAATATCACCCAAGGACTATCAGACAAGTTTTGTTCTTTCTAAAAGATTATCTCCAGCTAAAGGGAAAGAGACCATGCGATATGGTTAAAATGAAAGCCTTATTTAATGCTTTACATTTTGAATGCTTTAACCTCCCTCATTTCCCCTTCCTTTTCTATATCTGTAATAAAGGGTTAGAAAGACATTTAATGGTGTGTTTGTCATGATACTAAGCAGGCGGAGGACCTTGTTTAAAACTGTTTAATGTTGGACAGTGACTGGGTTATGTTAATACCTTTGACTCTTTGGACCCATATAGTCCATCTAAATTCATAAAACACACCCTAATTTACTGTGCACTCATTTCCCCATGTAGACAAGCCCTATGTCTCTCCCCACTGCTTCTCTTCCTTTTGATTTTTAAACCAAATGCTGCCGCATAAGGCATGTGGTTACATTAGCACTAAATAAAACCTGCTACTTTTGTTTTTCATAAAGAGTCTCTGGATCTTCCTGGATTCTTCAGGCGGTAGTTCTCCTCACAGTTATTACGTTTGTTTTTGTTTCTTCCACTCCTCTAGATATGGGGCCTAAACATGGAGGAAGATGATAAGAAATTCTGAAATTTATTCCAGTTTTAGCTACCTGGAATTTCATTAGAGCAAAATATATAAATATTTCAATGCAGAATAAAGACTTTAGTGCTGATATATTCCTGGCAGCTTCAATGTCCTGTGCAGCATGTCGTGTTGAAACATCAACTCAGTGAAATCAGTGGTTTAGGGTAACTTTTTCGGTCGGAAATTCTTCAGACAGAAGCCTCATTCACTGCACAACTCTGACTCATTCCCAGAGCACCGTCCGCCCTGTGCACTGCATGAGGCGGGGTTCTGTGGGAAAAGCAGTAGTATGAGATCATTTAATTAAAGTCTATATCATAATACACGGTGCACAAGAAGGTGCATTAAGATTGCAAAAGTAAACTTAATTCTGGCACTATCTAACTTCGGAGTGCTTGATGTTGCAGCCTTAATAATCTTTTAACTTATATTTTGTGTATAATTTACTAGTTTTTTAAAAAAGCAGACAAAAATGCCATCATGTGGCATCATATCGACACCCACATGAGTCATCAGCAGGACTGAAACCTTTAAATCAGGGGTTCGCACAACAAATTATTTGGTGGCCTCCGAGTGCGGCCACCAACTCTTGCTGGTGGCCGCTCTGACAATTTTTCCTAAAATACTTAATTAACTTGAGGGAAAACAAATAAATATGCACATATACATGTCCAAATCATTGTAATAATTTATGTAGGGTTTTTTCTTTTGCAGACTCAGTAATAAAAATAATGTACAGTTGTTTCTCTTCTTTACTGGACCTAAACTGAACAGAAACACAAATAAGGTGCTTTGAACGTTCTTGTCTTTTTTCTTGTTGTTTCTTTTGGTTTTTTGGTTTTGGTGTTTTTCTTTTAGACTTGCTAGCTATAAGTAAGTGTGCTGTGAAAAGTGATACTTGTATCTTTGTTAATATCACTTTTCACAGCAGACTTACTTAGCCCTGGCAAGCCCTGCGACAAGTTAAGCCCTGGATGGGGAGGTGGATACAGAGGCAGTGGGGGCCAAGGGTAATGGGGCACTGGAGAAGGCAGCAGGGGCCAGAGATGATGGGTAGGGGGGTGAGCTGGGGCTAGAGCCCGCCACTGCGCAGCCAGGGAACAGAGCCCAAAGCCCCACACCCAGGGGACAGAGCCTGGGGACAGAGCCCAAAGCCCCATGGCTGGAGTCTGCCACCCACCATCCGAGGGCTGAAGCCCAACCCCACCGCCCCCAGGAAGGTGGGGAACTCACTGATTGCCTGCTCCTCCAGCTTGTGTGTCTCCAGAGGTGGGGAAACACTGCTTTTAGATTTACCACACAGGGCTCTTCCACTTGAGCTAAAAGAATAACTGTTTGCAAGCAGTAGGTTGTTATCCTCTGTGTGGACAAGCACTAGAGTAGGATGAGATGAGACACTTTACCAATGGTGTATCACAAATATTTTCTGCCAGTGGAAGAATGGTGAAAGTCAAGAACCTTGGGTTCCATTCCAGACTTTGGAGGGGAGTGTGCTCTAGTGAGCAAGGACGCCTCTGTCTAATCAGGATCCTTTCTGCCTGTCCTCTCCCGTCTGTCCCTTTCGCAGTCCTGTACCTTGCTCACATCTGGCTCCTTGTCCCAGTCTCCACTCCTCAATCGTCTCGTTCCTGTCTCAGTCTCCTTGCCCAGCAAATGCTAGTTTCACTTCTCCTGACTTCCAGTCCCATTCTCTGCCCTCCAGGCCCAGTCTCCTTGTCATTCTCCTCTCCTAACTCAGTGCATGATGACCTCATAAATACTACGATGTACAATATGCAATGTATAGTACTTTACATTCTTCCCTCTTCTAAACTTTGGGCTGACAAGGATATCAGAAAGATTTGTTTGATCACATATGGGGGTTAACTAATAATAACCAAGACCAACTTTGAGTATTCATTTCATACAGCTGTCATAATACTAGACTGCAAAGAAATCCAGGGGAACAGTTGTTTCTCAGGGTAGCTGAAGGGTGTCACATTAGGAGTATGAGCTCAAAGAGAAGTGAGAAGATTTCTCTCTGAGAGAAGATTTCAGTTAGTTTTTTATCTGGAGAACCTCTTTAGAAATGTGATAGACTTGAAAATTCGGCATCCTTGTTAGCAGAAGATGAACTGCCCTCTGCCCCTCTGTGTGTCTGCTCTAGGGTGATAGCTACATTTCTCAGTTAATCTGCTGAACTTCGTATTATGGAGGGAGTAGCAACACCCCATGTATGAAGGGTCATAACACGTCCCAATCCACATAATGTTTGGACTGTTTTTCTGAATAGCTCTTATGCCTCTATGCATAATGCAGCCGGGTTGCAGGAGGAGGTGAGAGAGGGGCTGTAGATGGTCAAATGTATTTGACTTTGAAAAGCGGCTGCTGTGTATCTTAGTGCTCTGGTATACATATTGCTGCTGAGACACCATAGAGGAGCTTTGGAACTGTCCTGTCTGGATTGTGACAATAGTACCTGCTTTAAAAAATGTAAAAAGGTATAATCTCAGCGAACTGTGCATTAATTTATTTATGCTACTTATTGGTGTGATATAATAATAATGGTTAACAAAATCATTTGATCATTGCTCAGAGTCATTGTGACATATCATGTCAGTGTGTACTACGGATCCATTAATTTCTAGATCATAATCACATTATAATATTAGTTTTAAAGGACATATTATGAAAAGGCTTGATAAGAAGCTGTTATTTCTCCATCATTGCTGGTTTCCAAGATACTGGTATTTCTGAATAAACAAAAGCTGCTTGTCACTAATAATCAGTCTCCTTTTTCAATCAGTCTGAGATACCACTGTCCAGTGTTTGTGATATGACATTTGCTTCTGTCATCATGAGCTGAATTGGAATATGTCTCTGCAGATCTCCTGCACAAAGTGAAGGCAGATCAGCAGTGATGCAAGACATAGAAAAGAAAATCCAAATTTAATGGGGTTTCAGAGAAATATATTTTTAAAAATTTTTCCTCTGCGTTTATGCTTAGGTCCATTTTTATTTTTGTCCCTGTTCTTTCCTTTGCTTAATTTCCTGTGTATATTGTAGCTACTGCATCCCATATTAGGCAAGGCTGGAGTGACAGCCTTAATTTCACTTTCTTTGCCTTTGAGTTCAAGTCAGAATTGTAATGTCAATGTACTTTTTTGTATTTAATATGTTTATATGTATATCATATGTAATTTGATGAAAGAAAGCAATGACGGGATTAACTGGAAGGGAGCGAAAGAGAAATATCAAGAGAGGTAAAGCCTTCTTCATCTTAATAAACTGCACACCAGCATATAATGTCAAAAGCAGAACATCTCCTCAGTGAAATGTAGAACAGTACTGTGTGACTAGTATGATTGGGACACAAAGAAATGACAGCTCTCTGGTGTCATAAGCACCCAAGTGGTGGATGAACTCTTGCCCTCAGCTGAAAAGGCAAGTCTTTTGGAAATGCCTTTGAGTGCAATTGAATGTTATCTTGGACTGTCTTGAATAATTTGGTAATCCAATAACTTTCCAAATTGACTTCACATTTCAAGTACGGAGGAATTGGTGAAGGAATCAATAGCTGAAGAATTAATATACAGGCCACCATCTGCATATATGAACCTGTTATGCAGAAAATCACCTGATCCATTTATTTTTAGCAGAGGATGGTTACAAATTACTTGTGCTCAAAGTTCTGTAAGGGTGATAAACAATGGAGACCCTTTTTGGGTCCTGTCTCCAACAGCGTGAAGACAAACAAAGGTGGGAAGTAAATAGGTCTGGGGGAAGAAGGGGTGAGCTCTTGCTCCTACCCTCAGGCGGATTGAATAAATCAGTAGCAAAATATACCTTGATTTACATAATCAAATTTAATTTAAAAAAATCCATGATAAAGAAAGCCCTTAGACCAGACAAGGAGAATTAAACTAAAACGTTTTATGGGAGCCAAACCATTGCGGTCTCAGGCTTACATATGACTATACTTCAGTGAATAAAACAATAAACTTATATACTCATAGCACTTTCATCAAAAAGGATTCCAAACAGTTTACAAACTGTAAGGACATTCAGCCACCACTGAAATGTAACCGAGTCTGGGATGAAATACAGCTAAGGAAGTGTTATTTACCCCGTCTCATAATACAAGGACAAGGGGCCACCAAATGAAATTAATAGGCAGCAGGTTTAAAACAAACACAGAGTATTTTTTCACGCAACGCACTGTCAACCTCTGGAACTCTTTGCCAGAGGGTGTTGTGAAGGCCAATACTATAACGGGGTTCAAAAGGGAGCTAGATAGATTCATGGAAGATAGGTCCATCAATGGCTGTTAGCCAGGACTGGCAGGAATGGTGTCCCTAGCCTCTATTAGCCAGAATTGGGTGACAGGGCATGGATCACTTGATGGTAACCTGTCTGTTCATTCCCTTTGGGGCACCTGCCATTGGCCACTGTCAGAGGACAGGATACTGGGCTTGATGGACCTTTGGTCTGATCCAGTATGGCCAATCTTATGTTCTTATGTACCATTCTATAGCACAAGGAAGTGAAGAGTAACTTCTCCATCTGAAAATAGAGGTTGATTTTTAGGTTCCATTTGGGAAAAAAGGCATTAGATCAGAATACCAGGGTTGACACTGACTCTTGTAGAAAGTTTACTACTGGTCCATCATTAATTATGCAAACTAGTCTTTATTTCAAAAGTGCATGTTTGCTGCAGAAGTTATGAAGAAAGCCGGACCACTGATGGCTAGTCACCCAGATTCAATTGATAAAGGATAGGTATTAATGTCAGACAGCACAGTTTTACGGGACCTGATTTCATTCTTTGATGCTACAAGTTTGGTTTGTAAAAGTAACTGTGTAGATGTAATATAATTAGACTTAAGTCATTTGACTTAGTACTGCATTAATTCCTATTAAAAATTAGCACTATGCAATGAGAACTGGTTTATTCACTGAAAACTTTGACTGAAAATGTTTGAATTTGGGTAAGATTTGATGCATGGTTTTGACTGAAAACATGAGAAAGAAAATTGAAAAAGTTTTAAACATTTTGTTTTGACATTTTTGAAATGAAATATTTTGATGTTATTTTGAAATTTAGCCAGATTTATTTAAAACAAAACACAAAAAAGGGAGTGAAAATGAAACAAAGAACAAAAAAGTTTCATTTGACTCAAAATAATTTTTTTGAATGTTTTGGTTCAACTACTGGGTAAAAATATAAATTATTTACTCACCTCTTTCGCCAGTTCTTAATCCATGTAACATGTTGTTTATGGATACTGTTTATCTGATGGATCTCAAAAAGTAGCTGTGAATGGGGAATCGCCATTGAATGGGAGTGTTTCCGGTGGGGTTTTGCAGGGATCGGTAGTAGGCTTGATGCTATTCAACATTTTTATCACTGATTTGGAAGAAAATATAAAATCATTGCTGAGATAGTTTGAGATGACACAAAGATTGGGGAAGTGGTAAAAAGAAGCCATAAAAAAGTGGTAAAATCACAAAAATTATTTGAGGGCTGGAAAAAATATCTTAGGCCTTAGGTCTACACTACCAAGTTTTGTCGCCCAAAACTGCTTTTGTCGACCAAACAGTGCATGCGTACACACTGCAATGTGAGTTTTGTCGGGGAAAAATGCCCAGTTTTGGCAACTAAATACATCCACCCTGACAAGAGACTTACGTCTTTTTCCTCTACATTTTTCTCTACAAAGTGCCAGTGCAGACACCACGCTGGGGGAGCAGCTTAGAGGGAAGTTAGGTCTGTGGTATAATGGTGCCTTCTGGCCTTAAACTCTGAGGGAGAGTTTGTTGAAATGATAAACCTGAGTTTCAGTCTTCCCTACATCTGAACGTCCTAATCAGGATTGTGTGACAAAATGTGGGGAAAATGCATGACATTTATGAAATAACTTTTTCAGTACATGTGAATTGGTGTTTCTGGTCTAGATTGATGTCTGCAGAAGACGTGATCCAGCGTTCATGGAAAGACTTCCATTGACTTCAGAGGGCTTTGCATTGGACTCCTAGTCAGTTATTTTAGATTACAAGTGTTTGAGGAAGGTACTTGTCTGGTCAAGCTTCTCTTGCTGGACACTCGTCAGGCTGCTATGATTGGATCCTAGCACTGGATCCGAGAACATTTAGCTCACCTCTGGTCTGTGTAATCTCTAGGCACTTTGTTTTGTTTATTATTAATCATCTATTTGTGTTATCTTATTGCCTAGGAGCCCTAGTCATGGATCAGGAAACTGTACAGTGCCTAGCACAATAAACACAAAATGAAAAGACACTCCCTGCCCCCAAAAGCTTATAATCTAAGTATAAGACAAGAGACATCAGATGGATACAGGCAGATGGGGGAGCACCAGGAACAGGGTTGGTCATCAGGACTGGCTGTGGTCTCATCACACCAGCAAATTAACTATTGCCAAGTTTTTTGTAGGCAACACAGCAAAGGAGTGTTGTAAGGAGGGATTTGAATTATAATAATTAAGTGGCTTTGTGGATGTTTATGGTGATCTTCTCCTAACTGTGAGGGGCAGCATGAGAGAAGGAATAAAGGGGCTTGTTTGAAAATTTAAAAAGTGGGCAGTGAGTTTGGCATCATCATGGGCCAACCAGAGGCAGAAGTCCACCTGTCAATAGTGAATGAGAGATGACAGGTAGGGTGGGGCATGGCTATGTTGGGCCTGTGAAGTGAAGACAGAGCAGCTTATGTTTGAAGCCACAGAGAAGGGGGAGCCAGTGGAAGGATGCCAAGAAAAGAGTGATGTGGTCAGAGGGATGGGCCTGGAAAATGATTTTTGCAGCAGCATTATGAATGGGGAAAGACTGCATTTGTCAAGCCGAGAGAAAATAATGTTGCAGTAATCAAGATGATGTGAGCCTAGTCACTTTTTAGCTGTGTGAATGAATAGGAAGGGTGATAATTTAGAGATGTTATGCAGAAAGCATCTGCAAGATTTAGACATAGCCAGATGTAAGTACTTAGAGAGAGGTCTGAGTGGAAGATCATGCCCAGGTTATGGGTCTGCGTGACAGGAGGACTGTAGTGTTGTTCACAGTGCTTCAGGAAGGAGGTAGCAGAGAGAACTTGGGGTGGAAGATTAGGAGCTCCGTGTTAGCCATGTTGAGCTTGAGCTGATATTGAGACATCGAGACAAGGAGATATCAGAGACAAGGCAAGATTTCAGTCTGGACAGAAGGAGACTGGTCTGGAGAAGAGGCAGATCTGTGAGTTGTCCACCTAGAGATGGTAGTAGAATGTATGTTTGTGGATGAGTTTACCCAGAGAAAGTCACAGTTCAGGGCAGTTGCCCTGTATATCCCCATGTGGTCCAGCAAGGGCACTCTCTCTAGGATCCTGGCTCCTCAGCTGTCACCTCTCTGGGGTGGAGACCTATGGCGCTCTCCCTCCTGACCAGGGTAGTTTCAGACTGTTCAGCTCCCTTTCTATAGTGTGAACTCCCCAGCAAAGTCAGGCTGCCTTAGGAGGCCTGTTTTACTTTTCTACTCAGAGTAGTAACCAGTGTGATTGCCACAGTTAATCTACCACACAGCAAGCACATTTAGTCTTAAAATAAAAGCATTACTGAGAAATCGTATTAAAAGCAATAAAAGAACCTACAGGCCCCAAGACTCCCCAGTAGCTTAAGCAAACCCTTCTCAGAGGTCACCGAGACTTATGGTTGAAGCCAAATAAAACAAACTTTGCAGAAGGATTTCTTAACCAATCACTCTTTACTTTAGACAGCACAAGGTGAAGACACAGAACAGTCTTATCATCCAAATGGTGCTCAGAAAACAAAATGGAGGCCGTAGTTTGATATAGATACATACAAATGTACCTGAGCTATATATCCCATGATCAGCTCGGTCACAGGTATGTCATTTCATGACACTTCAGTGGGTGGTTTTTATCCTGGCTATGCCTATCTCCTTGTTGGGACTTGGATGAGGCAGGGAAGCATTATCTTCCCAATTGTACAGATGGAGAGCTGAGGCACAGAAACGCTAAATGACTTACCCTTAACACAATGGGGAAGTGAACCTGGGTCTCTGAACCTAACCACTGAGCTGGTCCTTCCTCCCACAGACATACCCTGGCTATAGATTACTTTGTCACAGTACTCTTATTATGTGTACAGGGTGTAATACAGTGCAGTCCCAATTCATATTGGGGTTTCTGAGAGCTGCCGTATACATTACATTTCACTCAACATTGTTGTTATTACAGTAAACACTAACCAAAACTCCTGTTTTGTTCTTTTCCTGCTTTTCTATATTTTGTCTTCAGTATTTGCCTAGCATTGTAAAAATATTTCAAACTGCTGTACATTTTTGTCTAACTGCATTCTCCCCTTTCTATAGATATTTTTTTCCTGTTGTTCTCTTTATGTACCTTATTTTTATTTCTTCTTTCTCCCCCACTGCCTTTTTCGCTTTCAGCATTTTGCTTTAGCTCTTTTAGTCCCCAAACCTGCAAAGACCTTTTGCACATGCTTAACTTTAAGATTATGAGTAGTTCCATCAAACTCAATGCACATGTGTTGCAGGACAGGCTTTAATTATTTCTTTGCTTATAAACTTATTTTCTTTACAATACTCTATTTCTTCTCTTCCCCATGTACGGTGGCCTTGTCCAGACCAGGATTTAAAGGTGTGATATGAACTTATGATGTGCTAACTAATATGCTTTAAACGTCTAATCTAGCTAAAACACAGAGTTTAACACATAGTAAAGTGGTTGATTTGAAGAATATTGAGAAGCCTACTCTTTATCTTGACCAGTTTAGTGTGTGTTAAAAGTAGGGTTAGCTAACATATGTCAGCATCACACATTAAATCTTAGTCTAAACAAGACCTCTAACACTGTTTCTACACTTTCTTTCTCTCCTGCTGTTCTCTTCCCCAGCCACAGATTGCATCCTCTGCCTTCACCCCATCCCACTACCCCTCTCCAGTCAGATTTTTGTTGACATTCAAGGTGAAATCTTAGTCTGCTGAAGTCAATAGCAAAACTCCCATTGCCTTCAACGGAGTCAGAATTTCACCCTGAAAATGCTCAAGCACAGTAAGAAGAAAATGATGCAAAACCATGACAATGCTTCTCTGAGCAAGCAATGCAGCAAAAAGCCACATTAGTGAAGAACTAAATGGAGAGGGAATGCCATTTTATTTTCTAGGTGTTAAGAAGCTGTTCTAAACAACAGAGAATAAAATAAATTCAGAAACTGCAAAAAAATTGATTTTTCTTAAAACCAGATTTGTCTTGAACTTAATCCCATTCTGCAAACGAGAAAATAAAACTCTTACATAGGAACTTGAGAGAACTCTCTTCCATTGATGAATTGACCAGATATATTTTAAAAAATGTACCAGAAACCACAAACACATTTTCAAAACTGTCCCAGGACAAGTTAAATTTTTATATGATTTACAAGATTCCTGTGGGAAATACTTCACTGCAAGTCTGTGTTCCTTTTGGGATTTAAAGAGGCATTTGTTATACGTGTTTCCATATTTTAAGAAGCAGCTATTATACCATATACTAGTACCAAATGGTTTTGTCCCTAAATGGAAAGTTTTATTGCTTCATTGATGTCATAGGTCAGGAGGCCAATAGACACCTGTTTGTTGGGTGCTCAGTAAGATCTCAGCCTGTTGACATCTTTTTAGATTTATCCACACACTAGAAATTATAGATGACAGTCTCTCTGATTTTCTTCTTAGATTCATGGCTTGCAAAGAGCTTTTGCTTAATGAACTGTTAATTCATACCAGTATTCACCTGCAGTATAAAATGTAACTCTGCTTCTTTCCAAGTTGGTTGGCACTGCACTGCAGTTTTTGATCCGTTTTTCTTTTAAAAAAGAAAAGGTTTTATTTCCTCCTGAGATTTCCATTTTCATTCACGGAATTTCCTAGAAGAATGATAATTTTTTGCAGATTTGATTGTACTTGGTGTTTGCACAAATATGTACAACCTACAGACTGAGTAATTCTGTGTATCTGGTTGTATTTTAATATGTATTACATAAATGTACTAAAGATCAACACTGCAGGCTTCCAAAATGTATTATGGTGTTCAATATAGGAGCACAGCAATATCCCTGTTCTATTTAGTTGTTTCTCTGGCTGTGATTTTGACTTTCTAGAAACTGCCTGGACACACTGATTTGTAAACTCACAACCGGAGGCAACTTTCTGGTAAAATGTTTTGTATTTAAGATTACTCAAGTGTGTTAAAATATTCTGCATGAATTACTATCCTACCCAATGTTGTGGTGGTTGGTTGTTACTTCTGTTGTTACCCCTTTTTGACGCAAGCATTTAGCCAAAATTTGGTGCCCTGCAGGTTGTTTCTGTTAGGAGAAATTGATGATGGAGGCAGATATTTCTCTGATATAGTCCTGTTTATTTTCAAGGAATGTACCAAGTCTTGTTTTCTTGGACACAGGGAATCAAACAGGAGTTATTTTCTTTGCTCACTATTCCAAGCCTTTTCCAGTCAGCACTCAAACCCGAAAGCGCTCTCTCGGCTTTTTTCCAGGGCCACGCTCCCAGTGGTTGTTCCGCTGTGTCCTTGGCTTTCTGCTCCTTCTGTGTCTGTTGGTGGTATTTCTTGCTTCTTGCCTCTCACACTCAGACATACTGCTCCAACCCAGTCAGCCCCCACCCCTGCGTTTGTTATCAGATCACAGTGGAATCTCCTTGAGCCCCGTGGCTAACTCCGACTTCAGCCTTGCAAGTGGCTCTGTTTTGTGTGGAGGCACCTACTCTTCCAGCTCTCTGTTCCATAGAGGAGCTCCGTTGCCTGTTACATTTATCCTGAATGAAAGCAGCTCTTATGCCCACAAGTTTCAATGAAGTTTAACCCAACTCGTAGCAATATTATGGTAGCACCCAGAGTTCCAGATCAGAATTGTAGTTCCAGTGTGATGGGTGCTGTCAAAGATATAATGAAAGATCCTGCTACAAAGATCTTACAAATTAATTACAGATGAAACTCCGTATGTGGATGTGGTACATAACAGAGAGGGGCAGGCAATGGAAACAGGAACATAGACAAGCAATATGCCGAGTCTGTAGATTCAAGATTTGATATTTTTTCAAAATGCAAATGAACTAGGTTGCCAATCAAAACCATTATCCAACCTTCACATTCCACTGTTTCTGTTGAATAAAAGATAGTTTTTTGGTTTTGCATTCTCAGGATGTTCAGAACAAACATGCTCCAGTTTGTCTCAGATTAAATATGAAATAATTATGGAAAGATAATCGTGTGTGAGAAAGGACTTAGTGGGGTGGAGCTGCTAAGAGATAAATGCTTGGATGTGCATTGGCCTTGACGATCAGAATTTGATTCCTGGCACTGATGACTAAAATACAAATTGTCAACCCATCAGTAGGAAATCTCAGGATGTCACTATGCAATATTAGGGCAGCAGGTGTCTGAACAATCCTACGTCAACAAGTTGTTTTTCTAGCAGTTGGGAAATGAATAGCAGTGAGGCTCTTACTAAACCTGCAGGAGTATTTCCTCTCATTGCTACTAGTGAAAGTTATTGTGGACACCACTGACGGATAAATAAAAACAGGAGAAGGAAAGGGGGAATGGATGTTCAGACATCAAAGATTAATAGAAATAGGAATGAAACCAGAGATAAAAAAGACCATAAGGCCGAAACAGTCCATGGAGATATTACATGTTTATAGAGGGGTCGGTGGGAATAAGGGGTGTTTATGAATGGATTCAAGGGGATAATGTGTATTGAAATATGAGTCCAATGGGATTGGTTTTTGAATACATACTATCTACTGTATATAGCATAATAATCCCAGTATTTCATAAGCTCATAGGAAAGTATTAAATAAAAATAAATTACAAATGTCTGTGGCTTCATTGCAAATCATTTCAGAGAAGGGAAAAAAAACTTTCACAAAATGTGGAAACCATCTTGTCTTAAACAGTGCCAGAAAAAAATTATAATTGTAAAAAGTAAATGTCAGCTATCGTTATTACAGTGGCTGTGTTGTTTCCAATAACAATTTGGCATTTTATTTAGTCTGTAACAATCTACAATTTAAATTTAAAATAAAGATTTTTCTTTTATTTCCCTCTGAAGTTGTGTGCCAAGCAAAGCAGAGCAGAATGTAACATCTGTTGATGATTAAAACAAGCTTTCCTATGGGCCCTGAATACAAAGTAAACATGGATTTTATCCATAGTCAACAGCATTTACAAATGTAAAGGGAGGAAGCTACTGAGTTTTTGAAGTATGAGCTGCTCGAGAGGAAATATAAGTATGGAACGGCAGATGGCGATAATTAGTTCCATATCATGCAAGGCTTCTATTAAAAAATAAAGAGGGTAGACTCTTGTGCAGTGCTGCTGCTTTATTAAAGCACCCTTTGTACACTACTAGCCCTCCCTTTCTCTTTAATAGTGTTGCCCCTTTCTGACCCAAGTGGCTAGTTAAATTTTGGGGCCGTGGGGATATTGGGAGTAGAAATTGGAGCTAGGTATTTCTTTGATGCAGTTTTATTTATTTACAAAGAATGTACAAAGTCCTGTGTCTCTGAATGCAGAAGGAACCCAGAACAAAAAGAACACTTTCTTAGCTTACAGTCCCTATCCTCTTTAGCCAATAGACCCAAAAACTCTCTCTAGCTTGCTTTTCCCAGGGTCACACTGTACTCACAGGGTATGTGCCAGCTGACTTGGGCTATGGGGCTGTTTAATTGGGGCGTAGTTGTTTGACTCGGGCTGGAGCCCAGGCTCTAGGAGGTGGGAGGTGCAGCCTGAGCCCGAATGTCTATACCGCGATTAAACAGCCGTGCAAGCCCAAGTCAAATGGCATGGGCCAGGCATGGGCGTCTAACTGTGGTGTAGAAATATCATAGGCTACTGCTAGGCTCTCCTGCTTTTTGCCTCTGCCTTTCTCCCCCTGTTTTTGTCTGTCCTCAGCTAAGTTTCTGT
Organism: Chelonia mydas; assembly: GCF_015237465.2. Classification (NCBI taxonomy): domain Eukaryota; kingdom Metazoa; phylum Chordata; order Testudines; family Cheloniidae; genus Chelonia; species Chelonia mydas. The sequence continues at coordinate 40,412,908 of NC_051252.2, forward strand.
GTGTTCTCTCACCCTCCTCCTCCTCCTCCTCTCCCCACACCTGGTCACAGTGCCCAGTGGAACTCCACCGACATGGGGCTAGTTTCTGGATAGACTCTAGTAGGCCCCCTAACTGCTTCTTACAGCCATCTTAAATAAGGGACTTGGTCACATATTAGTCTGAATGAGGTTTTAACTCCCCCCATAACAAGGATGCACCCAGCTCATCTCGATAGTATCACTGGCTACCGAGCAAGTGTGACACATGCTTTTACACTTTATGCTCATGAAAGTACAGGACTGAAAGCTTTGGATAGAGTCACTCGAAACAGCTCGGTGTCATGCAAGCTTCTTCCCACCTAGCACTGCAAAGACATCACAACCAGCTGTGCAAAACTTAGGCAGAGGTTGAGCAGGTGGACCAACAGACAGTAGGGTGAGACTATTATAGCTCACGTTTACCTGTGACATAACCCAGATTTTGAACTCCGGTTATAAGAGATGAAAGGATAGTGCCTCCCAATCTCCTGTTTTTCTCCATTGTGTGTAATGATGCAGTGCTGGAACTCTCATGACTGTGTTCACCCTTCAACATTACCGGACTGCTCTATTTTAACTCCTGGAAAGCTGGGATTTCTGTGTTGCCAGCCAACTATGTGCATATCATATGGTATTTGTGTATGTAACCTTATCCCAGATCCACAGCATCAAAGGATTAGTAATTATGCTGTCTGAAGCCTGGCAATTTCACTTCACAGGGCTTTGCTCAACTTTTGTTTGGTTTTGATCAGTTTGGAGTTTGCAAGCTCCTAATTTGCTTTGATTTTCAGCTTTAAATTAATTCAGAATCTCAAAGTGAAAATTAGATTTGCCAAATTTCACCTCACTTCTCATTGAAACCACAACTTTATGATTTTTGAGCTGTAGATTTGCTAAAAGTTTCTGAACCTTTTTGCAAATCTGGACTGAGTTTTGAGTTTCTAACAAAAGCAGGCATGTGCTCTGTGGTTTGTGTTTTTCTCAGCATATTTTGTGGAGCTCCAGCTAATCTACCCTTTAGGATGATGAACATACTTTAATTGCCAATAGCAATGTCATCACTTCCATTGCCCTCCATTTTTCTTTCCACTTGGCAGCTGTGACAGCTGAGTCCCTCGTGTTGTCACTGGTGGAGCTGCCTGTGTAATTCTGTACAAACATACAGAATGCTAATGTTGCTCTCTTTCCCTTCCACCGTTTTATAATTAACATGAGGTTTTAAGGCTGTTACAACCCATCTGAAACCAAATGTTACTCTAGGTGGTAACAGCTCTTAAAAGCTCATTCTGAAACCAAGCCTGAAACCAAGTGCTTTTAATTGGAAATTAAGGAGAGACTTCAAACATTTTCATTCTTTCAAGAATGAAATGTAACAAACCCTTCAGTAGTAATGGTATTTAAATGATGGCTCACATTTCACTGAGTAGTGTAGGATGTAAATATTCTTCTGTGGTTAAGAAGAAACAAAAAATATTCGAGGCTTCTGTTTGCTTTCAATGAATGAAGCTCTCTGGTAACTGTGCCTAGTCTAGTGAAAACAACATATGTACATTATACCTCTGTCAAGAGATTTCCAAGATGTGTAGAGCCCATATGTGCCATATATGAAACCTGCCCTAACAGCAAGGGAGGTATTAATCCATTCTCCTTGTTGCAGGGTTTCTTATCCTATTGGGCTGCTATTTTCAGAGGTATTAATGGAGATATTCCTCTGTATCTGGATAAATGTTATTACAGTGACAACTACAGGATGGTGAACCAGAAATAGGTTATTACTGAGTTAAAAGGAGGCAACACTAATTTTAAATGAAAGAAGGAAAAAATCTACAAAAATCAAAATAGGCTTTTAAAGTGCTGAAAGGGGTCAATTGTGTGCATAAAAAAAAAACTCCAGACAACAAAGAATCCAAACTTTTTGGGCTGTAGATTTACGGCAGAGATAGAGGAGACAGCTGACTGTTGGCAGTGGAAAAAGAGAGAGTATTCTGCATTTGTGTGGTGGTGGTGCAATATCTGGAGCTCTTGTAGTTTGGGTAAGAAGTGCATATGACATCACAGCATTGCCAACTCTTGCAGTTTTATCTCCTCTCATGATATTTGATATTTTACTTAAACATCAGCTCAAAGAGAAGTGTTCATATAGAATCATCTGGGTATATGTCAGTCAGTTCCCTGCCATTGCAGGGGCCTCTGTCTGTCCTGTTCTCTGTCTGTGCAGTGCAATAGTTTAGTCGCCTGAGGGCTGTTTTACCTTGGTCTAATTCCGATTCTTGGGCTTAGTGTGCAGGTGCTGGATGTTGGTGGCCTGTGATAAACAGGTCAGCATGGTGATTTCTTCCAGCCTTAAATTCTGTGACTATGACAGGAATCTCAGTTTTCATTTAAAAAAGAAAGGAGGAAGTTTCTAGCCCTCATGGCAGGAGAGACAATCTTGAAAACATCATCCAAGTGCATCCTCAAGTCAAAAACAGGCAGGCAAATAAAGAGAAGTCCAAATTTATTATTTTTTTTAAAAATCATGATTTCTAAGCTAATCTTATGATTGTTTGGAGCTGACTCATGATTTTGAATATTTAGGATGCCAGGCATGGATCAGGAAGGTGAAATCGTAGCCAGGCATGTGTTGCAGAGTGTGGTGGTGTCTGCAGACAGACTCAGGCTGGTCCACTGGAGACAGGGGAGGGGCTGGCAGGCCCTGGTTCTTCTTCGAGTACTGTCCCTGTGGGTGCTCCACTTCAGATGTCAGTGCATCCTGGTGCCATCCATCAGAGATTTACGGTAGCAGTGTCTGCGCTGGTCGTGCGTGCGCAGTAGGTGTCTCGCGGTGCTGTTGGTGCCACGTCTAGCAGATGCACGACCTGAGCCCTCCAGTTCCTTCTCAACCATCCTCGGCCAAAGACGGAGCTCTGGGGCAGTGTTCATCACTCTTCCCAAACTTTAGAAAGAATAGTTTAAATATTTAGTCATATAGAAAGTTGTAGTTAGTGTTAGTTTTTATTTAAAACTTTTTTACTTTTCCACTGTTTACTGTCCCCACACCAGGGTCGGTTGGCCGTTAAGATGCCTGGCTCCCCAGGCTTTAAGTGATGCAGCTCCTGCCACAAAGCAGTGCCCATTTCTGAAGGGCTCTCCTTGTGTGTACAATGCCTCGGTGAGGCGCACGCATATCCTGTAAAAACGCGCCAACTCTAGTAACCTGAAGGCCAACTCTAGTAACCTGCCGTGACCAGGATCTCTGACTCAGAATGATCCTGATGGAGAAATCTCTCCAACCGGAGATGGAGCAACGAACCTTGTCTCCGGGCACTCCTCCTTCAGGGACAGGAGACATGCCTTCCTCTAAAAGATTGAGGAAGAGGGAGCAGATGTGTCTGCAGAGAGCACTGCAGAAACATAGGTGGTCTCCTGCCAGGTTGCTACCCCCGATGCCGACACATGCTCGGATGAGCACCTGTGATGCTCCAGGCACCTCCAGCACCGCCGAGTTCTGAGTGAAGGAGACTGAGTGGAGGCACAGATGGAGACATGCCTCCTCTATGGCACCAAACTTGCCTGTAAGGGACTTGGTACTGAGCATCTCCTCAGGCAACATGCCACCTCTCCCAGCACTAACATCGCAGTCGGCACCAGTAGAGAAAGCCAAGTTGTCACTGACCGTGCCGGCAAAACCACCACCGCTGATGGCACCAGTGTTGGCACCCACGAGAGCACCCCAATTGGCACCGACGGTACTGACATCAGAAGTGCCACTGAACCTGCTGCAGGAGAGACTTAGCTCTCTCATCGGCACTGCAGTCCTTCCTGCTCGGCATCAAGAGCTCTCCCAAACGTTACAGCGGGGATCCCCATACTTCTCAGGACTGCTTTACATTCATCCAGCGAAGATGATGATGTGCAGGTACCATGCACTTTCTCACTGTACCACTCATCACCAAAAGACCAGATGAACCAACCATTTGCCAGAAGCTGGGAATGGACAACGGAGGGTGGATCACTTGAGGATTACCTGTTCTGTTCATTCCCTCTGGGGCACCTGACACTGGCCACTGTTGGAAGACAGGATACTGGGCTAGATGGACCTTTGGTACAGACCACAGTGGATGTACCCACTGATGGCCTTCCCAATGCAATGGGCACATTGGGAACCCTGAGCTGAGATCTCACCCCACGTCCCCCACCCCACAGACAACATAGGCTCATGACATCGTGGAGGACACAGAGGTGGGCACGGATCAGGAAGCTACTTCTCCTGCACACAACTCTTCCTCCTCCCCTGGACAAAGTAATTATGCCACTGCTGCCTACTTCGGCAGATGACTTCAAACAGTTCCAGGAACTGTCTAAGTGAGTCACCCAGAGCCAGGACATCCTGCTGGAGGAGGTTTAGACAAACCAGCACAAACTGGTATAAATTCTGCAACCTTCCTCCACTTCCAAGATCGCTCTGCCCACTAACGATGCAATTCTGGAACCAGCAGAGACAGTCTGGCAGACACTGGCCTCGATACCGCAGACATGTAAAAGGGCGGATAGGAAGTATTATGTCCATGAAAAAGGGTAGACTTCCTCTTCTCCCACCCACCTCCCAATTCCTTGATGGTCACTGCCACCAATCAACATGGCAAACAACAACAGTTTAGATCGACCCCTCAAGATATGGAACACAAGAGGCTCGACCTCTCTGGATGAAAAGTTTACTCCTCGGCAACATTACAATTCAGAGTCCCCAATTATTCTGCTCTTTTAGCAAAATATGATTATGATAACAATGGGAAATTGAACTCTTTCACAGAGGAGCTTCCAGAGGAGAAACAAGCACAATTCAAGGCCATTCTAAATGAGGGACAACTTGTTACTTAAACAGCCCTCCAAGCGTCTTTGGGTGTCGCGGACACAGCAGCCAGAACAATGGCCATGGCCATAGTAATGCACCAGGCATCCTGGTTGCAATCTTCGGGCATTCCTAAAGAACTCCAAACCAAGGTTGAAGACTTACCTCTAGACCGAGATAAGTTGTCCTCTACCAAGAGAGATGAGGTGCTCCACTCGATGAAAGACTCTTGAGCCACTCTGTGCACTCTGGGTATCTACATCCCAACTGTGAAGATAAGGCAGTACTAACCTTATTAGAGGTCCAGAGACTCCTCTTCTAACTGACAGCAGCATCGACCATACGAAAGCCAAAGACAACATCAACGTTCACAGCAACAGAGAGCACCTCAGTCTCAACCATCAGCTTCTCAATTGGCTCCACTCAAACCACAATTTTGAAGTTTTGGTCGCGGGTCTGGATGACCTCCCTCACCAGGCAGCACTTACACCCAATCTGTCCCCAAGCTTTGGTCACCACCTACTGGTCATCAATCTACTAGAGCTACGCGCAGTCCGCAATGCCTGCAGACACTTCCTACCTCACATAAAGAACCAATTGATTTGAATAATGACCGAGAACATTGCCTGCACGTTTTACATCAATTGACAAGGGGGCGCTCGATCTCACTCGCTATGCACCGAAGCCATGAACTTGTGGAACTGGTGCATACACCACAACATAAACATTTCGGCCTCATACCTTCCCAGAACATGATGGTGGACACGCTAAGCAGGTACTTCTCTTGAGACCACAAATGGGAAATGAATGGGGGAGTCCTGTTATCTATATTCCGCCGGTACAGCACTTCCCTCATCAACTTGTTTGCATTCCCAATGACCCACAAATGCGCAATGTTCTGCTTGGAGAGCGGGAATGGGACTATGGTCATGGGGGGACACCTTTCTCATCACATGTGATGCACAACTCATGTACGCTTTCCCACCGATTCCACTGATATCACGCATGATACACAAGATACGAACAGACAAGGCCAAGGTTATCCTCATAGTTCTGGTGTGGCCCAGACAAGCACGGTACCCTTATCTGATGCGCATGGCGATATGCGCCCCTCGAGCTCTCCCTCGTCGTCTGGACCTGCTGTCTCAGAACAATGGTCGCATTCTTCACCCGAATCCAGAGAAACTCCACCTACAAGTGTGGCTCCTGCATGATTCCACCATGGCGAACCAGCCTGCTTGGAACAAGTTAAACATGTATTATTAAACCTTCAAAAATAGAAGAGATTCTCCTCCTGGTGTTAAGAAAAACACTTGATGGCCTCCACAACACCACTACTATTAGTGTTGGAATACCTGCTGGAGCTGAAATGTTCGGGTTTAGCAATGAGCTCGATCAAAGTCCATCTTGTGGCCATTACTGCGTTTGATCATGGAGTTTAACAGGACCTTGATCTTCGTGCACCCAATTTCTAAACGCTCCCTTGTGGGTCTCCAGAACATTTACCCAGAAGTTTGCCAACCTACCCCGGCCTGGGACCTCAATCTGGTGTTGAAATGCCTCACCAGATTGCCATTTGAACCCTTAGCCACCTGCTGCATTTATCCATGAAAGTGGCTTTTCTGGTCACTATTACTTCTGCCAGACGGGTGAGTGAGGTGGGGTGCTGCTCCCTACCCAATATTTTTCCAAAGACTAAGTCACGCTATGTCCACACCCAAAATTCCTACTGAAAGTAACATCAGCCTTTCATATGAACCAACCAGTCCATCTGCCCACGTTCTATCCCAAGCCTCATGGGACTCCAACAGAAGTTGTCTTGCATACATTGGACATTAGGCATGCATTAACATTTTACCTGGACAGGACCAAACCTTTCCAGAAATCTCCTAGACTTTTCATTTCTACTACCGAGCATTCAAAAGGCTGTGCAATATCCAGTCAGAGACTGTCCAAATGGATCTCCACATGCATTCAACAGTGCTATCGTACTCAGAACACGGACCCTCCTGCACACATTAGAGTGCATTCTACACAATCAGTTTCAACCTTGACAGTGTTCCTACACAATGTTCCGATGTTACAGATTTGTAGGGCGGCTACTTGGGCCTCTGTGCACACTTTTACTGAGCACTATGCAATCCCTGCAGGGCTGACACCATAATTGACCTAACTATACTTACATCTATGACTTAAATGAACTCAAAATCCCTCCTGCCTTCTGAGGGGCACTGCTCTACAGTCACCTGAAATGGAGCACCCATATGGATAGCACTTGAAGAAGAGGAGAAGGTTACTCACCTTATGCAGTAACTGAGGTTTTTGAGATGTGTGTCCCTGTGGGTACTGCACTACCTCCCCTCTACTTTGGATTTCACAGTTAGGACTCTGCGGTAGAGAAGGAACTGGAGGGCTCAGGTCGTGCACGTGCTAGATGTGGCACCAACAGCACCGTAAGACTCCTACTGCGCAAGTGTGACTCTCACAGACACCACTACCGTAAATCTCTGATAGACGGTGCCAGGATGCACGGACACCTGAAGTGGAGCACCCACAGGGACACACATCTCGAAGAACCTCAGTTACTGCACAAGATGAGTAACCTTCTCTTTTCCTCTCTGCTGCCTGTTGCTGCTGTTATGCTCTTCCAAGGACGTTGGGAGCTGGCAAGCCCTGGTCTCTCTCCAGCTGCTGACCACTGCTCTTTCAGGAGAGCTTTCAGGAGTCCCAGACATGTTCCCTTGTAACCTATAAAAGAGAACTGTCCATTATCCTCTTCCACTTCAGCAGTGTGTCTTTCACTTTGTCAAATTCCATGCTTGAGTGCACAGAATCACTGTAATTGTGCCTGGCCAGTTTGCAGCCATGCTTCATTGTTAAGATTTCACTAAAGAAAACACTGTTTTAACCACTGTATGCATCATACTGTACAGCATTCCCCCAAAGCAGTCTATGTATATGACAGCTAAATTATTTCCAAATAGATTATTGACATTTTAGCCAAGATAATGAAAGTGCTGTGTTTCAAACAACATTATTTTTATTACCTTTTAGCAAGATTGACTAGAAAACTCTCTTCCTCTTAAGAAAGCTTTTAATCTTTTCTTTTTCTCCCCTTTGGGGAAGGGCAGAAGTGGAAGTGGCACAAAAATGGTACATCATCAAGGACCATGGCCTGACTGACATCCCAATTTTCCCCTGCTTTTACATTATGTAACTTTTTTGAGGCCCAGCCATGCAGCTGAATTCTTCCAGCAGATGATCATACTACATTTGCTGGCCTTGGAAGTGATACTCTGACAACCCGCACTGAGAATTCCATGCTAGGAAGTGTTGACAGGGCATTCGGCAAAAGGAGGACAGGATAGCTTTCTGCCTTCCAAGAGTGACGACAAAGGACAGAATTGCTAGAATAAATAAAAAGAAAAGGAGTACTTGTGGCACCTTAGAGACTAACCAATTTATTTGAGCATAAGCTTTCATGAGCTACAGCTCACTTCATCGCATGCATACTGTGGAAAATACAGAAGATGTTTTTATACACACAGACCATGAAAAAATGGGTGTTTATCACTACAAAAGGTTCTCTCTCCCCCCCACCCCACTCTCCTGCTGGTAATAGCTTATCTGAAGTGATCACTCTCCTTACAATGTGTATGATAATCAAGGTGGGCCATTTCCAGCACAAATCCAGGTTTTCTCCCCACCCTCCCAAACCCACTCTCCTGTTGGTAATAGCAATGTAAGGAGAGTGATCACTTTAGATAAGCTATTACCAACAGAAGAGTGGGTTTGGGGGGGTGGGGAGAAAACCTGGATTTGTGCTGGAAATGGCCCACCTTGATTATCATACACATTGTAAGGAGAGTGATCACTTCAGATAAGCTATTACCAGCAGGAGAGTGGGGTGGGGGGAGAGAAAACCTTTTGTAGTGATAACCACCCATTTTTTCATGGTCTGTGTGTATAAAAACATTTTCCACAGTATGCATCCGATGAAGTGAGCTGTAGCTCACGAAAGCTTATGCTCAAATAAATTGGTTAGTCTCTAAGGTGCCACAAGTACTCCTTTTCTTTTTGCGAATACAGACTAACATGGCTGTTACTCTGAAACCTAGAATAAATAGGATTCTAAGGATGGTAGGAGAGACTCTTTTGGCAGTGCTCTACATTGGCATCAATGACACTGCATCAGGCACCAGTCCACAGATCCTGAAAGACTTCAGGAATCCAGGAACAAAACTGCAGGAGAGGAATATCCATCCTGTCTTCTTGGATATCTTTTCTGTTCCTCAAGTGAGAGAAGAAAGAAGGCAAAAGATATTGGAAGTGAACTGTTGGTTAAGTAGGTGGTATTGGGGGGCAAGGTTTGAGTTTTGTGGAACATTGGCACAACTATTATGGAAAGAGGATGTTGTATGGTTCTGACAGCTTGCATGTAGGTAGTAGGGGTACTCATCCCCTGTGTGATCTATTAGCTAGGGTTCAGGAGGGCTTTAAACTACCCAGGAAGGGTGAAGATGATAACGGGGCACTCCTAGGGCTAACACCAGAGTATGTAAACAAATCTAAGTATTATGGCGCATATAAGGAACACATTTTTAATTCTCTATATACTAATGCTAGGAGGTTTGGTAATAAGAGGAATTGAAGATGCTTATGTATGAGCAGAAATATATGTTTGGTATTACTGAAACTTTGTGGAGTGGATCTTATGACTGGAACCCTAAAATTGATATAACATGTTTCATAAGGATAGAATGAGCAAAAAGGGATGGGGAGTGGTACTTTACATCAAGACACCATTACCAGTGTCAGAGTAAGATGATTCCCAATTACAGGACCTCAAGAACTTATGGATTAAAGTTCTAACTGGTTAAAACTAAAGATGCAATACTGGTGGACATCTGTTATAGACCACCTAATCTCAGTAGAGAATGGGATTAACTTCTCTTTAAATACCTGGCTGTAATGTTAAGGAAGAAAGATTGTGTTCTCATGAGTGATGTCAACTTGGGAGACATCTGTTGCATATCTCATGCAGCTGGGAGGGAGGAAATCTTTCTTAGTGTTTCTAAAAATAATAGATGATAACTTCTTAATGTCAGGCCCCAGGTTTTAGGCAGTCAGGCCTGTTATTTAGAGCTGGCCGTAGATTCGGGACCAAGCTGAGGGCAGTGCTGAAGTCAGGGACAGGTGAGTCAGACTCAAGGTCAGAGTTTGTAGACAAGGCAAATCAGGATCAGAGTCAGAGTCTCGATGCAGGCCTGTCAAGGTTCCTCCCCCACTCTGAACTCTAGGGTACAGATGTGGGGACCTGCATGAAAACCTCCTAAGCTTACTTTTACCAGCTTAGGTTAAAACTTCCCCAAGGTAGAAATTAATTTTATCCTTTGTCCTTGGAATATCCACTGCCACCACCAAACTCTAACTGGGTTTACTGGGAAACGTAGTTTGGACACGTCTTTCCCCCCCAAAATCCTCCCAACCCTTGCACCCCACTTCCTGGGAAAGGTTTGGTAAAAATCCTCACCAATTTGCATAGGTGATCACAGACCCAAACCCTTGGATCTGAGAACAATGAAAAAGCATTCAGTTTTCTTACAAGAAGACTTTTAATAGAAATAGAAGTAAATAGAAGTAAAAGAAATTCGCCTCTGTAAAATCAGGATGGTAGATACCTTACAGGGTAATTAGATTCAAAACATAGAGAATCCCTCTAGGCAAAACCTTAAGTTACAAAAAAGACACACGGACAGGAATAGTCATTCTATTCAGCACAATTCTTTTCTCAGCCATTTATAGAAACCATAATCTAACACATACCTAGCTAGATTACTTACTAAAGTTCTAAGACTCCATTCCTGGTCTATCCCCGGCAAAAGCAGCATATAGACAGACACAGACCCTTTGTTTCTCTCCCTCCTCCCAGCTTTTGAAAGTATCTTGTCTCCTCATTGGTCATTTTGGTCAGGTGCCAGCGAGGTTACCTTTAGCTTCTTAACCCTTTACAGGTGAGAGGATTTTTCGTCTGGCCAGGAGGGATTTTAAAGGGGTTTACCCTTCCCTTTATATTTATGACATTCAAGGTCAGAGTTTGTAGACAAGGCAAATCAGGATCAGAGTCTGGATGCAGGCTGAAGGTCTCAGGGTCAAGAGGTGAATGCAGGCTGAAGCAAAGTCAGAGTAGGGCATAGACAAGGCGGAAGCAGAATGGAACAAGGTTGGGGCAGGGGCAGGGGCAGGGGCAGGAACAGGAACAGGAATCGAACCAAGGGCAGGCTAGAAGCTTAGGGAGTCTGTAAGTGTGAGTCAGCAAAAGAGTTCCTGGCCAAATAGTGCTGTTGTGCAGACTAATTGCAGCTCAGTGGGGTCAGTGAAATACCTGTGCATGGGGGTCCTCTGAACCAGGCCCTGCCCAGGGATAGGTTGCTGCAGAATGCCTGAGGGCTGAGTAACTGGAGGATCTGCTTAGTGGATGAGTCAGTACAGCTGAGTCACTGCAAGCTCTCCTGGAAGGGTGAGGAGCTCTGGTCTGGGTGTGGGTGCCTCACAATGGGCCCAGAAAGTCCTGTACCCAGTGCTGGGTAGCTCAATATTGGACTTCATTCTGATAGACAAATAAGAGTTAATCACTTACCTAAAATTAGCTATTGCCTAGCTATCAGTGATGATTATCTGTCTACATATACCTTGTGCAAACAGAACATGGCACCCACCAGTAATAAGTATACCTAGAACTTTCAAAAGGCCAATTTTACAAAGCTTAAAGCATATAAATTACCTGCTCCTACATAACATAGCAGACAGCAAAAGGAGAAGGTTGTTAAACCCTCTGAGCCTGAGGATGAAGTGGGACTAGCAGAGGGAGAAGCTGGCTAAGACCTACAGCAGGCTAAAGGACACCTTACTCCGGGAGGAGAGCTGGGGACCCTGGCTCAAGGAAGAAGGCAGTAACTGCCTGAGTTACCCAGGCCCCAGGGGAGCAGTCCTGGGGCCCAGTATCTCCTAAGAGGAAAGAGAACTGTACGTTGAGCCCAAGAGGGACAAAAGAATTCTTGTGTGTGTTCACCTAGGAATGTTGTTGAAAGGAGTGTTTATTTTGGGGATTCTGAGTTCCCCTGGAAGTGGATTGAACTTTTAAGTGACCTGTCCAGAGGGCCAGGCCACAGAAGACTAGGCAGAGGTGGCCTGGGGAGGTGGTAACCAAGGGGAAGGCCGAGCAACCTGCACACCCAGCCACAAAGGGCTGGCAGCTGGTGAGTTGCTTCTGGGCTTTTGGGACTCTCTTGACAGAGGTCTACAAAAATGATTCTGGGCCTGGGGCTGGAAAACAAGCCATATGGTGTGAGGTTTAAGGAGCCCAACTCACTCAGCTTGTCAAAGAGAAGGCTGACAGGTGACTTGATCCCTATGTACAGGCACCTCTATGTGGAAAAGACATCCAGTGGTAGAGGGTCTTTTTGGCCTTGCCCATGAAGGCATAATGAGAAACATTTAATCTTGAAATAAAATAGTTTCCTAGCTGTGAGAGTCATTACACATTGGAACAGCTTACCAGGATTGTTGGTGGGCCATAGAACAGGGTTGCCTGCATTGCCCTCAGTAAACTTGTAGCTCCACCCAAAGATGACTATAGTCAAATCTCCTGCTTCAGCAGGAGTCAGGAAGAAATGTTTTTCCCCAGTGCACAACTGGCCAGATGTACTCTGGGGGAGGGGTTATTTAGACTTCCTCTGAAGCATCCGAGATTGGCCACAGCTGGAGACAGGACACTGGATGGGGTGGATTAGTGCTATGTGGTGGCACAGAGCCTTTAAATGGTCCTGACTGGCATCATGTAAAGCAGTTTGGGATAGTAGTTGGCAGAGTGCCAAGCTAATGTGAACAACAGTGTGTGCACATGAATAGAGTCACCCTAACTCCATACACAATGAACTTAATCCACTTACACAGTGGATTATAGACTACATATTGACTGGCCAGTTAGAATGCTTTAAGCCTTTGGATTGTGTGGACACAGTGCACACGCAAATCACCTAACTAAAGTTAGTGCAAATTCACCCCCCTGTGTAGACAAATGCTTAGATGCCTGGCTGCTGTGCCTTTCACACATACTGATGGTGTGCCTACACTAAAGCTGGGAGGTGCAAACTCCAGCTTCAGGCGATAGATCTGCCTAGTTCTGATGGAGCTAGTGTGCTAAAAATTGAAGTATAGCTGCAGCAGTGCAAGCAGCAGGAGGGGCTAGCCTCACTGAGCTTGATCCCATCCAAGGCCACGGGTATATACTTGGGGCAGGTAGATGGTGGTCTGAGCAGGGGCCAAGGCTACCCTTGTACGTTTAGTTTGATCAGAGCTAGTGTAGGTATGTCTCCTTAGGCTAGAATATCCAGCTGTAGTGTAGACATACCCTTGGGATCAAACTGATCTCTAGATTTGGGGTTGGGACCTGAGGGTTTTTCACCTTCTTCTTCAGTATGAAATGTAGATCACCTGCTAGGATCATCTTGGCATAACTTACCTAATTAATTCCCTACTATTGCTGGGGCTTCCGGGGCACCTTGATCTGTGGCCCACAATAATTGACTGAAATGCTTTAATTTAATCACAGTCATTGGGCTTAATACAAGGGTATCTGGGTGAAACTTAATGACCTGTGATATATGGGAGGTTGATCTACATCTGAGTAGATGTTCTACTAGTCCCTTCTGGCCTTAAACTCTATGAAACTATGCGCTATAAAAATGAGAGAGAAAAGACTCACACTTGGCAGATGTTAGTCATGTTACTTAATGCACTTCTGGAAGCCAATGAGGTGATGAGGGCAGTATAACAGCCTCTGCAGAACAGAAACAGCATTTGGTCAATTCAGAAACAGGAGCACCTCTGATGTAATAAGATATTTGGTATAGTTCGCTATCTCCATTCAGTACATTGAAGCTTTTGTCTGTTTCAGTAGAGGCTGTAACCACAATATCATACCAGCAGAAGTCCAGTTTGATAATTCAAAGTTAGAACTGAAAGAGTGAGCCTTGGTATTTGAAAGTATAGGAAATGTAGTTTAAATATCCATTACTTTAGTCACTTTTAAGTTTATCCAATACTTCAAAAACATGCATGCCCCCAACTTTGTAGAACTGACCTGAAAACTTCAACATGTTCAGATTTCGAGTGCTCTATATTTGTTGTTTGTAGAACTCCAATTAGTGTGCATGATGTAGTGCAGACAAGGTATCTCTGCTACTTTTACAATCTAAATGAGAGAGCAGGGTTTTTAGCCATCCTTCACATCATACTGTCAAGATGGCAACCTCCTTCTAGATTATTTTTCTCTGATTTTTTATTTAGGGCACTTGACTTATATTACTCTGACTTTTCGTTCAGAACACTTGAGAGAGGCTCCTAGAAGATTTATAGATGGTACAGAATTGCCACAGTCTGAAATTGTAGGGTTAAGTGAGCTGGCTTCATGTGGTGCCTGTAAAACCCACGAATGTGGTAAAGAATCGTTTGTGTGTGTCTTTTGAAAACTGATCATCATGTCTGTAAAATTCTGGGGCATTACTGTAAATAGAAGAAGGTAATCATATAACCTCTGTCAACCTCTCAAAGTTTCTTTTGTAAGAGAGGAAGTTACAAAACTGAAGAAGGATCAGAGAACAGGGAAAACTGTCAGAGCGATCAGTTCAAAGTAACCAAACCTACCAACCAGAGATACAGTTAATAATATTGTATTTAAAGGGTTTGGGGTCTAATGGGACTTTTGCCTGAGTGAAGGCTGTAGAATCGGGCCTTTTATTAGCAGTTCCACATAAGCTTTTAGAGGAGCTTTAAAGCTTGTGCATACATCTTGGGTGTATAAGCAGGGGAATACTGAGTAGAAGTAGGGAGGTGTTATTACCTCTCTACATGACATTGGTGATCATTACTGGAATATTGTGTCCAGCTCTGGTGTCAATATTTGAAAAATGATGTTGAACAGTTGGAAAGGATTCAGATAAGAGCTCCAAGAATGATTCAAAGTCTGGAAGACATGTCTTATAGTGAGAGATTTAAGACGCTCAATCTGTTCAGTTTATCGAAGGGAAGATTAAGGGTGACTTCATCAGTCTTCAAGTATGGGGAAGAGACTTCTGATAATAGACAGCTCTCTAATGTTGTGAGATCCAATGGGAGGAAGCTGAAGCTTGACAAATTCAAACTAGAAAAAAGGCACAAATTTTTAACAATGAGGGGAACCAGCAACTGAAGTTCTAAATCAAGCAACATGAGCTCTAGCTCACCCCAAACTTGTGAACTGGATGCAGGAATTACTGGGTAAAGTTTATAGAAGAAGTTAGACTGGATGATCTTAGTAGATTTTAAGACCAGAAAGGACCATTAACTTGGCTCTCACTGAATATTGACATGAAAAGAAAATCTCAGTCTGGGAGTGTGTATTGCATAATGTTAATGTTAATTTCAACCACTTCCATCAGATTATCTTAATTCCAGCTCAGTCAGAAATCTAACCAAAACATTTTATTTTTAACAGAAAATTTTCAGGCCGTCAGGATTGCAGGGCAGCAAAAAGGATTTAACATGAGAAAGGTATTTGACTTACAAAAAATGGCAATGCCATTTGCTAGGGACAAACATTTCTTCAGGACTTGATGTGCCTAGACTAATGCTCATGTCTGCCAACTTCATTGAGACTCTAACATTGTTGCCAATAGGCTGTCTTTAAAGAATTCTTCACTGTGAAATAATTATTGAGGTTACACCAGGAATTCTTATGCTAAGTAATAATCCAAGCAGACCTCAATGCCACTAATCTATGTGTGTAGGAGTCAGACTGTCTGAATTGTAAAATCTGCAACTTGTCTGACACAATAGACTGTACTGTCTCTTAGGAGTTAGTTACTGTACAGTGTGTCACTGATACACATTCAGAGCACACCAGTTTGCTGTATCAGCTGTTATTACACAGCTTGATGCTTGTACATAATAGGGGTTCTACATGGTTAACCAGGCCAACGTGAAAGTCCCATATACAGCTACAATCTTATCGGGTCTATTTGGGTTGCCATCAGTATGGAGTATTACTATGATTTGTTTTAGGGTAGTGCCAAGGAGTGCTTCTTGGTATTGCTTACTGTGTGCATATTTACCCTTGGCAGGCAGTCTTTTCTTGTAGTGTTGTGTCTTTTTGTAGCTTTCTACTTTATGTAGATATGTTACATACATTTTATTCTTATTATTTTTGATGATAGTGCTTATTTTTAAATTGTCAGAGTATACTTTAAGCATTCCTTCTGGATTTCTTTTACATAAAGCAGAAGGGAGAAAACTACAGCATAATAAACTTGGATCTTAGGAGCCTTCTGCCATCTCAGAAGAGAAAGGAAGTTTAATGGTTAGAGCAGAGGACTGGGAATCAGGAGCCCAGCTGTCTGTGACTCTGGGTTAAACATTTAACTTTCCGGTGCTTCCACTTCCCTATCTAAGATACTGGAACAATAATACTTATGTACTTCACAAAGAGGTTTCTAGGGTTAAATAGCGTTTGTAAAGCTTTTTGAAATCCTTGGATGAAGGGTCTCTTACCAAACAAAATATTGTTACAATGCTGCCTTGCAGCAAAAAACCTAAGGCAACTTTATTTAAAGCAAAACGAAGATATGAAAAGAAAGCTATAGATAATGTAAATAGCAAAGCAAAAAAAAAAAAAAAGCTTTTGTGTGCCATTTAGTGTTTCTTTATGATGCAAGGAAAACATATTTTTTCTATATTTTTTTAATATTTTTTCTGTTTGCTCTTATATTAGAAAAAAAGCAAACTATATATAACAAGGGGAAGTTAATGAGAAGGAAAAGGATATAAGGAGAAATCTATGGCCAGCAGAGATGAGGACAATAAGTTCTTTAAAGTATATTGGGAATAAAAAGAATCCTCAATGGTATTGGTGCTTTACTAGATGGAAATGGTAGAATTGTCAATAATATGTTTTGTGTTTGTGAAAAACCCAGATGATGATGGAACACTTTCCATTCCAGTAGTAACTCAGGAGGATGTTAAACAACAGTTACTAGAGTTACAGTCTTAAATCATCAGGTCCAGGTAACTTGCATCCCAGAGTTTTAAAAAGAGCTAGCTGAAGAGCTCTCAGGACTGCTAATGCTGATTTTCGGTAACTCTTAGGACACTGGGGAAATTCCAGAGGCTAGAAGAAAGCTAATGTGCCAATCGTTAAAAAGGGTAAATGGGACAGTCTAGGTAATTATAGGCCTGTCAGCCTGGGCAAAATAATGGAATGACTAATTTAATAACGAATTAAAGTGGGGGGTTGGGGGTTAATATAATTAACGTTAGTAAGCATGGGTTTATGGAAAATAGATATTGTCAGAACTGACTTGATATTTTTTCAATAGATTGAAAATTTGGCTGACCAAAGTAATAGTGTTTGGTGTAGTGTACTTAGACTTCTATAAGGCATTTGACTTAGTCCCGCACAACATTTTTTATTTAAAAAAACTAGAATTATACAAAATTAAGATGGCACACATTAAATGGATTAAAACCTGTCTGGACAAAGTGTCAGTGTAATTGTAAATGGAGAATCAGGGGTCGGTTCTTGGCCCCATGCTATTTAATATTTTAATCAATTATTTGGAGAATACAATCAAGTTTGCTGGT
This sequence comes from Chelonia mydas, assembly GCF_015237465.2. Classification (NCBI taxonomy): domain Eukaryota; kingdom Metazoa; phylum Chordata; order Testudines; family Cheloniidae; genus Chelonia; species Chelonia mydas. The sequence continues at coordinate 40,430,435 of NC_051252.2, forward strand.
GACACAAATATTGGGTGAGTAGTAAATGAACAGGAGAGGTTAATGTCAGTGAGCTGAAGTGCTTGGTAAACGCGGTGCAAGCTTTTAATACGGCCTCATGTAAAGTTGTACTTACAGAACAAAAAATGTAGGCCATACTTACAGGGTGCTCTTTCCTGGGAAGCTGTGACTCTGAAAAAGACCTGGGGGTCATGGGGGGCAAGCAGCTGGACATGAGCTCCTAGTGTGATGTTCAGCTGTATAAACAGGTAATATGGAGGAGAAGGGAGATTATTTTACCTCTGTATTTGGCCCTGGTGCGACCACTACTGGAGTACCATGTCCAGTTCTGGTGTGCACAGTTCAAGAGGGATGTTAATAATTAGAGGGTTCAGAGAAAAGCCAGGAGAATGATGAGAGGATTGGAAAACCTGCCTTATAGTGATATTCTGGGAGAGGTCAGCCCCACTGTTTGATCAGTCTCTTTAGTTTATCTGGAGAAGGTTAAGGAGTAACTTGATCACACTTTATAAGTAACTACATGGGGTACAAAATTTTGATAACCGAGAGCTCTTCAGTCGAGCAGCCAAAGGTCTAACAAGCTCTAATGGCTGGACGTTGAAGGTAGACAAATTCAGTCTGGAAATAAAGTGCATATTTTCAACAATTGGAACAACTAAAAAAGTGTTGTGGTAGGTTCTCCATCAGTGGCAATTTTAAAATCAAGATTGGATGTTTTTCTGAAAGATATGCTGTAGTTCAAACAGGAATTCAGGGAAGTCCTGTGGCATGTATTAGGTAGGAGATCAGACTAGATTATCACAGTGGTCCCTTCTAACTTTATAAGCTATGATTATTATGGTTCACTGTACCACTGTATGGTTCACTGGAAAAGTACCATGTGACGTCTGATTTAGACCAATAAAAAGGAAATTCTGTAAAGACTAAAGCTTCATTCTTAAAACACCTTGTGCCTAGGTGATCTTCATTGTCATACGTATTGTAGTTATTAAGTAGGTAAGCTCAGGCCGATGTTTGATTTCTAACTCTGAATGTCCTGGAATTGGTGTGGTTTTTAATCCTGTATTAAATTTTATTGACGCTCAAGATGAAGGGACAAGTAATAACAAAATATGGAACCATGACCCCTAGGTGGCATGGGTTTTAAAAAAGCAAATGAAAAGAAGGCAATGAATGTCATTTGGATTTGCCAGAGGCTGGGACTGGGTGACAGGAGGTGGATCACTTGATGGTTACCTGTTCTGTACATTCCGTCTGGGGCACCTGGCACTGGCCACTGTCAGAAGACAGGATACTGGGCTAGATGGAACTTTGGTCTGAGCCAGTATGGCCGTTCTTATGTTCTATGTTCTAATAAAGCAGCTGATACTCCCCTCGCAAAATCTTACTTGAAAATCTAATTCTAGTGGGATAAGATGGGAACTCTGTCTCATGGTTTAAAAATGGTGTAGAAGACCACAAACTAAGACCATAGACCATAAAAATGGTTTAGAAGAGCATAAACAGCTAGATCCTCAAAAACTGCAACTTTAGGTGCCTACAGCTAATGTTATGTGCCACAGAGATGCTCAAAACCCCTGCTCAGCTGCCACCTAACTCTGTGAGCTCCTGGGGGACTTCAGGAACTTGCATGCCAGTGCGTGTGTGCACAGTTGCCTCAGTCTAGGTCCCAGTGGGATCCTCAAGCAATGCCTTCCCACACTTGTCTCCTCTGTGGAGCCAGATCCAGGACATATTCTCAGAGCATGCCTAAAACCACACAAAACAGCTGGAGGAGGAGGAGATGGTGCCGCTGCCCCCCTTACCGCACTTAGTCCAGTGGTTGGAGAACCCACCTGAGAGATGGGAGACTAGAGTTTGATCCCCCTCACCCCCACTGCCTGATGTGGGGAAGAAATTTGAACTAGGGTCTCCCTTCTCTCGAGAGAGTACCCTAACCATTAGGCTATTGAGCATTTTGGGCCAGAGCTCTCAATAGGAGAGACTGTGAAGCGGTTGCAGGGTGTACAAATAGTGAAATATTCATTGGTTCAGAGAGTGAGAATGGCCCTGTAGCCCAATTGCAAGGGCACTTATTTTGGACTGGAACCTGGGTCTCCCACATCCCAGCTGAGTGCTCTACCCACTGGGCTAAAAGTTATACGGGAGTGCACCACAGCCACCGCCTCTGGTGTTACTTGCAACAACAACAACAACGGCTTATAAATAGCTTAGGCACCTAACTCCAGGAGAGGGCTCATGGCTGAGAATCCTGAGTGGAGATCGGACCTTTCTGCTGGGCCAGATTTAAGTCTCTTTGAGGGGTGGGGCTTAGACCATACCCATCTCCCCAGCATTTCCTTTTGGTTAGTTTAGATAGGTCCCTGCTCAGTGTACTGGCTTTTGTGGATCCTATTCTTGGGTGGCTGTTTCTCTCCCTGCTTTGTATAGTTAACCTTGGTGCTTAACTCGGAGCTGTAGATTCCATTGCAGAGCAAAGCACCTAAGACAATGAGTGTTGAAACACCTAAGACCCTTTGTGGATCTAGCCTGAACTGTCTCGTTTGGGGAGTTTTTTAGCATAGAAACCTAGGGTTTGGTGTGGGTCTACTCTTAACATCTTCATTAGTGATCAGGAAGATGAAGTAAAGAGCATGTTAATTCCATTCAGAAAATTTTGAGATAGCGAGGAGCTGTGAACATGTGTGTAGATGGAAGTGAACCAAAGTACATGGCTTAGAAACAGGAGCTGAAAATCATAAAATCAGATTCAGTATGGGAGAATGCATCTGATAAATCTGTTGGTGTGAGAGACAAATAGTCCATAACACACTCAATAGGAGGGATAAACCTAGGAGGCAGTAATGCTGAAAGAAACTTAGGTGTAACAGTAGACAGCAAATTAGACATGAATCTGTAATGTGATATTGCAGCAAAGAAGGCCAATCTAATTTTGGGCAGCATGAATAAAGTCTTCATGTTAAAGAGCAGGGAAGTAATTCTCTCTCTCTCACTCACTCTGCTGCCACTGCGCCTGGAATATTATGTTCAGTCCAGAAAGCTATTGACAAATTGGAATGAGCTAAGAGAAAAACTGGGAGGATTAAAGACTTGGGGGGAGGGATAGCTCAGTGGTTTGAGCGTTGGCCTGCTAAACCTAGGATTGTGAGTTCAATCCTTGAGGGGGCCATTTGGGGATCTGGAGCAAAAATTGAGGATTGGCCCCGCTTTGAGCAGGGGGTTGGACTAGATGACCTCCCGAGGTCCCTTCCAACCCTGATATTCTATGATTCTGTGAATCTGGAGGGAGGGATTGAGTCACAGGAATAGATTAAAAGAGCTAAATTTGTAACTTGGCTAAGCAATGATAAAGTAGGTGCACAAGTCTACAAAAATCTGAAGGGGTGAAGACAAATTATTTAGGCTATGGCTACACTACGGAGTTTACAGCAGCGCAGATGCAGCCCTGCTAGTGCAGATGCTCTAAGCCAGGGGCTCTCAACCTTTCCAGATGACTGTACCCCTTGCAAGAGTCTGATTTGTCTTGCGTACCCCAAATTTCACCTCACTTAAAAACTACTTGCTTAGAAAATCAGACATGAAAATACTAAAGTGTCACAGCCCACTAGTACTGAAAAATTGCTGACTTTCTCATTTCTACCATATGATCATAAAATAAATCAATTGGAATATAAATATTGTACTTCCATTTCAGTTTATAATATATAGAGCAGTATAAATAAGTTATTGTCTGTATGAAATTTTAGTTTGTACTGATTTCACTAGTGCTTTTTATGTAGCCTGTTGTAAAAGTAGGCAAAAATCTAGATGAGTTGATGTACTCTGTGTACCCCTGGTTGAGAACCCCTGCTCTAAGCCAACAGGAGAGAGCTTTCTTGTCTACTTAGCTACCACTGCTTGTGGGGGCTGGAGTAATTATGTCAGCAGGAGAAGCTCTCCCATCGGCATAGTCCTGTCCGCACTGGTGTTTAGGTCAGTGTAACTTATGTCGCTCAGGGGGGTGGCTTATTCACATCCTTGCGTGACATAATTTATATCAGCAAAAGCTTGTAGTGTGTATGTAGCCTCTGTGTGGAACATAAGAGCATAAACTAACAGTAATGGGATGATAAGAAAAGAACAACTTAGGCTGAATGTCAGGAAAAAAAAACATTGACCATGACATCTGTTGGACTGCGCAGTAGTCTCTCAAGGGGAGAAAGCCCCATTGCTTGAGACTTTTAAAACAAGACAAAACAATAGAAAAATGTAGTGTAGGAAATAATCCTGAACTGTATTAAAGTATTTGATGTCCTCATCACTTAGATGCCATATCCTTAGGTTCCTGAGGGTGGCTTCTGGTATATGTGTCACTTCGTGCAGTGTATATACCAAAGTTTTATATGTTCTTAATTTAGAAAAGTCCATATATGGGTATTAATAAAATGCGACATTTTAACCAATGTAGAACTTCCACAAATCCTCATGCACATTCCTCTCTATATTCTTCCTTGTAGTTCTCACCTCCTTGAATTTTTATTTATTTTTTTATTTAAGTTCACCCTCTGCAGTTTGGCAGGACACTCTGTCTGGAATAGCAGAGTTAACAACTTCCTCTTTTGCGATCGTGTAGAATTCTAATCGTTCCCCCCATGAGGGACCTTTTTGTGAATCTCCAGCACAGATGCCATGCAGCCCCACTTTGTGTCTGAAATAACTTCCAGACACGTGACGCATGTGGTCAAACTGTTTACAGAAAAAGTGTCCAGAGGAGCATGCATGCTAGACAGCTGGGAAAACAGAGGTTGACTCACAAAAAAGTTTCTGTTTGAGCTGACCTGTCATAAACAATGAGAATCCATAAGTAAATAGTCCACATCTGGCAGCCTGAATCAGGGCTGTATAGATTTGTCTGGGGTAAAGGAAACCAAACACTCCTCAACCAACAGCACTGCATTGGTGAAATGCTAATAATTCAAGATGTTCAGCTTCATTTATGTTTTGTTAATTCCTTTAATGACATGGTAAATGGACAGTGTTAGAGTTCTGAACTTGAACGCTTTGCTTACGCACGTTAGGTAAATTACTATGTTAAAGTAGTATTGGAACAGGTTAGTTGAAAGACCTGTGGCAGCTCCCATGGTTACAAAGATCACAACGGAGATTCTTGCAGGGACTGCACGGGAACACTTGATCTTGTACAACAGAACCTGCACTAGTCTTGTTCAGTCTCTATTATTCTTATTATTTTAAGATGTCTTTTATAATAAACAGCTAGAAAAAGCTTCCAGTTTCCTTAAATGCAGGCAGCGTGATGGGAAAGGATGGGTCTGAAAAAGTAGTTTCTGCCATGGGCGTCATCTCAGGCCATTAACTAAACAGGTCATTACGCTTTTGTAATAACTGATAAAATATATAGTTATTACTCAAGTCAGTAAAGGTAAAAGGTCAAGGCTTCTCATAACAAGAAACTAACAACAAATCTGCTCTTAAAATATACAAACCTCACTCTAGTGTTGCGTGCTGTTATGCCGCAGGGCTGCAGTTGGGTGGAATCTATACTCATTGGTTCTTTAATACTGTATTTCACTAATATACAAAAACAAACCCAAACACACTGCTTAAATTCCTAACCTTCTTTCAGCTCATGCCTGTAATAAAAGCCGGTATTTGGGACTGAGCTGGTGAAGGAGAGTGGAGGGGTTTATCTAATATGGAATTTAAAGCCCCACTTATTTTTTATGATGCTGGCCCTTTACCAATGCAAGGATAATTGTTTTCTGTAAGTAACCCTATAAATACTGCAGCAAACCAGTTGAGAGTTGAGCATTTAATACTTGTTCTTGAGTTTTGAATGCTGCTTTAGTGAGTGGCAACTATACTGTTTGGTACATCACACCCCGACCACACAAACTATTTTAAAACAAGCTGACTCAGTAACACCTGTTATGAAAATGGTGCCTGTTTCCAAATCCACCAAGTTCAGATAGCACATGGCTTAGTAGCCATGTTATCTTTAACGCTTGCACCTGGTAGACAAAGTTGTCCTATCTGGCATGGAATTTAAATTATGTCCAAATGAAAACTCATAGGTTGCTTTTCTCAGCTCATGGCTCATCAAAGCAGATGAACTTTTATTGCTTTACACAACTCTTTTTCTAAAGTACCTTTTGGTTTCTTGGTACCCTTTTTCTACTCAGTTCATCTTAATATGCACACCCACACTGCTTGGTTTGTGGTTTTCTCGCTTGGCTAAATTATTTATTCATTTCTTCCTTAATTTTTCCATCTGTCTTCTCCCTGCTGGTGCCAAATAAATTCCTCTTTCTCAAGCAGCTCAGTGGGAAATGGATTAATGCAGCTGGAACACGACTACAGGAGTGTCAGGATGCTGTGGTGACCTCCTCATTGGGGAAAAAAAATTGAAAAATATCCAGCAGTTAGAAATAGGGGAGGGAGGGTGGACTCTTGATGCATCTTGTTCATTTTCACAGAAGAAGTGATCCCAGCAGTTCCATGCCTCTCCATAGAAAATAACAAAAATCTTAAAGGAAGGTAAAACTGTAACTCCAAAATGTTGAGTAGGGATGTGGCTGGAGAAACTTCAAGTTATTAACTGATGAACACCTTGCAAACTTGAAGTGCTTGACTGATATGGACAGTCTTGTGTCGTCTTCTTCCATATCATTCTAGCCACAAAGCCCTGTTGAAAGTGGCTCAATTTTTTTTTGTTTTTCTGCCAGTAGCAAGATAGATTTTTTGATTACACTGCTGTGTCCTCATAATGTGGAGGGCCACAGCACCAAGTTAGCCACTGAAAGGACGTTCTGTTTTTGTTTTGCTCTTCTTCTGTCAACTTCCAGAAGCATTTTTCAGGATTAATTTCCAATTTTAAAAAAATCTAAGGTTAAATAAATGCTTAGTCCTACAATCATTATTAAATTCTTTTCCTGCGCTATGATGTGGATTCTTTGATCTAAAGTCCTGCAGTTTCTCGAAGGAGTTTGCGTGATTACAATAATGGCAGTGCTCTTTCTGCTATTCCTATAGGGAAAATAAAGCCCATATTAGTACCTGACTTGGAGAAGTTAAAAAGTGCCAGAAAAAGGTTAAGCAGAGTCAAGTACACATAAGAGAGATGTGATTATTAGTGCTCAGGGAGCCATTTGAAAAAAATCTGCTTTTATAGAAGAATTTATTGGTGCCTCTGCTTCTGGCCACTTTATGCATTTTAATGAAGCACCGGCAGCAACGAGAGGGTGTGAGACTTGGTTATGGTTATGTCAAAACAAGGAGTTTACCCATACAGTGTTGCTGCTGCTATCGCTGAATCTGCCCTCTCCTTACTCTTCACCTTCACAAGCCATATATAGCCATACTAACAGTCAGCCTATTTATTTTCACCCAGTGCAGAAATAGGAGTAACAGGGTAAGATTGTTATTCAGTTCCCTTCAGAAGTTTATTTTCCTAGGAACAGGACTCAGTTTAAGTTCTTTAACTTGCCTGCACATGATCTGTATCCATTTGGAGGGCCAGCTAATTAAAAACAATTTCTTTTTATTAAAAGTTAGGTACAGTTCAGTTTGTGGACATAATGCAATTTTCCTGCCAAACTTTTTGTTTTGGAATTATTTTGAAAAGCAGGCATCTAAATGAAAAAAATTCCTGCATCCAGACATATGAGCAGAATCTAGGTAATCTTCAGGTGTGTACTAGAACCAAATTGGGCCTAGGGGGAGAGACATTAAATACCGTATATGTTCAAATGCTTATAGTGCATTATCTTCTTAACAAATATACATGTATATTTCTTTGTCACAGAAATCCCTAAAAGTGTTTAAAAAAAAATAGAATGGGTAAGCTTGTCTTTGATCTGTAGGGAGTTGTAGACCTCATGGAATCTGATGGCCACCTTTCACTCAGGCTAAATGAGAGAACAATTAAATGACCCTTTTGTTAGTGATAGCTGAAAGAGTGGAAGCCACCGCTCAAAGACTAGACAATGCAAATGCAGGAGATGGGGATTGATTTTGTTGCACCTACTTGTGTGTAGGTTAAAAAAGGAGGAACCAGAACTCAGACAGCAAGAGAGGGGAAAACAGCCTGAAAACAGAAAACAGCAAGAGAAGTACTTGGAAATAGCCCTGGGGGTGGTTGGGAAGAGTTCTGACTGGAAAGGCAGGCTTAGAATTGTGTACAAGGAAACTGCCTTCTGTCATTTGATCCTATTGTATTCAGAGAATCGGGACTTTGTGCTCATTCTTTTCAGATAAACAGGATTGCATCAAAGAAATACCTGAGTCTATCGTCAATTTCTCCTCCTTATGTAAACAACCCATAAGGCCCAGAATATTGGCTAGTTGCTTGGGTCAAAAGGGGTAACAATATTAAGAAGTTCAGCCTAAGCCTTCTCCCAAAGCTTCTCAGTCCAGACTCTAGATCCTCTGGGCTGGAGGGCCCCACGTACCTCTCTTCTATCTCTAGTGGAGTTTAGTTAGCCACAGCAAAATTACTCTGCATCTCCCAGCAGGATCAACAACACCTGCTAATAGATCGAGTTAAATGGAGTATGCCAGTTTCTTACACTGTCGTTTTGTGAGTTGCTCTTGCATTAGACCTTCCTGGGCGGTTACTGAATCTGAAAAAGGGGGGATATTTCAGATTACCTATTTGTCACAAGTCCAACTAGTTTTCTTTGCAGAGAGAAGAGAATATTATTGGAGCGTTCTCCTTTCACTGCTTGTTATAATTAGGTTAATGGGCCCCTTTCTCTCCAAGCTGCATCACTCATAGGAGTTGGGTCTAGAAATGAATAGTGATTTGATATTTATTGTTCCTGTGCTGATTAACAAAACTATTTTTTCATTATTAGAGATAGTAATTGTTAATCCTATACATATAAAGTGGTGGGGTCTAAATTAGCTGTTACCACTCAAGAAAGAGCTCTTGGAGTCATTGTGGATAGTTCTCCGAAAACATCCACTCAGTGTGCAGCGGCAGTGTCAAGGTTCCTTCCCCACTCTGAACTCTAGTGTACAGATGTGGGGACCTGCATGAAAACCCCCCTAAGCTTATTTTTACCAGCTTAGGTTAAAACTTCCCCAAGGTACAAACTATTTTACCTTTTGCCCCTGGACTTTATTGCTGCCACCACCAAGCGTCTAACAAATATATAACAGGGAAAGAGCCCTCTTGGAAACGTCTTTCCCCCCAAAATCCTCCCAAGCCCTACACCCCCGTTCCTGGGGAAGGCTTGATAACAGTCCTCACCAATTTGCATCGGTGAACACAGACCCAAACCCTTGGATCTTAAGAACAATGAAAAAGAAATCAGGTTCTTAAAAGAAGAATTTTAATTGAAGAAAAAGTAAAAGAATCACCTCTGTAAAATCAGGATGGTAAATACCTTACAGGGTAATCAGATTCAAAACATAGAGAATCCCTCTCGGCAAAACCTTAAGTTACAAAAAGACACAAAAACCGGAATCTACATTCCATTCAGCACAACTTATTTTATCAGCCATTTAAACAAAACTGAATCTAACGCATATTTAACTAGATTGCTTATTAGCCCTTTACAGGAGTTCTGATCTGCATTCCTGCTCTGGTCCCGGCAAAGGCAACACAGACAGAGAGAACCCTTTGTTCCCCCCCTCCAGCTTTGAAAGTATCTTGTCTCTTCATTGGTCATTTTGGTCAGATGCCAGCGAGGTTGTCTTAGCTTCTTAACCCTTTACAGGTGAAAGGGTTTTTCCTCTGGCCAGGAGGGATTTAAAGGTGTTTACCCTTCCCTTTATACTTATGACAGGCGTCAAAAAAGCGAACAGAATGTTGGGAATCATTAATAAAGGGATAGATAATAAGACAGAAAATATCATATTACCTTTATATAAATCCATCGTACGCCCACATCTTGAATACTGCATGCAGATGTGGTTGTCCCATCTCAAAAAAGATATATTGGAATTGGAAAAGGGTCGGAAAAGGGCAACAAAAAGTATTAGGGGTCTGGAACGGCTTCTGTTTGAGGAGAGATTAATAAGACTGGGACTTCTCAGCTTGGAAAAGAGATGACTAAGGGGGGATACGATGGAGATCTATAAAATCATTACTGGTGTGGAAAAAGTAAATAAGGAAGTGTTATTTACTCCTCCTCATAGTACAAGAACTAGGGGTCACCAAATGAAATGAATAGACAGCAGGTTTAAAACAAATAAAAGGAAGTATTTCTTCACACAAGACACAGTTAACCTGTGAAACTCTTTGCTAGAGGATGTTGTGAAAGCCCAGACTATAACAGGGTTCAAAAGAGAACTAGATAAGTTCATGGAGGATAGGTCCCTCAATGGCTATTAGCCAGGATGTGCAGGGATGGTGTCCCTAGTCTCTGTTTGCCAGAAGCTGGGAATGAGCAACAGGGAATAGATCACTTGATGATTACTAAGGCTATGTTTATGCCACGGAGGTCATCGAAGTCGGAATCTGTGACTTCCAGAGAGCTCCATGAAGTTCTCTGCTTCAGCCCCAGGGGCCCGAGGGATTGGAGCTGGCTGCCAGCAGGGCCCCGGCAGGGTTCCAGCAACAGGCAACAGCCTCCTGAGGGGGCCCTCCTCAGGGTTCCAGTGACGGGTGACAGCCTCACTTGAGGGAGTATGGGTGGGAGGGGGGATGCCTTGGGTGAGCGGCTGGGGGTGTACCATTTTATCTTTGGGAAATATGGTCACCCAGCAGCTTCCAGCTGCCGTGCATGGAGGGGGAACCCCGCAGCGCCCAGCCACCATGGTGGTGGGGGAAACTATGAACCCACAGCAATAAAAGTCACGGACAGGTCACGTGCCTTTTTGGTTTTTTTGCTTCCATGAATTTTTGTTTTTTGCCTGTGACCTGTCCATGACTTTTACTAAAAATAGCCATGACAAAATCTTAGCCTTAATGATTACCTGTTTATTCCCTCTGGGGCACCTGGGACTGGCCACTGTCGGCAGACAGGATACTGGGCTAGATGGACCTTTGGTCTGACCCAGTCTGGCCGTTCTTATGTTCTTATTACAAACATGATCAGAAGGACTCAGGATTAACAATCTGCATGTCTTCCAACTAGTCTTTCCTTTCTTCTTCCCCACGGGTACACACACCTCTGTGCAAGTGTTTAAAAACAGGCTTTATTAAAAAATGGGACTTTCGGTATCTGGTGAAGTTCATCCTGTACACACAGACACACGCACAAACAGCATGGTAGTTTTCCAAGAGCCAGGGATAGAGGAATTGCTACAGGCTTCTGTAAATACTTAGTGGCCAGAATACAGAGAGAAGTGAGAGGTATGACAGATATTTATATTGCTGTTGTTATAATGTTTTCAAAATAAATGTAACCTAGTGTACTTTTATAATTTTCTGGGAAGCACTTTGTTTGTTCTGCTTTAATAATTGACTCTCATGCATATTCCATGATTATATAATCTTCATTTGGGTACGCAGTGTTATAGTAATGGATACATTCCCCAGAGTCTGACCTCTAGAATATCTGTCACAAAACATCCTCAGTTTGATGTTGAAAGTTTATGCATTTGGCAGTGTCAGCTGGGTTATATTAGGTGAATGTGGGTGGCATAGGAAACTAGAGGGGGGAAGTTAGTAAGGGAGCCAGAGGGATCAAGGTGGCATCAGGGGAGGGGAGGAAAAGTAGATGAGCAGAGTTGGAGCAATTCGCCCTTGTGGCAGCAGAGAAGGGGGTGGAAGTAGTACTGAGTAGCGGGCTAGGTTAAGATTTAACAAACTACCGGTTAAGAGGCTGGTTACTTTTCTGGAGAAATATAATAGCTCTGTAAATATTGTCCTTCAGGCAAACTTCAGAAGCATTTTAGTTTAGATCGTTGAAAGCCAGACAAGTGATTTATGAGCGTATTACCCACAGTTAATAAAAGAAGGTGATTGTCCAGAGCTGGTGAGATTCTAGAGGAGCAATAATGGATGTAGCATACTAAATTTGGCAAGTAAATTCTGTAAAATTAAAGGGTTAGTCTTTCCTGGGCTGATCTGATCTGTCGCGGGTGACCCAAATCCTACTGAAATATGCAAATTATTTTGCTGCGCTGTAAATATATTTTTGTGGTTTGGAATGTCTTCTCTCTAAACATTCTGAGCATAATTGGGTAAGGCTTTTAGTACATTTAGTTGAATTAATGCTCTCCCTCAGTCTACTTTTTGTTAAGCCCCATTTCCCCCCCAAGTTGGTGTTAGTATTAAGAACCATTCAAGGAGAAGGTGGAAATGTGGGAAGTATGGCCTCATAGGTATATGTTTCGTTTTGCTTCATCCCACTTGACATTGTTTTGGCCTTGAGCAAAAAGTGCACGCAACATTAGTTGCTTTTTCCCTCCGTCTTATATAAAGGGGAAAAAAGTCTTAAATAATTCTGTTTTAGGATTTTTTTCAAGGTATGACATATCCTGGATTAATGGTAAAGCTATCCAATCATATAGTCAGTGAGAATCAAAGCTTCAGTTCACACAAATGCCCATAAGAGTGGGTTTTTCTCATACTCCAGTATCAAAGAATGCAATAACACCGAGGCATAAGAGTTTGCAGATATCGGAATAATAGCTGGACGTTTGAAACGGTTGGAGTTGGTAAGTTAATCTGTTTAGAGATTTACGCTTTTCATATAATGTGAATCTTTAATCAGGTATATTAATGAAATTGATTAGACTGCATTTCCTGCTTCTGAGGTCACCCCCCCCCCCCACTTCCCTCATTAGAAATCCAGTCTGTAAATATTGGACTGTATTCAGGAAAAGTAGAGATGTCCTCTTCTGTATACTTCTGTGGGCAAGACTTAGGTGAGAAGAAGTTTAAGGTTTAAGAAGTTTAAGATTTTGAGTTTTGCTATGTAAGCAGATACATAATCCTTGGGTATGGAAAAATACTCTGACCTTTCCCAGTGTATCTTATTCATGATCAGTCTAAGGATGATAAAAACAAAACAAAATCATTGTCTATTCTACCTCTCCAGGCATTAAGGATAAAGCAAATGGTGCACTGGTTAAAGGACTAGATTTTGGGGCTTTGCTGACCTCAGTTGGTGGTATGGTTTCTGCTGCCTTGTATCATTTTCAAGATGGTATCCTAGTTCAATTCTTCAGGTGAAATTCTGCCTTTCTAGTGAGAAATTTTCATACAGCTGTGCACTTACACATTAATTGTTACATTATCTCATGGAACAAACATGATTAATAATAGTGCTTACTTCCATTCCTAGTCCTATTGAAATCAAACATTAGTACCTTGATTTGTATATGCATATTCTAACATCAATTACAACATTGTAAGTTTTATATTAAAATGCTTTGTGAAATGGTTGCTAATTAGGGCCAGCTTGGGGTGGCCTTTCTGTTCCTAGATACTTTGGACTAAATTACAGGTCTCTTGCATATTATCACTGCTTTTGTTAAGGATGGATGATGCTATAGAAATGCCTATAAATAACATTTTGAAGTCTGGAAGGTTGATACAATTGTATTATTTCAGTTTAGTATTCTACTTGGACAGTCTCAATAATTTTAAACCTATTAACCTATTTTCTGTGTTAAGCAAGTTCTTCACCAAAGTTTCAGACCACAGAGACCTTTGAATCGCAATAAGTGCAGAAGAAAGGAGGAATCTGAAATGCCTTTGTGCATAAGCCCCTCTAAAGTTCCAGGTCTGAAAGGGATCTTGTGACCTTGTTATAATACGTGGGACCAGAATTTAATCCTTAAAATGACTGTCTTGCAGATGTTTGGGTTTCTGGGGGGCATAGTGTGGTAATAAAATCCTTTCTGATGTTCTTGCTGTTTAATTTTAGATTTAAGTCTCACTCCTGCTCCTATTGCCCATCTCCAGGGATCTTTTGACTGTCCCTTGGGTCCTCCAGCTTCTGTGTCCCCTTTATTCTAACCTTCTGCTACTCTCTCATGCTATTCCAACTCAACCTGTGACATTCTCTGTGTATTCAGATTTTGAGATCAGATTCCTCTTTTAATCTTTCTCCTATCTTCCATCTCTTATTCCTGCCAATTTTCTACATTGCTGCTTCATTTCAGATCAGTCTAGCTTTGTTTCTCCAGATCTCCTCTTCTCCACTGACCTTTCTACAGTTGTTGTTAATGTATTTAAGATTATATTACCATTGCTCATACAGTGCAATATCTATTCCTGGCATTTATAGACTGGCCTGAAGAAATTACAGTACAGTCTAAGTTAACCATAACCGAGGGGGAGATGACTCTTGACATGGATAAGAACAGGAAGAGGGTTACATAATAGAAAGTCAGGAGATAATGTATTTGTTACACAAACAAATTATATAATTAAAAAAATAAAGTTGGTGTGCATGTGAAGGCTAACACAAGTAAGTGGGCTTTGAGGACAGATTTGGAGGAGGAGAAGGCTGTTGTTATTCCAGGAGGAGGAGCAACAGCATGGAGGAGCAGAAAAAGTAAACTCCTCTGGAGGAGGAGGATACTTTGGAATAATACGGCTAGTGGAGATGGCAGAGCATAGGGCAGAGCATGAATGGTAGAGTTCTGACTGTAGGAAGGAATAGAGCTGTGCTGGATTTAGAAGGGTGAGGCTGAGGATTTTGAGTTTGATATGGAAGGCAATGCACTATGCACCAAGTTCACTCCCCCCACTCTGTATCACTCGTCTCCTGCCTACATCGCTGGCCTGGTCTCTTTCTGGTCTCCTCCTACTTTCATTCCCTTATCTTTCTTCTCCAGCCTGGATGCCCCTTTTATCTGTTCTTCTCACCAACATCTCTGTGCTTTCTTCCATGCTGCCCCTTGCACTAGAATGTGCTTCTCAATCCTCTTTGCCATGTCCTCTTCCCCATTTCATTCTTCTCTCCTGAAAGCTTTTTCCTGCCATCTCGTGTAGAAGAAGGTAAGGAAAACTCCCCCAGAACAAACTGACAGTCATCAAGAAGTACATATGCCTTACTTTGTAACCACATGATCTTGTTTTTGTGTCACCCTCGTACTTCTTTTCCCCCTTTCTTATCTATAATCTCACTTTTTATGCCATGTCAGATTTAGGGGCAGATAATTCTTGTTCTTTATGCAGCAAGGGGGATGGGAAGGGTGGGAGTAAGGAGCTAACTCTACCTCCTTCATAGATTTTTAAGATTAACAGATTTTAACACCAGAAAGGACCATTAGCTCATCTAGTCTGATCTCTCTACATTTGTGTTACACAATTTCACCCAGTTACCCCTGCATTGAACCCAGTAACTCGTGTTTGGCTAAAGCATAAATTGTAACAGAGTTACCTAATTAAATCTCTTTCTGTAAAGCATTTTCCAGCCATCGAGTCACTTTGTTGGCTCTTTGCACCAGCTCCAATTTTTTGACAGCCTTTAACAATTGTTGACACCAGACCTGGAAATGGGAGTCTACTCTCAGTCTCACAAATGACACATGCAGAGGTAAAATTGCCTCCCTACCTCCTCCTCACTATTTCCCTGTTCATACACCCAAGGATCATGTTAACCTTTCTTTGCCACAGCACTGCACCAGGCCTTCATATTCAGCTGTTTGTCCCCATGATCCCTATGTCCTCTTCAGAGGTGTGTGGTTTGGTTTTGTTTCTTTGGCATGTGTGTGGGTGAGGTGGGGGGGTTGGTGTGTGTTGTGTAGACCAGTGGGCTAGCTTGCCTTTATTATATGCACTGCTTTGCATTATATTCAGCAATAATGCAAGAAAACTATGCAAAACTATCCTGTAAGACATTAGCTTCAGCAAGTTAACATTAGGCTTGAGGCCTATAAACTTTGAAGAGAGAAACTTTGCACAGATAAATGGCCTAATGGAAAACTCCAAGAATTTGGGAAGCTGAAAATAGAGTTTAAGGGGAAGTTCTGACCACAGGTGCATGAGTCAACCACAGAAGTGTCCTGGCAATGAACATATATAACAGGTACATGAGATACATCTAAGGCTACCCTCCTTGCTTGCCTATAAATCTTTTCTTATAAGTTTCTTATTTTCTTATAGGTTTGATTGTTTGTTTCATTATAATAGGTTTATATTAGAGTATATTTTGGCTGTAACACAAAAGACCTACAGGCCACATCCTATATGTTGGTCTAAGGCAAAGTTATCATACATATATTTGGGACCTTTCACCTAGATCAGTGGTTCCCAAACTTGTTCTGCTTGTGCAGGGAAACTCCCTGCTGGGTGGGGTCAGTTTGTTTACCTGCCGCGTCCGCAGGTTTGGCCGATCGCGGCTCCCAGTGGCTGCAGTTCGCTGTGATCAGCTGAACCTGTGGGCGCGGCAGGTAAACAAACCGGCCCGGCCCGGCAGGGGCTTCCCCTGCACAAGCGGCGGAACAAGTCTGGGAACCACTGACCTAGATAGATGGTGATGAGGTAAAGCATAAGATCCAGATATGGCAGCGACCTTTAACATAAAGGGTGGCTTGGGGGGCTTCCTAAATTCATACCCTTTTAAACTTTACAGGTACACCACAATGTAGAGCTTGGAATGAATTGAAATAATTAGTTAGGACAGAAATAACAAATGTGATACCTAATCACAAAAGGGCCATGGTAACAAATGGACGTATATGATAAGTTGAGATCACTGATATACTAACCTATAGGAAAAAGACACCCCAACATTAGTAAGGTGAGGAAATACAAATAAGGAAAAGGGGAAAAATCCCCTACTGAATATGCATCAAACATAGTGGGGTCAGCGTAGCGTGTTATAAAAGTGGCATCCCAGCCTAGGGGAAAGAGGTGTAGTCCTTGGGAAGTGCCAGAATGATGGCCTCTGGTGATGATGGGGAAGGTGATGGTGATGAGGAAGATGATGGCTAACATTGCAGGTTGTTCTGTAGAAGATGGTGTGAGTATATGGATGTGCAGATGTACATTCTGTAGTATCTCTATCTACTTACTGAGTTGGGGTGTTTGTGACTGTGCTAAATGTATTAATAAACTATATTTGTAAATATAAGAGTTCCTATAGTGTAAATGTTGCAACTGTGCACTTTGGGGTTCCCAACTATATAATAATTTTAATACTGGGCCTGACCTTGGGACAAGAACCTGTCAACGCTCAAAGTGATAACTGGGGATTCTGAAGTAATCAATATAATTAATACATAATCTAAAAATTGGACAACAGATGGGGTTTTTTTGTTTTTCTTTTTTTGGACAAACTAGCTAGTTTGTCAAGCCAGTCTTGCAAAACTGTTATGAAAATTTGTCAGCCCAAGTACAAAATTTATGTCCACTCTTTACTGAGGGTAACTAACGATAATTCAGAAAGAGACTTTACTCATTCATTTAAAAAGTCTCAGCATTGGTAAGTATAATTTTGCAAAGCTGTGTTAAACCTAGTTAAATTAAATAGAAATTTAGCTTTAACCATATCTATGAAACAACTAATACTCACTGACTGTAATGCCAGAAGGGATTGTTAGATCATCTAATCCAGTGGTTCTCAAACTTTTTAGCAACCCGAGGACCCCCGTTTTGATTTAATTTTTTTCACAGACCCCCAACCCCCCCCGGCTCAGCCCCAGGCTCCGCCCCCACTCAGTCTCTTCTCTCAAGACCCCATCCCACCCCCCACTCCACTCCACCCCTCCTTTTCCCCACCTCTTTCCACCCTGTCCTTGCTTCTCCCCCTCCCTCCCAGCACCTCCTGCATGCCACTGAACAGCTGTTCCCTGGTGTACAGGAGGCATTGGGAAGGAGGGGGAGGAGTTGGTCAGCTGGGCGGGCGGACCCCCTGGAGTACCTTCGTGAACCCCAGTTTCGGAAACACTGATCTAGTCTGACCTCCTGTACAACATGATATTTCCCTGAGTTATTTGTTTGAACTAGAGCAGATTTTTTAGAAGAACATCCAGTCTTGATTTTAAAATTTTCAGTGATGGAGAATCCTCCACAATCTTTGGTAAATTGTTCCAGTTGTTAGTTGGTCATGCAAGAGCTGCATAAGGTCTAGGCAGATTTCATGTCCCTGTGTCAAGAGAGTACAGGGACACCCCCTTCTTCTTTGTGTGATAATCCATGTCTCACAACTGCTGGTTGCACATCCAGTGTGCACATGTTGGAGAACTTTCTAATCAGCAGTCTCTTTAGGGGTGGCCCATGCATTCCAGTGAGGTCATGATGAGTGCAGCCACCACAACACACCCAGTTCCTTCTTACTGCCAGTGGCGTGTCTCTGAGCAAATGTTACTATTCTGAGAGTACACACTTCTATTGTTAGCAATTTGTGATTAAGTAGAGTAGTGTTAGGTTTAGTGTTCCGGACGTGAAACTGTCAGTGGCCAAAGAACTTCTGCTTTCGCTGAGGACTTGGTGCTGGGGACTCACATGGTGGATCACAAGTTCCCAGGCTTTAAGAACAGCCTCTCAATGCTGGCCACATGAGGTGTGTGTTCTGGCTTGGCAAGGGGCATGTTCTGGATCAGCGTGAGATCTGTAGGTCCTTTGAAAGCGGATCCAGTGCTCAGGGGAGTACCTCCTGTTGGCTTTCCTGCTGGAATAATCCATGTGACAGGACTACCATCCTGGATTCCAGGCTTCCAGGAGCTTGGGAGACCAGAGGTTATCACAGTCCATGCTGGTGGTGTCTTCAAAACCTCCTGAAGTGCTCTCTAACTCTACCACATTGAGGAAGCATTGGGACAAGTTGGACACTGAGCACAAGACTTCAGGGAAAAGACACGTAGATCGCCTTCCCCAAACTCAGGCCTGAAGCCTCACAAGAACTTGAGGCTGTCCAACATTAAAGGGACATAAAAACGCAGGAAAAAATTCCCTGAGCATGGGGGGTTCGTACCAGCTGAGGCAATGGAGATCTGCCGCAAATCTTGATAAGCTCCGCCCCGCCATATTGTCATCATCGGTAGTGAGACCTTAGGAGCATTCTCTGGCTCTGGTACTGGCTCCAGTGCAGTACTGGCATTGGCTGTGGTGCAGACACCCTCAGTGGCTCAGCCCCGCCACACCGTTGTGCCCCCAAGGCCAATGTCTCCACTACTGCAAGCAAAGGGACCGAACCTCTCTGCTGAGGACTTACCTGGACCTCTAGCACTGCCTGTTTGGCTCTTGGCATCTTGGTTCATGGAACTGGCGCAGCAGTGGAGTTGTCACTGTACCCACTGGGGGCCAATTATCAGTCTTGCCAACATCTGGGAGGGCACCCTTGCTCCCGGAGGAAAACTACTTACACCATCCCTGGCCAGGTCTCAGGACTCTGCTTTCCTTCTGTCCTACATGAGGGAAGGAGACCTGTCCCGGCTAACGCATGAGCTGTGCCAACCCATACCAGTACTGGGATTGCTGGTACTAACCACTGTGGCTGATGGTGGCATATGATAGCTTGTGCCACAGTACTGTGCTGAACGGACCTCTCAGACATGGCTGAGGCATAGGTCAACCTCCCCTTACTTAGAGGGATCCTTCCCCAGCTCGGGTGAAGGACTATCGGCAGTAGCAGACAACTCCCATGTGGCAGCCTCATGGGCATGACAAGCTACAACCGGTACTGGCAAACACCACCTCATCGCTGCCAGATGAGGACCTAGTACTGGACCAAGTGTCAGCCACTCCAGAAGATGATAAAATCTTCCAGGACCTCAGGAGGTGAGAGGCAACAACCTTGCAGATTTCCACTGAGGAGGTGCAGGAGACGCTGCACAAGCAGCTCGATTTATCTTGTATTTGTTGATACCTCCCTGAATAGTAAGTCCCATAAATAAAGGGCTACTGTATCCTGCGTAGGCTCTGTGGTGGACACCTGCATCCTTGGCACCAATCTCAGTGGGCAAATAGATATTACCAAACACTAGCCACAGGATATGAGCAATTCTCTTTGTACCTGGTACAGAGATTGCTAGTGGTGATGGTGGCAAATGAAAGGACATGTCAACGTCACTAGATTCCAAGGCCAGAAGAGACCTGACCTCCTGTATAACACAGGCTGTAGAATTTCCTCAAAATAATTCCAAGAGTATATATTTTTAAAAAAACATCCAATCTTGATTTAAAAATTGTCAGCGATGGAGAATCCACCACAACCCTTGGTAAATTGTTCCAGTGGTTATTTACGCTCATTGTAAACTATTTATGCCTTATTTCCAGCCTGGATTTGCCTAGCATAACTTCCTGCCATTGGATTGTATTATATGTTTCTTTGATGGATTGAAGAGCCTATTATTAAATATTTGTTCCCATATAAGTATTTATAGACTGTAATCAATTCACCCCTTAACCTTCTCTTTGTTTAACTAAATAGATTGAGCTCTTAGAGTCCACCACTATAAGGCATGTTTTCTAATTCTTTTGTTCATTCTGGTGGGTCTTCTCTGAACCTCTTCAATTTATCAACGTCAGGCCTCGACCCTATTGGAGGCAGCTTCCCTATTACGAGTTATAGGCCACCCAAGCCCTCCAGGAAGGGGCAGAGACTGTCAAGGAGGAAGTCTTCAGAAAGAGCTACCACTTGTTCTAACACTCCTTTTCCTTCTCTACAAAGTAGCAAATTTGACTCCGCACTCAAGGGCAGCCCACCACTCCCCTGTCTGTCCACCACTCCTATCTCAGTCTCTGATATCTACAATCCCTTCTCCCCCGCAACTCTCTGACTCATTTGCATCACATCTGCTCTGGCATCACTGCCAGTTGCTGGCCGTTTGGAAGTAGTGGAACTGGACTACACCAGAGGTTTCCAAACTCTTCTTGCTGCACCCCTTTGGGAATTAGTATGCCATGCGTGTTCCCCGCCCCCCCTCAGCACACAGGCAAGGGCAGGGGACAGAGATGGAGCAGAGATCAGAGGCCATGAGGGCAGGGGAGGAGGAGATCTCCACGTGATTAGTAAGCTCCAGGCCCCTCTCCTGCAGAGAGGGTTCAGTTGCTAGGCAGAGGGGGAGGGGCTTGTAGGGGATGCATGGATCCCAGGGGTTTGGCTCTGAGAAAGGGGTGCAGCTTTTCAGTCCTACAGGGTTGGGGAGTCCAGGGACACTGGGCAAAGGGAATCCAGCACCGGGCCCGTCACGGGGCAGCCAGATCCGGCCTAGAGGACCGTGCCGGAGCTAGTCCCCTTTCCCTGGCAGGGCCCCACCCTGGGTCCTGCTGGTGGCAGCTGCAGAGCTTCCCTGCCTCCTCATTTCTCCCTCCCCCAGCAGTGCTGCCGGCGTCCCACTCCCTGCCAGACCCTGCTCGCCCAGGCCGACCCCTCTCTCCCGTCAGCAGAGCCCCTCCCCCTTGCCAGACTCCCCTTCCTCTGCAGCTCAGAGCCTCAAAGCTGGGGGTGCCCAGGAGGCTCTGGAGGGTGAGGGTGCTGCCCGTGGCCTGACCCACGGGAGGAGGCTGAGTTCACTGCCACGTCCCCAGAACACCTGACGCCCAGGTACCTATGGGACAGCAGGGCCCGCCCCCACTGGTGTGCCCTCGCACGTACGGTGCTCGCGATGTCAGGCTGGTGGGGGCGGAACAGCGTACTCTGATACCAGACCAAACCACCTCTGGTACAGAACAGGGACAAATCTTACCAAAACCAGAACTGTCCAGCTTAAATCCAGACCAGTGACCTGCCTAGCTTTGGTTCTTGGCAGGTGAGAGTGCCTGGTGCAAGCAGCATATGGCAGCGGCTCAGTGCCCACCGACTGTAGGGTAGCAGCACAGTGCTGGGCAATGGTAATGGAGGCCTGGCGGGCACGGACCCTGTGACCAATCTCCCCCCACTCCCCTGCCACACTCACCTCCCGCATAACTGTAAGGACCAGGGTCGGGGACCGGGTTTGCAGAACACAGGACAGCCAATATTCCCAGAGTGCCACTGCACTATGGAGAGTAGGCGCTACAGGAAGTACCACCTAGTTGTCTCAGAGTGACAGCACCCTGCAGCCCTCTGATTAGCCAAGCACCCTATTTAACCTCAGGGATTGGCCTGGGCAGTTGTGTGGGCAGCCACCTAGACTTTGACCTGCTGTCATGCCATACTTTACCTGATATCCTGATCCCCGACTCCAGCGTTACTCTGACCTTACCTCTTGCTTCCGGATTCTAGCCTGATACTACCTCTAGTCTCTAGCCCTGGCCTGACTCTGACCCTGGTTCTTGTGATTCCTCCAATTCAGGCTCGGTGACCACTGGGCCTGGTGGGCAGACCTCAGCCCAACTGTGATCACTAGGCCAGACTGCCTACATCCCAGTCCCTTACAATAATCTTGTACCTACACGCTTGCCCCAGGGGCATGCACCTCACATTTAATGGCCCATTGGTTTTCACAGTACCATTCTTCTCTTCCCCTCTCCCCCATCTCCCCTATCTCTATACGGGGACCCATTTCATGAGACAACAGTAGAAGCTGTGTGGTGCAATAGAAGAGGGGGAAGAGGTTCTATTTGAGATGCTTTCTCATCCCTAAGAAGAAAGGGGGACTCCAGATGATATTAGTTCTAAGGGGCCTGAATGTTTTACCTCGGGAAGCTCGGATTCAGGATGGTGTCCTTTGCTTCAGTCATCCCATCTCTAGACCGGAAGGACTGGTATTCTGCCTTCAACCTCCAGGATGTGTATTTTTCACATCACAATATACTGGCCTGTAAACTCTTCCTGAAGTTCACGGTAGATGACAACCGCTGTAAATACTGGGTCTTGTGATTTGGACTTTCTATGGCACCAAGTGTATTTATGAGGTAGCTCGCAGTGGTGGCTGCCTGCCTCTGAGGTCTAGGTATTTAAATGTTCCCATATCTAGATGGCTGGGTGATCAGAGGTCACTTAGACCTCCAACTGCAGACCAACTTCAGGATGATCCTGGCATTGTTTGTGTGGCTAGGTTTGTTGGTGAATGAAAGAATTCACCTGGACACCCACGCGAAGGATACCATTTATAGGAGCCGAACAGGATGCCACCATGTCCATGGCCTTCCTACTGTTCAACAGGTTCTAGATGTTGTGGGACCTGTGCTCTTACTTTTAGTCATGTCCTCAAACGCAGATAGGGACCTGCCTCAGACTTATGGGCTTCATGGCATCTTGTATGCTCTTCATCCCTCACACAAGACTTTCACAGCATACTGGCAGGCATCATTTGGACTTGCTGGTATGCATCCCACCATCTGTCTTCAAATCTCTGGATTGGTGGAAGGATCCCTGCAACTCATGCAGGGGAGTCCTGTTTAATCCAGAGCCACCATCAAGAACTATGATAACTGATGCCTCCATGCTAGGTTGGGGGACATGCATGGGCAGCAGTACAGCCCAAGGCCTCTGGTGAGCAGGGAGAAATGGTGCATGTAAATTTACTAGAACTCAGGGCTATATACAATGCGTACATGGAAAATTATGATTAATCTCAGAACACAATGGTTATCCCACTATCCTGCACAAAAAACACGACCACTCTCCCCCGAAAAAGACCCATTCCAAAGTGAAAAATAAAATATTGCATACCAGTTACCTTTGGTTAGTGCCGGGCTTTGCTCCTGTAATTTCCCCTTTTGTTTTAATGTACATCATTTCACCAAAGAGAAGAAACAGTCAGGATTTCCTGGTACTATGAGTTTTTGATAGTGGAAATTAGTTATTCAGAAAATACTTATAGTTTATTTCAGATAATCGTGTACTGACAATGGATAAATTGAGTTTAAGGCCAGAAGATGACCACCAGATCATCTAGTCTGACCTCCTATATAACACAGGCCACCAGCACCCCAGCACATGTGCACTAAACCTGACAATGGAAATTAGACCAAAACAAAATTACAGTTTACAGGAGACTAGACTATTAAGTTCCACAGGCAGAGAAACAAGGGACTGGCGCGCATCAGTGTGCAAGGCCCTTGCAATGGCTGGGAAATGATTAAATGAGATGTAATCCTGGCAAGTGACCTGGAGCCACGTGCTGTAGGGGAAGGTGGAACACCCCTCCCACCCCCCAAGTGGGGGAAAATCCTTTCCCAGCCCCACATATGGTGATCAGTCAGACCCTGAGCATGTGAGCACGAACCAGACATCCAACTGCATGTTTGAGAGAGAGAGAAGCTTGGTGCCACCTCAGAGCCCTGGCCCTCCATCCAATGTTCCATCTCCAGCCATGGCCAGCCCTGATGCTTCAGAGGAAGGATATTTAAAAAACAAGCAAAAACCCCAGAATACTGCTCGGGGCGAGGGGGAATCCCTGCTTGATCCCTGCAGACTGCCATCTGAAACCCTGAAGCATGAAATTTTAAGAACACAAGACATAAACCAGAAGTGAGCCTCAGGGCTGCTGAGCCCTGCCCCCTACCATCACAAGTACCCCTGTCCTACAATAGCTCTCATACATTTGCCCATTTCCTCCTCCTTGCCCTTGTTTTATTAGATTACATGGTGAGCAACTCTTTTGCAAGAGGCTTTAACTTTTGAGAAGGGGAACATTGTCAGTACTGGTGGTGGGGGAGGGTGCAGTTTTCACAATAGTAGTTGTTACATTGTTCAGGGTTACTTGTAATGAACAATAGGAGGCAACTGCCTATTACATGAAATAAAATGATTGTTTTTGGGAAACAAGTTGGCAGATGGCATAATTAGACACTTGGCATTTAGTATTCTCTCATTGCTTCAGAGCTGGAAAAATGGAAGTAATTTATTTCCTCTTGGTAATGCTCCTTTCTGGTCCAACAATTTATCAGAAATGTTAATCCAGCCAGCGGTTAGTGTGTGTGTGGCGGGAGCCAGGGGAGGAGAAGGAAGGGATTTAAAATTAGCGTGGAAATATTGCACAACTCATTAAAAATGTAATCATGCGTAAAATGAGATCAATGAAAATGTATCTAAAAGTGCAAGGAAAAGGCATTTTCTAGTGTGATTCTGGATTTAATAGACTGGACTTTAATTTAGTCAGTTTCCAACAAAAATCCCTTCATGCTAAATAAAACAGATCCCCCTCCCAGTTACTGTATGGACAGCTAATTTTCTGCACCCTTCCTTCTAATATTCAATCTTATCTCTTGCTGGATAGAGGTTTCAGTATATTGCAGAGTTTGTTTTCTTTACATTTTCCATTGCTGCTTTTTCATTTGCATGATAAATGATCAGAGGTAGAAACAGGATAAAACCAAGCAAAACACTTCATTATTGATTTTGCTTAAATGAGGGAAACTTTTATCCACCCTTTTTTTTAAACAATGTTTATATGTGGAAATGGTTTTAAGATTCTTTTATTGTATAGCTAGAAAAAATGTCATAATATCTCAAGTTGACCTTTGCTTAATAAAACATGGTTTGTTATGTTTTTTTTACTTCTGGGTTTAAACAACTAGTGAGACTCATTTATTGTTCATTTAATATAATTTATTCTTGTTGCAGAAATGCTTTTAAACGATAGTTAACATACATACTTTGCAATTTAATTCTTTAATGCTTTTTTAGCCCCGATCCTACAATGAGATTGTGTGAGTAGACTTCAAGTGAATGCTGAGCAATAGTGGGGTGGCAGAGAGGCCCACCTGTGGACATCTCATTGTGGGAGCTGGGACCTGTGTATCTTACTATTCTTAAATAGCTTCAAGATTTTTGTAAACAAGATGTGACTTCTTCATCCTCATTATTTCCATGATAATCAGTTGTCATGTTTGGCTTCTGCTTGTTCATTTGAGACGATATAATTGTTTGCTGGTTTAGAAGAGAGAGGAATTGTTAATTTCACTTCTCTTTCCTCATATGAACATACAGGAGAATTATGTGAGGAATGAAGGAAAGAAGCTTTACATGTCGTGATTTGAATCACTTGGAAGTTTTGGGACAGGGAACTAGAAAAGTCATCACAATGTTTTCCCAACAGAATGACTTTGACAGCCATATACTGCACAAAAACTTTTAATTTTATGTATAAGTGGAGGTAGATTTGTCCTTTTTGAATCTGTTAACTGTTCATACATTTATGTACATTTAAAATCTATTTGTGGTAATGACCTATAATGTTTTGTAGCCCTGGTTCTTAAGCTGGGGAGAGACCATAATTGAGTAGTGAAGCTTTGATGGAATATATAGTCCTGCCCCTTTCAGGCTGAAAGGTGAGAAAGTCCTGCCCCAAGCAGATTTTGCCATGTCAAAGTTATGATAGTTGGGGGTTAGATCTTGGGGGAGGGGAGGGAGAAGGATTTGATTGTCTTGTGGTTTCAGATACCAGCAACCCCTTTGGGGAGAAGAAAAACAACTGTGTAGATGCTATAAATAATGTTTTTCCCTCCCAGCAGAATTCTGAGTGTTTCTCTGAGTAATAGTAAAGTACTCACGTTAATGTAATCTTTCTGTTCCAGTTCTAAATGCTTTGGAGTTAAATGCTCTGGAATAAATTGCAGACTTGGAACATATGTAGCGGTGATATCCATGTGATAAATGTATTAACTATCTTTTCTCTATTTTAAGTATTTCATTATAGTAGCTAAGCATAGCAGCTCATAAATCTTTGACCACCTTACCTGCACTTTGCCCACCAGTTGGCCTCTCACAGTTCTTATTCTGATATTCTAAACCTTTGAGCAGCTTTAAAAAGCTGCCATTATTTTGAAATACATGCTTATCATAATGTTTTCTTTCCCAATATTTTTAATCTCTTCCCATGCCTCCCCTCCCCCCCCAAATTACAGTGCTCTGAAATGCACTAAAGGTAGTATTCAGTCCTGCACCAATGATAAGTTTAAAAGGCGGTAACTCTCAGTCGTTAGAAACAGAAGCTTTCTAACATTGGAAATTAGAGATTTCCAGCTTTTCAAGGGGTGTAGAACTTGTTTTAATTTAAGTAGTGTAGCCCATTAGGCTGGCTTGCTTTTATTATAGTCACTGCTTTGAATTACAGACTAGGGACCGAATGGCTAGGCAGCAGTTCTGCGGAAAAGGACCTAGGGGTGACAGTGGACGAGAAGCTGGATATGAGTCAGCAGTGTGCCCTTGTTGCCAAGAAGGCCAATGGCATTTTGGGATGTATAAGTAGGGGCATAGCGAGCAGATCGAGGGACGTGATCGTTCCCCTCTATTCGACACTGGTGAGGCCTCATCTGGAGTACTGTGTCCAGTTTTGGGCCCCACACTACAAGAAGGATGTGGATAAATTGGAAAGAGTCCAGCGAAGGGCAACAAAAATGATTAGGGGTCTAGAGCACATGACTTATGAGGAGAGGCTGAGGGAGCTGGGATTGTTTAGTCTGCAGAAGAGAAGAATGAGGGGGGATTTGATAGCTGCTTTCAACTACCTGAAAGGGGGTTCCAAAGAGGATGGCTCTAGACTGTTCTCAATGGTAGCAGATGACAGAACGAGGAGTAATGGTCTCAAGTTGCAATGGGGGAGGTTTAGATTGGATATTAGGAAAAACTTTTTCACTAAGAGGGTGGTGAAACACTGGAATGCGTTACCTAGGGAGGTGGTAGAATCTCCTTCCTTAGAGGTTTTTAAGGTCAGGCTTGACAAAGCCCTGGCTGGGATGATTTAACTGGGACTTGGTCCTGCTTTGAGCAGGGGGTTGGACTAGATGACCTTCTGGGGTCCCTTCCAACCCTGATATTCTATGATTCTATGATATTCTGCTTTTATTATATTCAGCGGTAATCTGTAGATCGGGCTACAGTAGGTCCTGAGATATCTAACTTTAGAGTTGTGATTTATGGAAAGGAAACCTTATTTTAGTTTTGTGTGTTTAATTTAGTGTGTGCCTAATTCATCTTTAACTCATACCAATGTAAATCAAGAGTACCTGAATGGAACCAGTGTAAGTGAGGAGAGAATTAGGCCCTTCATTTTTTTTTTTTTCTTCTGGGACCTGTTAAACCCATAAGAAAGGTACTTTAGTTTTATAGGTGGAGGACCATAATAAACAATTCCAGTAATATTTTAAGAACTTGCTAGTACATTTCTAAAAGACACATGATGTATGTCACAACCTTTACATGTTGTTTGTGGCTCTGATGTTGCATTTGGAGTGTCTTGCATAACTCACTGATGGTTTTTCCATTCATTAAACATTTATACCACATCATGCATTCCAAATACATAAGGTATGTATATGTATGTTTATGTATGTATTTATATATAAATAATACTTAAAGCAGTGCTATTATATGGGGCATTTATAACATCCTCTGTAGTTTGAAGGTGTTAGGCAACCTATTGTAAAATATTCTTGTGAGGGTGTTTTTTTTTTTTTTAAGAAACTTTAACACCTCCACCACATTTTGAAATGCTGCAGGAAGGAAGCTGTGTGTACAGAGAGAACTGCTCCTCCTTTGTTCTGTGAAATTCAGTTCAGGTTTGGCTAAATTATAAACTTTTGAAAATCTCCATACCCCTTCTGTCACTTGTGTTGTCAGCAAAATTTGGGTGATGCACCAAAATATAACTGAACAACATTGTACTCCAGGCAGGGCCGGCTCCAGGCACCAGCTTTCCAAGCAAGTGCTTGGGGCGGCATGTAGAACGGGGTGGCAGCCCGTGACCCGCGGCGGCAATTCGGTGGCAGCTCCGCCGCTGTTGCGGTGGCGGCAATTCGGCAGCGACTGCTTGGGGCAGCAAAATTGGTAGAGCCGCCCCTGACTCCAGGGCCAGGCCCACGCTGCTGCTTTGGCAGTGGTATGCTGCGTTAGGCACCCTGGAAGCAGACAGTATTGCCAGGAGAGTTGGGGGAGGGGGAGAGCCAGGTTAGGTTCTGCCTGAAAACTCCAGTCCAGACCCAGCATATGGCCCCAGCAACCCGTTCTTCCTCTCTGGATAACAGCCATCTGCTGCCAGCTGATGTAGTTAGTCTGGTAGCTCAAGCTGTTATGCTATGCTGTAGGTTCAGAGTTCAAATCCTATTGATACTTGATGGGGTGTTGTTACAATTGCCCATAACATAATTTGTGTTCAGCATTTCAATCTTAAAAAAGCCCTTGGAAATTACATTTAAAAATACTGTTAAAAGATTGTTAACGAAGTCACAAAGTCAAGCAGTCGAAAGTTGGGAAATGACAGAATGTAAGTTGTCTGTGCAACCTTAGCTCTGCCCCCTTGCATTATGATCTAGTCTTTAATGGCATGGTTGCATACTACATTTTTCATCGGCCCCCTGGCTCATTCGTTGCACAAGATGGATGGTGCTAAGAGTGAATCAGAATTTACTCTAGAAGCTGGAGGGTATGTAGGGACCAAGGTAGAAAACTGCAGGAAGAGAAGGTATGGTCTTCAGGGTAAAGCAAAGTGAATGCTATGCAGGGAAATTCAGTTCTATTCCTACTGCTCCCAGAGTCTTTCTGTATGGTACTGAGCAAGTCATTTCCTTCAGAATATTGTCAGTGGCCCTTAATTGTTTCTAATTTTCTAAGTGCCAATTTGAGATAGTTGGGGGCCTCGTGCATAAGTGCTGAGCACTTGCAGCTGAAGCCAATGGAAGCTATAGATGCTCCAGATCTCAGGCAATATGGTCTGTGGAGAAATGAGCACAGGGTTTGGAATGGGCAGGTCCTGAGTTCTAATCCTGGCTCTGCCACTGAGTCTCACTCTGTGGTATTAAGGACCATCACAAATCTCACCACTTCCTGTTCTCAGTGGAAGGCACGTGTCTTTCACCTTCCTTTCTCTAACATAAACATATTGCAATGTGTATATATAGTATATTTTTTTCCCCTAAAAGAAGACTCCGCTGGGAGAGAATGAGAGGAAAAGCACATGACAGATGTTAGTCATGTTGCTTAAAGCACTACAGGAAGGAGTTCTGATACTATAGTGATAGGTTCTTATACTGCATTCATCTAGAATAGAATAGAAATCTTTGTCTCAGTTTCTTCATCTGTAAAATGGGGACAATTCTATTATTTGGCAGTGGAGATAAATTCATTGAATTTGTGAGGCACAGTGAGGAAATGAATAATTCTATATTTTTATGCTGGAGGGTATTGGTGGCTGTGGGAAGTCACAGACCTTGTTGAAGCGGATGGGCATGCTAGCCACCTTTCATTCAGGCTAAATGAGCCAGCAAGCAAATGTACCTTTGTTCAGTGATAGCTGAAACAATAAAAGCCACTGCCCAAGGCACCAGTCAACATGGCAAAGCCTAAGCAGAAGATGAGCCCTGTGACCAGAGCGGTATCCTGGAGATTAATTGCAAATGCAGCAGTGGGGCATTGATTTTGATTGCAGCTGTCTGAATGTGTGTGAAAGGAACCAGAAAGCAAACAGACAGCAAGGAAAGAAATGTGAATGTGGTCCTGCAAGGAAGCCAAGGGAGAGAGCTTCCTTTGGGCACAGTACTCACTGGAAAGGCAGGCTTGGAATTTGTGAGCAAGGAAGTGGCCTTCTGTTTTGTTTCTACTGTTTCAGGGAAATAGGCCTTTGTGTTCATTCTTTATAAATAAAGCAGGATTGCATCAAAGAAATATCCAACTCCTATTACCTGCTAATGAAAACAACCAAGCAAGGTTACCAATATTGTCTAACTGGTTGGGGCAAGGAACAACAGTAGTCTCTAATTGAATTATAAGTATAAAGATACTGAACATCAGCCTCATTCCTTGTGCACTGCATGTAGCATGGATTGTGCATGTGTGGGAAGTGTGTGATCATAAAATTAAAGATTGACATAATGTATATGCACAAGGTAGTCAAATTAAGGTTGTACAGGCAATCTAAATTTTTGACCCCACTTGCACTTTGAATTACTGCCATTTCTCTCTAAGCTCATTGAATGCACTGTTTTTAATCACTGATGGGGGTTCCTCTTCTCCAGTTCCATTCTAGACTGTCTCCAATCCAGCTTCCACCCTTTCCATTCTACCGAAACAAAGTCTCTAAAGACCTCTTCCTGTCCTAAGGTCAGAACCAGTACTTCATCCTCATCCTCTGATACCACAAACCTTCTCCTCCCTTGGCTTCCGTGACTTGGTTTTCTCTAGTTCTTTCCCTCCTCCGACACCTCTAATCATTCCTTCAGGGTCCTTTTGGAGGATCCTGCTCATCCCTTCTCCAATTTTTGTGAGGGTTCCTGCCTACTTGAGGGTACTACTGCCTACTTGGGGTCCCTTTCTCCTCTTCCTCTAAACCTTATCTCTGGGAATTCTCATCCACAAACTAATTCAGGTACCATCCCTATGGGGGCGATTCACAGATTTACCTCGCTAAACTCCAGACATGCCTCCTTCTTCTGTCCAAACTAAAATCTCGGCCTGACTCTGACATCTCCTCATGGATGTCTAGCTGTCAGCTGACAGCTAATGTGTCTAAAGCAGAACTCTTAATCTACCCCCAAGTCCTCTCCCCTACCTCCTGTCTTGATCCCTGGGGACAACACTACCATCCTTCTGGTAACCGTGGCATCATCTTCAACTCAAAACCTCTCTCTAGGTCCTAACATCCAGGCTATGTCTAAATCTTGCACATTCTTTCTGTGTAAGAGCTGTAAGATTCAGTCTTTCCTATCCATCCACATGGCTAAAACTCGCATCTAAGCTCTCAGCATTTCACATCTTGATTATTGCAATATCCTTTTCTCTAGCCTGGACAAATGCAATTTACCCCATTCAGAATGCTGCTGCAAAGATCTTTGCCCTAGCTCATTATTTTGACTATGCCACTGCTCATTACATCCCTCCACTGGCTTCCCCCTTATCGGATCAAACAGAAGCTCCTTGTTTTCACTTTCCAGGCCCTTCACAGCTTGTTCCCACGCTACCTCTCATTTCTCATTCTCTGTCAAGATTTTGACTCACGATGCCAGCCTCCATCATCCACTTGTTAAACCTTCGTGCTTCCCTGTGTTTGTCTTACTGTTGCACCTAGGACAATGGGGTCCTAGTCTATAACTGCAGCTCCTAGGTGTTACGATTGTACAAATGATAAAAAATAACAACTCCACTTCCAAATTTCCAAGTCCTGCTGAAAAGCAGGGAGACGTTGGAGCACTCCAAAACTGGTTGAAAGGTTATTGGACAGTGTAAAAGTTGCTGTTGTGCCCTTATAATAAAAAATACAGTTTGATTCATTACTAGTTTACACGACCATAAAACTGAAGTAACTTCACTGAGATGAATGTCATTAAACTTCTCTAAAACTGGAATAATACAGTAGTGAAATAGAACTTAAGTTCTCATATATCTCTTTAATCTCAAAGTGCTTTGCAAAGAAATGAAGTATACCCCCTCCCCACACGGAGGCTTATGTATATGTGCTTGGATATTTCATCTCAAGATGTAATAAATCCAGCTCTGAGAGGGTGGGAAGGTGGGTGCAAACTTTTATGTCTACTGGAGACTAAATTCTGCACTGACTTTTACCCTTTGCAATCTACTGGGGGTGGGGGGGGGGGGGGAGGAGAGCTGGGGAGTCCTAAGATGACAGACTACAGTTTCTCTGATCAACAATACAAGACACACAATGAGAAAGCAGGTCTCCTTAGAAATAAAAGCCTGATCTAAATCGATTGAAGTCAATGGAAAGACTTCCCTTTACTTAAGTAGCCCTTGAATCAGGCCTTAACACAGGGAATGAAATTGGTGATTCACAAATATGTGAGATACTGGACTTCATTTCTAAATTTTACCTTTAACAAGAACGATATAGTAAGGAAGAAAGACGACATAAACTTTATAGTTGATTTAGGGCAGGTAAGGGAAATTTGTAGAAATCTTTAACATATGCAAATCAGGACTAGATTATATTCTCTTATACTGTATGGCATTAAATAACAAATTTACTGTACCACTGAAAATTATGGTCCTGATTTACCAATGCATTATTACATTTTTGTACCACTGTAATTCCATTACTAGTAGTAATACTGGAGTAATGTAGTATTGAATTGGGCCCTACATTTGAAAAATCATAGACAGCTGGGGAGGTACTGTTGAGTGTGTCCCAATTACAGCATTAAACTGGTGAGCATACCTAGTATTCTCTTCTTATGTTCTTGCCTGCTAAGTAAGTCTCTGTCCCCCTAAGCATCTTGAAAAACTCAGTTATGTTCTCTCTAGAACATCTTTTATCCACTGTTCAGTTTTGTTAGCATTTCTACCTGTTAATTCTTGATGTTTTATTATTCCATTCTCCTCTTCCCTATCTGCTGAATCTGTCCTGGGTTGTATGGTACATTGTCTCTTCCATGCGTGTTTTGTGGTATGCTGGCCTCAGTTTGGCACACAAGTCTAAACGTGATCTATCGAAGAGACTTAAACTTTAGTCTAAGGAGGGCTTTAACGATTTCTCCAGATTTGGATTCTGTCCCTCTCGTCGTGCCTTGTTAGTCTTTGATTACATTACATTATGAAGACAGTTACATAGTTATTTCTAGAGTCTCTCCCAAGTTTTTCCATTCTGTGTCTTCAGAAAGTGCCAGTTTAATATATAGCTTCTAATCCTACAATTTCTCATCGTAAACTTAACTAAAATGAAAATCAGTTGTATT
This sequence comes from Chelonia mydas, assembly GCF_015237465.2. Lineage (NCBI taxonomy): Eukaryota > Metazoa > Chordata > Testudines > Cheloniidae > Chelonia > Chelonia mydas. The sequence continues at coordinate 40,463,838 of NC_051252.2, forward strand.
ATAATCCTTTTCCTATACGTTATCGGCTTTACCTCATACAGCAGTTCAGTATGGTCCATAGAGCTGGACATTCATTGTAGGGTGTCTTCCTCTTAATCTGTTTGTGTACAAACAGATTAAGAGGAAGACACCCTACAAATGAATGTCCAGACGAAAAAAAGTTTTGGACTCCATACAGGTTTGAGTCATCACTTTCTTCTTCACTGCCTTTAGCTGTAACTTCACTCTTTGGCCTTGGTTAGCTTTCTAGTTTTTACTTGTCCATTCAAAGCTGGTGCTTTTTAGTTGCCATACTTAATGTATTATGCTGCTGGGATGTGATGTGTCATATGACCTTTTAAAATCCAAGCAGATTATATCCAATGTTTTCCTCCTGTCTGCTGTCTGTTACCTCCTTAAAAAATTCCAACAGATTTGTCAAACAAGCTTTACCCTTTATGGGGCTCTGCTGGCTACTTCTTATATCAGCTCACATTTCTCCAGATGTTTTGTGATCTCATCACTTACTAATGTCTCCACAATTCTGTCTACTACTGAAGACAGACTTATTACTGATTACTTTGGTTATGAATTTATAATATCCTGTCTCCTTCCTATTAGAACTAATTTTGATTACTTGAGCATCCTCAAAGAATATGGGTTTGAAGTTTAATGGAAAGGATCCTTATTTGGTCCACATTCAACTTAGAGGGCTCTTTTTCTTTTCTTTCATTCTTTATTGTTTTGATATTTTAGAATGCCCTCAAGTGTGCTGGGTGTTTCACAGGCAACACCTAAGACGTGTCCCCTGCCCTGAAGAGTTGGCGGTATAAGTAGTTTCTTTCCGTGACTGCTTTCTTTCCTTTTTCCAGCCTCTGTCTTTCTTATTCTGACTCCTTCCCCAGTCCCTCCTATATCTACGTGTTTGCTGCTTCACTTTCTCAGTTGTGTTTTTGCCTCCTCTTCATACAATTTATAAGGCCTTCACAGTCATGGGGGCTCTTTAATCTGGTTGTTGCTCTTGGCTGGCCAGGCTGCTGCTCCTATACCCAGAATGGTTTATTTCATTTATTACATCAGGAGTGTGGCTGAATCAAAGTGCCTCTCGTTTTGCAGTAAAGACTGAAAAGACCGAGTCGCTTCAACAGTCCGTTTGATGCTCAGGCCCTGAAGGCAAAAAACAGGTTGCTGTGAACACTGCCTAGCCCTTGGCTGTGATGGAGATGACTAATGAATCTCTGATAAGAAATACAAGTAGTCTAAATGTTACATATTTGATGAAAGTTGCTGTCCCTGAGACATCTGACTGTGTTTTCCTTGAGTCTGCTCTTGAAAATTAATTTATTTTACCTAATTTCCAAAGTGCTGATTTTAGACTTTCCACTTTTATGAGCACCATTTCTTTGTGCCAGGTTTCAGATATGCTTTCGAGAGTTGGCATCCATAAATAAATACAGCCAGCTGGAGAACTGGTTAGAAGATAACACATGAAATCCCTTTCAATTTCCATCCTCCAGAAGAAAAGGCTTTGTCATGGAGAATGAGAGAAACTAACAGTTTGTACCAAGGTTTCCCCGCATTTGAGAGCATGGATTGTTGGAATGGCTGAGAACGATGGTATGTCTATGTAACAAGATTTATGGGAAAGCCATAAGCTCCATGAAGTGTATGCTATTTGGATCTGATACAAGTCAGCCTTTCCATTACATCTCTATAGCTTTCTGCATATTTGTGATTATTCTCATGAATTATGTAAGCTGTTGCTTTCAAACGAAAGAGACGTTGAGAAGGAATTAGAGAACATTATTTGAATGTTTACAGTTAACTCCAGATCTGAGAAGGCTGAATATTTTGTCCACCGGTTGAAGAAATGCAGTCTTGTGTGGAACCAATCTGCTGTCATGATAAAGGGGCACACAGCTCCCTCTTTCATGGAAGCTATTGCTATCACTACCACTAGAGTTTCTCCGAATATTAAAGGGTGGATGGAGAAGAAGCCAGGTTAAATGTTGTTGTGCAGCACTAAAAGTAATGGCTCCTTCTCAAAGACCATAAACTGCTTAGTTGTGGATTCTCAGTTTATGTGTCATGGTAGCGATCCTTGAATTCATTGAAGACTGGTGTGATGGACTCTTATCTACTCTATTGTCAAGTGTTTGTATTCGTTTAACAATTTGATTCCCAGAACCAGATGAATCCTTTATTTCAGAAAAATGAACTACAGTGCATCGATTACCCCCTTGTAATTTCTCTAAACAGGAAACCTGGCAGGAGGTGAAGATGATGGGAGCCATATAAATGCTTGTAATGAATAAGATATGTGTCTGTTGCTGTTTGCATTTGGTGGGCCCGAAGAGGGAGAGCCAGTTGTGGAGAAAGCACTCTGATTAACTCAGATGATAAACCTCAGAAAATGTATGCTTAAAACTCATTTGAGACAGTTTTCTGGGTAGTTTTCTCAGAGACCAGTCTCTCATGAGAGACTGTGCCTTCAGGATAGTTGTTCTTGTGAACTTTGAAGTGAAATGAACTGTTCTAAGAACTAAAATAAAGAAACAGTAGCAGTCAGTTTTTCTTTTGCCCTGTTTAAATATTTTAAAGGGTCTTTAAAGAAAAGGAATCCCAGTACACTGCTGCAATATTGTTAGACATATATGGGCGTGGTCGGTTCTCTTCATTGCATTATTTAAAGCCAACATGATGATGGTTACCTATTTGGAACAGACAAAAACAACCAACACAGGTGTGCAAAAAATTGTCTCAGCAGGCTGGTAAAGCACTAAAGGTATTATCAATGATTGCTGTAAGTTTGAGCAAAATAATTAGCCATAATGCAAGCCTGTTAGAGTCCCTTCCTGTCCGTTGGTGAGATGTTTGCATTTGATACAATGATTTAAAGATAGAATTATGGAAAATTTGGTTCAGGGTAAGTTGGGGCTGTCTAGATTTTGCTCATTCAATAGCTACCCTGCTGTGAAGTCTAATATGTGCAAAAGGCTAAATTGCTGCAACCCTCATATTGTGATGGAGTTACAGTCTGCAAGCTCCTGCGTGTGATGCAGACTCTTCATTAGGACCAAGATGAAGCCTGTAGTCTCCATGGACCTTACCTCCATGTTAAATATGAGGAAGAGTGGAGCGATACGTAGCCTGCCTGGGTTTAAAGCCTCTATGTGAAAGACTGGTATACCTGTCTACGTAGCACAGGCATTCTTTATATCCTTGGGTTACCAGAATAACCAATTTCAGTTTCCATAGCAAAAGGAGGGAAAGGCAAGGGGAAAAGTTAACTTCTAGTTCTGATTCATCAGTTTTATTGAGCTTAAATTCTTTTGTTTTAATGCACACTTGATTGAGCCAGCATTTATTGAAGCAGTTATGGTTTGTAGGAGAAAGACAGTTGAAGAAAGAACAAATGAATCTAATGTAAATCAAATACTTAATGCTTTATAGAAACTACAAAGCCTTAAATGTGTATTCTTAATGGTAATTTTACAAAACTCCACTAGGCAGCTTCAAATGGAGCTGACAGTGATTGTTTCAGTCTGGAGATGGTTTCCTTTCACATGCTAATCACCTGTTCATGGTGATATTTCTCTCCTTAGTTTCAGTCAGTGAATTGAATAATTTATGGAGTGAATTTTGTTGTAAATTTATTGTCACAAGCAGGTTGTAATTTCACTAACAGTACACTTAAGTTATTAAGTTAAAAAAATAATGTGGTTGATAGGATAGTGCATTTGGAGTTTTTTTCCCCAACAAGTTCACATCTTGTATATTTTCAAAACAGAGTATTTACCTAATTTTTATTCAGAATCTGATCTGCGAAAAGGGAGAGGGCATTAACATAAATGGGATTGCATTTGCACACTGTTGTTGAATCTGGGAGTCGTAAACAAATTACGGAAGATTTTATATAGACAGAAATAGCATTAAACTGCATAGCTCTGTTGTAGTGCTGCCTTTGTTTCCTATTTGTTTCTGAATAATTGTCCTAAGCTTGCAAATGATGAAATGTTGAAGTTACAGATGAAGGGGTTGCTGTGGAGAAAAGCAAATCCTTTTGCTTTTGTCTTGATTTTGGTGCTAAGATAGTGGATAATTGTCACCTAGAAAATTTCCTGCATCCTGAAGAGCACCAGCAGAAGAGAGCGAAACAAAAAAAATCTAGATTCATGATTCATAACTAGACTCATGATTCATAATTTGGCCTTGAGATGTCAGATTTACCTCCACCTATATCAAATGTCCCTAAGTGGATGCTTATAGTTTCTATTCTATGTGATAAAAGTGAAGGTTTGGCTCAAAGATCATCATCACAGAAATACACAATTAAGATTTCATGTGGCTTGCAGGGACACTTTTCCATTTGCACACGCATAACTGTCACACATGTAACGGTGTCATCAAAGCTAAGTTAGAGCATAAGGTAGATGTCACAGGGTATGTCTACACTAAAATGCCACAGAGGCTCAGCCATGCCCCTGTAGCACTTTAGCATAGACATTACCTACTCTGCCAGGAGGGCTTCTTCTGTCAGTATAGGTTATCCACCTCCCCAAGAGTCGGTAGCTAGGTTGACAAAAGACTTCTTCCATTGACCTAGCAACATCTACAGCAGGGGTTAGGTTGGTATAGGTACATCTGTCAGGTGTGTGGATTTTGCGCAACTGAAAATTCCTAGTGTAGACCATACTACATCTGTCCTGTTTGATGTCAAGTAATACCTGCTGTAGCCTCTACTGAAGTTATCTTTCTCATATACTGATTATTTCCAAAGATTTGTGGTAGGGGATATTTTTATTTCCCCATGGTCTCCTCTAGACCCTTGTCTGAACAAATATCTTATCCTTTCACTTTACACACCTATCTGTTCAAAGTTGGCCAAGGGCCTGCCTGACTTTACTAATGCTGGAGCAGATTTCCTTATCAAGGGAACCATCACTTTAGATGGTAGTGCCCAAATTCTTGAACTGATCCACATTTTTCAGCTGTGTGCCTTGGATGAAGTTGGCTGGCACTGGGGCATTGGAATGAGTTGCTGGTTGGAACAAGACCTCTGTCTTCCCAGACCGATGGTGAGGCCAAAGAGCTGAGATGCTTCAGAAAATCCATCAGTGATGACCTGAAGGTCGTCTTGTCTATGAGCCATCAGAGTGCAGTCATCTGCAAAAAGTGCCTCGACGAGAAGCCTCTCCAGTGTCTTGGTGTTAGCACTGAGTCTTCGAAGATCAAAGAGGGAGCCATCGAGTCGGTAGCAGATGTCTATCCCCTGATCCAAGTCCCTTGTGGCATGGCCAAGGACACAGGCAAAGAACAAGTTGAACAGCACTGGAGCCAGTATGCAGCCTTGCTTCACCCCATTCGAGATTTCGAATGCATCAGAAAAGTCACCACTGGTGAGCACTTGCTCTGTCGTGGAGTCATGGAACAGACAGATGTTTGGTATGAGCCTTCTTGGTAGCCCAGTTTATGTAGAATAGCCCATAGAACCTCTCTGTTGACCGTATCAAAAGCTTTGGTCAAACTGATGAAAACTGCAGACAGGTCCATGTTCTGCTCTAAGCATTTGTCCTGGACCTGCTTACAACAAAGATCATGTCCGTAGTGCTACAACCTGGTCTGAAACCGCACTGCGCTTCTGGCAGATTCTCCTCAGATATGTTTCCAGTGAGTCTGTTCAGTAGAATGCGAGCTAGTATTTTGCCTACAGTACAGAGGAGAGCAATGCCTCTGTAGTTTCTGCAGTCAGCTTTGCTGCCTTTGTTTTTGAACCATGATACAATAATAGCATATGAGAAGTCTTGTGGCATTTCTTTCTTCCTCCCAATTGCTACTCAGGATGTCATGAAACACCTCGATAGTCTTTGGGTCTGCTCCTTTATACAATTCTGCTGGGATACCATCCTTTCCAGATGCTTTCCAGAGTTCAGTTGTTTGATGGCTTTTATAACTTCCTCAACTGATGGAGGGAGATCAAGATCCTCTTTGATGGGTTTCTCAGGTAAATGGTCAAGGACATGCCAATCGACTGTGAATGGTCTATTGAGCACTACTGAGTCTACTGAAGTATTCAGCCCATCTCTGTATGATTCCCTTCTTGTCTTTGATGAGGGTTGTGCCATCTGCCGACTTCAAGGGGGCTGTGCCAGATTTAGATGGTCTGTAGACTGCTTTGAGAGAGTCAAAGAACATTTTTGCGTTGTTTGTATCTGTGTAATGCTGGACTTCTGCAGCTTTCCTCTCCCACTGCTCATCCTGCATTCTCCTTAGTTCAGACCGGGTCTTGCTCTGTAGGTACTTAAACCTATCTTTCTTTGAGATGAAAGTGAGTTCATTCTGCCATTCAACAAATGCTTTCTGCTTGTCATGCCTATCTCTAGAGACCCTACATTATGGCTGTCATTCTTCTGGCTGACATTTGGACTGGAGTCCTTTTGGAGCTGTTCAGCATGGATTTTGTGGACTGATTCAAAGCATTTGCTTCCTCAGCAATTATATATATGCTGCCACACTGATCAGGGACCAACTGGGTGGGGGTTAGCTTAAAAAGGCATATGAAAGATGCAATTTTGGGGGCTACACACTATCATTTTTCTTAATTATTTTCTTGCCTTGTCATACTATCAGCTTCCTCAGAAGATAGCTATAAACACCAGTTTCACTTAAACTGCATTTGTTGAGGGGAAGAGATGTGATACAAGCTCATTTTAACCAAAGAGATTTATTTACAGTATTTTCTCTTCTGTAAAGAAGATTGCAGAATGATTAAACTAAACAATTCATCTCTAGTCTTTGATGCCCAATAATTCCCTAATTCATCCCCACTGGCTATGTATACTGGGATTTCTGGCTGTATTGTCAGTAGTTTTCCCTCTATTTTAATAAGCATCTTTCAGAGAGGTCTTGGGATGAGTTAATAAGAATAATGCAGTTTTCAGTATTAAATTTTATTTCTCTCTGCCAAGTTGTGGTAAGACTCAGTTTGGTTGCACAATACCCTATAGCTGAACAAAACATCCATATAAGAAAGCTGTCATATTGCTGACTCCAGAAGTCCTTTCTTGCCTTCACCAGTCTCCATGCTTGTTCACCAGTTGGCTGAGTGATCTGCCACTCTACGTTGGACTGTGAATGATGGTGTGGAGTTTTTTCAGGCCACTAGGGTCCTAAATAGTCCTCACTCTATGGTATCAGAGAATCATAGAATATCAGGGTTGGAAGGGACCTCAGGAGGTCATCTAGTCCATCCCCCTGCTCAAAGCAGGACCAATCCCCAACTAAATCATCCCAGCCAGGGCTTTGTCAAGCCTGACCTTAAAAACCTCAAAGGAAGGAGATTCCACCACCTCCCTAGGTAACGCATTCCAGTGCTTCACCACCCTCCTAGTGAAAAAGTTTTTCCTAATATCCAACCTAAACCTCCCCACTGCAACTTGAGGCCATTACTCCTTGTTCTGTCTGTCATCAGCTACCACTGAGAACAGTCTAGATCCATCCTCTTTGGAACCCCCTTTCAGGTAGTTGAAAGCAGCTATCAAATCCCGCCTCATTCTTCTCTTCCGCAGACTAAACAATCCCAGTTCCCTCAGCCTCTCCTCATAAGTCATGTGTTCCAGTCCCCTAATCATTTTTGTTGCCCTCTGCTGGACGTTTTCCAATTTTTCCACATCCTTCTTGTAGTGTGGGGCCCAAAACTGGACACAGTACTCCAGATGAGGCCTCACCAATGTCGAATAGAGGGGAACGATCACGTCCCTCGATCTGCTGGCAATGGCCCTACTTATACATCCCAAAATGCCATTGGCCTTCTTGGCAACAAGGGCACACTGTTGACTCATATCCAGCTTCTCGTCCGCTGTAAGCCCTACGTCCTTTTCTGCCGAACTGCTGCCTAGCCATTCGGTCCCTAGTCTGTAGCGGTGCATGGGATTCTTCAGTCCTAAGTGCCGGACTCTGCACTTGTCCTTGTTGAACCTCATCAGATTTCTTTTGGCCCAATCCTCTAATTTGTCTAGGGCCCTCTGTATCTATTCCTACCCTCCAGCGTATCTACCTCTCCTCCCAGTTTAGTGTCATCTGCAAACTTGCTGAGAGTGCAATCCACACCATCCTCCAGATCATTTATGAAGATATTGAACAAAACCTGCCCAAGGACCGACCCTTGGGGCACTCCACTTGATACTGGCTGCCAACTAGACATGGAGCCATTGATCGCTACCCGTTGAGCCCGACAATCTAGCCAACTTTCTATCCACTTATCCTCTTCCGATGAGTGCAAACACTGTGGCTTTTGCAGGCAAAATGTCTAAAACCTGTTCTAAGATGAGGAGGTCTGTAATTTCCATTACTGATGGGATCTCTGATTTGAGCCAGCAAGTTCTTCTTCTTTCTTCCCCTTCAAAGCCATTGCTTGGGGCTGTACTGTATCAGGAACCTGTTTTTTCTGGGAATTTACGGCAGTGGGTCTCTACGGAGATTCAGATCCCAGTGAAGGTCCTACTTTTGTGCCAACTTCTCATCTCCTCCCAGATAAGTGGCCTGAGATTTCTCCCTACAGAAAGGGGCCAGACTGATAGTTTAGGATTCCTGGACCTCCCGTCTATCATGGCTACTTTCAAAGGAGACTTCATTTTTTTTTCCAGGGAATTTCTATGGCCTGTTATACAGGAGGTCAAACTAGATGATCACAATGGTCCCTTCTGGTCTTTGAATTTATGAATGAATCTATGAATATACCTCTGGATAATCCTTAGGTCCGCGCATAAGCCTGTGTGAGGCTTATTGCTGGGCTGGATGGAGGAACTCTCTCTGAGAGTGAGATTGGCATAATAAGAGAGGGAGGAAATGCTGCTGTTTTTGGGCAGTCAGCTGGTGTTACCTCCAGAAGATCTCTGACATGTAGAGGTTTCCCAGTGATCTACATAGTCTCCATGATTTGTATTTTTTCCCCCCTTGCCTGTGTAAGACCTCTTGGAGAAGTTGTGGGATGCTATGGGTTCCATTGCCAACACTTAATAAACATTCACCTTTTACATCTACTTTTGAACAGTGCTTTAAGAGATCAAGTGTATTTCTATGCTTAAAACGCTATGCCACTGTAGTGCTTCAGTGTAGACACTACCAATACTGATGGGAGGGTTCTTCCCTCGGCGCAGGTAATGCATTTCCCTGATAGGTGGCAGTTAGGTCGATGGAATAATTCTTCAGTTGACTAGCACTGTCTATTCCAGGGATTGTTTGGCATTACTACATCTCTCAGGTGTGAATTTTTCACACCCAGGAGACATAGCTTTGCTTATGTAAGTTCCCAGTGTAGACCAGCCCTTAGTGGCAATTTCCCTGAGGAGCTAAACTGTCTGGGAGCCTTTTTCAGCCAAAGGCCTCTGCTTGCAGAACAACCTGCTGGAGGAGGCAAGAGCTGGGCTTGAGCATGACCATTTTCAAGACTCTCCTTTTTCCAAAGCTTGCCTGCAATAACCAAACATGGGTAACACAAAAACTAAAATCTGCCAACCCAGGGAAATGCAAAGCACAAGGTCCATTGTGGACACCTACTGTGTGTGCAAATCCTAATTGCTGCAGACTAGATTGTACCTTATTCTGAGAGGAGTCGGACTGGAATGAATGGACTAATCAGAGTAAGGCACTACTCAGCATGAATAAGGGTGGTACAGTTTGGCCCGGTACTTCTTTTAAGATACTTTTAGTGAGGTCTAAAGAAGGTCTCAGAAATACCTTTAGATTGACAGAATATCTTCCTTGGCTTTTATATGGCAAAGAAAAGGGTTTTGCTGGGGGGGCATTTAAAATGGCACTGGAGTACCCCGAGGGTATGAATATGATTAAAAGTGTCCTGGCATGTACTGACATTTCTGCACTTTCAGAACTAAGTTCTCTGCACAAGTGGTACATGTGTCGTGCCTTCCTGTAGACAGGATGCAGGAGCCAAGTATTTTGTTTATCAAAGTTGATCCTCTCCTATGCTATAAAACTAACACGGTTGCACTGTGGGGTCCCATGTCTACAGAAACATGTTGTAGGTGTGCAAACATTGGTAGAAGCTTTAATATATTTATTTCTGGACACACCTGTCCAAAAACCTGTGAATGCTTTTAGAGACATTATTAACAAAATAACAAATAAGACAACACATCCATCTCTGAGTCAGAGCTGCACTTTATCGTAGAAAGAGATTAATAATGGGGTGCTCTGGGGCTGGGTTAGTAAATATGTTTGTTAAAGGTTTGGAGGTTGATGGTGAGCTGGTGAAGTTTCAGGCATTTAGTAGAATGTATGGGGGGTTGAGAACAGCTGCAGACTTAACTGCATTAGAGAATTAGGTAACAATACAGACAATGGCATTTGATTTAGATAAACTGGGGGTGCGGGGGGAAGTAGTTTGCATTTCATGTATTAATGGCCTGCAAACTTGCAGGATCTACTGAAGAATTAGACCTGAGCCACTCTGTACATGCAAACAGAGAAGAGTTAGAAAATAAAATACAAAATGTCATCTGGGGCCCTGTGACCAGTATTGATACCTTCACCTCAAGAAAAATATAACTGAAAAGATCCAAAGAGGGGAGATGAAGGGGATTAGAAATGTTGCGAGCAGGGCATGTATATAATAAAACATGGCAAGAAATGTCAGATTATTTATCCTGGAAAGTGAAAGATTTAGAGGGACTTGATTCAATATTTAAATTTAAGTATAAGGAGCATAGTGAAAATGCCTGTCCTGCCTTCTACTTCCCATGCATAACGGAGCTGATAGACAGGAAAAAGAGAATGACCTGAAATTTCTTCCCCCATCCCCAAGCTACAAAGGGCTCCAATTTTTTTCTTGTATCTAATAGTGTAAAAATGATTGTGCTTCAGGTTACTTTAATCCAATTCGAAAAAGTGGTTTAGTGTACTTCAGTAGCTGGACATCTTGTAGGGCTCTTAGGTGGATACCTTGGGAGAGCAGTTATTGGTAAAGACTTTAGACTCTAAACTTTCATTGCCAGCTGTTGCTCTTACTCTTAGAACATGCACATTCTCGGAATGGACTTCTTTTTTGTACTGGGTGAGTCAGTAAAACTGTTGAGATTGCATTTTGGAAATTCTGGATGCCCCCTTGAGCAGCTCATCTTTCTGGCTTTTGCATTTTAATTTCTACAACCTCCTCTATTCTCTGTTGCCCCTTACAGCCATGGAAACAAGTTAGCTGTGCAGCTGTATTTTTGTTCAAGTGTGTTTTCATTTACAGTAATAGAAGATGACTATCTATTCACTAAAAGAAAAGGAGTACTTGTGGCACCTTAGAGACTAACGAATTTATTTGAGCATCAGCTTTCGTGAGCTACAGCTCACTTCATCGGATGCATTCACTGTTTACTAATTCCCGGAAACTCCTCATGGATCCTTCCTGGCTGGATTTTTAGTAGGGTTTCAATACCTGTAAGTTAATATGAGAAGGCACTTGTTGGGTAGTGTGAGAGGCAGAAGTAGGTGACCAGGAAGTTATCACTCTTATTCTGCTCTTTCAGTCTGTTAGCTGCGTGGGTTGTCATTGCTAATTATTTAAATAGTCAAATAGCATCAAAAGTATGTTCTGCTATGCTAGTCTGCAACTAGGCCTGAAAAGGGTTGGAGGCGAGAGAGCATCAAGAGATGTTATCTGTCCTCAAACTAGTCCACCTGGACACCCTCCCCTCCATTAATTATTTTTAAATATCTAGAGGACTCATGGCATAAAATCAAAGAAAGCAGAGTGATACAATTCACTGGTTTAGGAGTGCTCTTTTCTTTTGAAAGTAGAATGCACTGTACAAAGTTTAGGCGTCCTGGGTGAATTGGGTTGGGTATGTGGTGTAATAATGAGTGAGAGAATACGCAGTAGACTAAAAAAATGATAAGTACAGTAGTCTCCATCCTGGAGCTTTTGGATAAATATAGCATTGCTAGTTAAGCATTATGTAGCACTCTCTATTCTCAAAGTGCTATACAAATTAAGTAGTTAATTTTTCATAAGATGCTGTGGCAAATTGCCGGTACGATTATCATGGGTCCCATGCTTCCTCTTCTTGTGGGGGGTTCAGGGCACAGTTTCCTGTCCCAGAACTAGGGTATCTACTGTCCCACTAGTAACCCAGAGAAGGGGAGTGGAGAGGGAGGGACCCGGGCCTACCCTCTACTCCGGGTCCCTGCCCAGGGGCTCTAGGGATAGTGGTAAACCACTTGAACTAGTGCTTCCTTCCCCTGGGCTACTTCCCTCTCCTGCTCTTCAGCTTGTGGGGCTTCATGCCCTCTCTGTCTGCACAGGCCGGATGTCTCTTTACCTAGGGTCTTGGTCTTCTAGCCGACCACAGCACTTCTCCGCACTGCTCCTGCCCTTGTCTGATTGAAGCAGGGGGGTTTTATCAGGTGACTGACTTCAGGTGCTTTAATTGGCTTCAGGTGCTTTAATTAATCTATGGCAAACTTTCTTCCCTCCACAGGGAATAAGGCTCCCTTCTAGTACTCTCCTGCTGCCCTCTGGCCATGCTGTGTCACAATGTCCATAAGGTCGGTGGATAAACACTATCTCCATTTTATAGAGGGATACTAAAGAACAGAAGTTTTGACTTTCCCAGTGCAACACATCTCACTGATATCAGACCCAGGGACAGTACTCAGTGTTCCTGGTTCTTAGCTTTGTGCTCTGTGCACTAGACCATTCTATGTCTCAGTGTGAGTGTGGTAGAGCAGAGGATTGTCAGTCATATTAATGTAGACTCCAGCTAAAAGCAGTATAGGTAAATCTGTTTTCCTTGAGTACTCCTCACACTGCTAAATACTGGTCAAGTAGATTAAATTAAAATGGATTTGTTACTATAATGTTTGCAGAACTAGGGATAGAAGGAGGACTTCATAGTAATCAACTGTATGGATCATTTTAGTTTATATATCTCTAGCTACTTTTCTCTTGTCACTGTAAATCACAATTAAAAATTGAGAAAGCATTTCCACTTTTCATTTCTCAGATTAAATTCCTGTTAGAAACCCTGTGTTGTTTGTATGGTTGTGTGTGTTAAATTTTTAATTTGTTTCATTTGTCTGTTCAATTGATGTAGCTGATGTGCATCCTTTCACCCCAGGATGCAGGTTAATAACCTCCTAACCTGAGAATAAAAACATGATAAAAGGAGAACACCCCATGGCTTTGGGGACCATTTATAATATTTTATCTTTTTTTAAATCTGCCCTTTATTTTTTTATCCTTTTTGCCTAAAGCTTTCTGCACTTTCAATGGCTTGATGGACATTTAAAAAAATTAATTACTTCAAGTTTTGATGGGGAAAAAATAATTCATAGCAAATCTGCAAGAAAGCTAACCACACTTACCTTTTCTGAAAGTCCTTGCAAAATGAGAAGGGGAAATATATAGTATCAATAATTTGTGTTCATTGTCTGAAAAATACTTTTTTACCATTTGTTCATAGTTCAGGATGGGAGGTGCCAAATGAATAGTGCTCTTGAATCATGAATCATGATCAGTGTGTAAAGGAAGTATTCAGCTACTATTAAGTGATCCAAGATATTTTGGATGGCATGGATGAGGAGAAGAGGAAAGGGCCAAAGGTATTTTGCATGGTATGGAGTAGTTTGCAGATGTAATCGTGATACTTATTTTTTTCCTCATGAAATGCGAACGCTTATTATACTTACTAATGGTGACTCTCTCCATATATCATACTCTTGAGTCAGATATGATCTCTGCACTTCAGAAAAGTGAGGGTCAGGGTATTTTGCTGAATAAGGGCTTTCAAAAGCAGTAGCCTTAAGAAGGTCAGACAGGTCAGGGGGAGAAAGGAACACGTGTACCTGCACCAAAGAATCTCTGGGTCTTGGAGATGATGAGGGAAAAACACCCCTCACCCTGCCTGAAGAGAGAAGAGAGTGGGGTTTGGAGGTATTGGGAAGGAACCCCTGGTAATGCCATGTCTTTGTACTGACCCCCACTGTAAGTTTAGCACTCGTTAATCAGGAGAGAAGGCCCAGTACTTCTACCAATTGCACAAGCACCCAATGTAGTGTGGCTCAGTTCAAGTTTCTGGAAACATCTGGTTCATGCTGGGTGTGCTCTGACACTCCAAACAAATGTATCCTGAACAAACTTGAGAAATACAGTCTCGGCAAACCTACTATACAGTGGCAGCACAACTGGCTGAAGGATTGTGCTCAGAGTAGTTACAATGGCTTACAATTGTGCTGGAGGGGCATAACAAGTGGGGTCCCACAGGTATCTGTCCTGGGTCCAGTTCTGTTCAATATCTTCATAAACTATTTGGATAATGGTGTGGAGAGTATACTTATAAGATTTGTGAATGATACTGTGAAAGTAGAATGAATTATATTGAAATTATAATTCATTAAAGAAATGCTGCTTGAAAGGTTTGTTGAAATATAGTTGTCAGGAAGAGAAACATTAAGGAGTGTGAGACAATGGGTCCTCAAACTAATTAACTTAGAGCTAGGAGATTGGTAAACGTTAGTATGCAAATAAGATACGTATGTATATTTGTCAGTTTCTGCTTCCTTTTGTCTCCTATGTTAAATTGGCTTTGGCTTGTCTGTATAAATAAGTTAGCTTGAGCTTTTGCCGGAGGCTCACAATCACATGGGTGCATTGGCAAAGCGCTTTGCTAATAAACAGAGTGGTCTGACAAATTCAGTGAGTCTTGAATCTGACTTTGACAATACCAAGATAGGAGGGGTTGCAAGCGCTTCGGGGGACAGGATTAAAATTCAAAGTGATCTCGACAAACTGGAGAGAGGGCCTGAATTTAATAGGATGCAATTCAATAAAGACAAATGCAAAGTACTCCAGTTAGGAAGAAATAATCAATTTCACAAGTATAAAGTGGGAAATGACTGCTTAAGAAGGAGCACTGCAGAAAAGGAGCTGAGGGTTCTAGTGGATCACAAACTGAATATGGGTCAAAAATATACTACTGGTGCAAACAAACAAACAAAAACCAACCCCCCCAAACCACGACTATCGTTCTGGGAGATTTTAGCAGGGGTGTGGTAAGCAAGACACAAGAAGTAATTCTTCTGCTAAACTCTGTGTTGATAAGGCCTCGACTGGAGTATTGTGTCCAGTTCTGGGTACCATGCTTCAGGAAAGATGTGGACAAATTGGAGAAAATCCAGAGGAGGGCAGCAAAAATGATTTAAATGTCTCAAAACCATGACCTATGAGGAAAGCTTGTAAACATCGGGTTTGTTTAGTCTGGAGAAGAGAAGACTGAGGGGAGATATAACAGTTTTCAAGGACATGAAGGGTTGTTAGAAGGAGGAGAGTGATAAATTGTTTTTGTTAACCTCTGAGGATAGGACAAGAAACAATGGGCTTAAATTGCAGCAAGGGCGGTTTAGATTGGACATGAGGAAAAACTTCCTGTCAGGGAGGTTGTCGAATCTCCGTCACTGGAGGTCTCTAAGAACATGTTGGACAAACATCTGTCAGGGATGGCCTAGATAATTCTTTGTCCTGTCTCAGTGCAGGGGACTGGACTAGAGGACCTATCGTGGTCTCTTACAGGACTACATTTCTATGATTAGCATAATTATTCCTCAACTCACATTACATATTTTGGATAGAGCCACTAACACATCTTACTCCAGACTGATAAGGTGGTGGCTTGAACTGGTGGCTTGAACAGTTAGGAGGTCACACCGGTGATGCTGGTGTATGTAATTATTCTGATGGGACTGTTGTTGATGCCCTCATTCTTTTCAGTCCAGAGCCATTAAGGAGTCTCAATACTACGGAGAAATTTGGGGCCTTTTCTATTACTCTTTCATCCTGGAACACTATTCCTTTTGCATTTCACTATATAAAAAGAAAATGCTTGCCTACAGTAAGATCCAAAGTGACTTTCTGCAGATTTATTTTAACTGTTATATTATGGTCCAATTCCCCTCTCTGCGTTAGGGGGATCAGACTAGATTTAAAAAAAAAAAAAAAAGAAAACAAATATGTATACAGAGTAACATCTGCTGGAAGAGACAGGTTATAGCTTCAGTTCAATAGGTGGAAACTAATCTTGCACAAAAATATTTTTGAGCATAGGAATAGCAGATGCTGTTAATATTTACTACGGTAGCAATTGCTTTAGTATCTAGTTGGTGACATCTTACACTTCCTATCTACTTTTGCTGTCCACACTGGAGGAAAAGTTAGTGACATGGGGTCTGGGTATCTTACTAGTGCAGCTCATTTATTTATGCTATATACATCAGTCCTTGAACAGAGGTGGTCACAGATGATCCACAGGCACTTCCCTTTCTGAAACTTCAGCCCAAAAAAACCATTGTCTGTCTCTGGGAAATGGCTCTACTCCAAAAATTGACTCTAGTTAGATCAAGACAGTCCAGTCTCCCTCACGATTTGCAACACCTTCACCCAAAGAAATCTGAATCCGAAAAACTAACACTACATCATCCCCCCACCCCAAGACTGTATACTGCTCTCATGGTAAGAAAAAGAACTTGTCAGATTATGTAACAGTGCCATCTGGTGACTCCCTCCATAACAGTATGTTTGCACAGCTTGTGACAGCATTAAGGCCCAACCTGGTTGTGACTACTAGGCACTACCATAATATATGGTATATAATTAATGGGCCTCACAATCAAAAGACAACATGTTTACAATTGATAAAAGGAAACAGATGTTACACAATGCATAATTAACCTTTGGGACTTGGTGCCACAAGGCATTTTTGAGGTCAAGAACTTAGCAAGATTAAAAAAAAAATTAGACAGTTTATATGAATAATTAGAACCTTCCCAGATACATCAAACAGAATAAACTTTATAAGGGATATAAACCTTTCTGCTTCAGGGCATAAGTCAAGTACTAAGTGCCTTAAATTGGGCAGAAACTTTCCCTTTAACAAGTTATTGCATAATTGTTTATTACAGGATTTCTTGTGCCTTCCTATGAAGCATCTAGTTCCAATGGCATGCTGGTTTAGTTGGACCATGTCTGATCCAGTATGGCAATTCCTATATTCAGAAGTAACATATGTTTCATGCAGCTAAATGAAAACTTACCTCTTATTGTGACTCTATATGATCAACTGTTGTTTCAAGATAAACTGTTCATAGTTCAAATATTAGCCAAGTGAATTCAGCCTGTGTTTTATCACTAGGCTATTTCAAAACCCTCCATTTATAGGTCAAGGTTAAGAGGGTCTGGAAAAACAGACATCTGTGTTTGTTATGCAGTAAAGTGTAATGAGCACTGGTGACTCTTTCTTTCTTTCTAATATACTTCAGCTGGGCATGGAAATGAAAACGATTAAACTTATAACCCATAACTCTATAGGGAGCTGATTGGTAACAAAATTGAAGAATATTTACTGTAGCTAATGGGAAAGTTGCTAGATGACGAGAATGTGATGTTTTATTTGTATATCTGATGGAAAGCTAGTTAACAAGTGTAAATGAGCATTTTAATTAGAAATAATTTTCAAATTTATGAATTCCCAATTGTATAATAAAAATAGATAGGATATTAATTTTACATATTTGAAATATTCTAAATTTAACTTATTTGTGCATCTAATATGTATATTTTCAGTACATAGAATGGATGTTATATAAAGTATAAACTAAATATTAGTATACTTAGAAACTTACTGTTATGCAGCGTACCATATACTAATTCACTGTACATTGTCTTAAGGTTTAAAAAAGCCACTTACCAATACCTCCTAGAGTATATGTCCATGGCATTATGTATTTGTCAGCCAATATGAACATACCATGGAAGTGTTGAAGCTTATGGCATGTCGGAATGTGCATGTACAAGCACCTGAATGCACACCCTAAAGTGTTGTTGCACTCATACAGAATCATAGAAGATTAGGGTTGGAAGAGACCTCAGGAGGTCATCGAGTCCAAGCCCCTGCTCAAAGCAGGGCCTAATTCACTCATGCATTACACCAGTGTAATTCCATTGAAATCTATGGAGTGTAAACCTGAGCAATGCGGTGGTGAATTAAGCCATAAAATGGCTTTTACTAATCACTAGACAAATACTGTAGGATGCAATCTTGCATTGGTTGTGGGATGTTGTACGTTGGACTTATTAGAGCTTTTACAATTCTAAACTCAAGGATATAGTTTTAATTTTTTAAAAATGAAATGGCCACTTTCTAGAGAGAAGGGGCCAGTTCCTGGCCTCTGCCAAAGTCCCTTTGTGTTGCCCCAGCAGTGCCAAAGGACCTTAAAGCTGCCCTAAGTGAGAAGCTGAGGATTCCTCTGGGCTGAGAGGGCCATTACAAGCTAATATAAGTAGAGAGAAGTGCTGGGGCTGAACTGACTTTTGGCCAGTCTCAGGAAAGGTGGTGTGAAGCCTTTCCCCTCCCCTCCCCCCCATCTCCCCTAGGGATAACAAGCATTGCTCCAGAATGCTGACTGATGTAGCCCCAAAACTTCTAAAATGTGTCCATTGACTGTGTGTAACAAGTAGTAATCAGTAAAAGCCTTATCTCTGTTACAGCAGTCTGCTTTTTTCGTAGGCCCAAGTTGCTAGGATGTGGTCACTTAATGAGGTGATGGTGAAGCAAATCTTTTGGCTTATCCTATTATCTAAATGTCGGGGCTGCTTTCAGTTCTGATGCTTCCCAGTTCATCCCTGAGCACTCAGGCCGTGGGCTGTTTTCCCTACTACTTGTACTTTCACTAGGAGAATAGGTTCTGTTTTAAAAACATGTTCTCTGGCAGGTTTTAATTAACAATGTTTTTGAATACTAGTATAGCAAAGTTTAATGCTTTTACAAATATATTAGTTGGCCGTGGTCAACCCTAGTAGGCAGCAGAATTAAGTTTACTTTGGGAACTGTGACTCTGAATGTCCTGACATTTGTGTGTGTAATATCTCAGCGTTATAGATCCATGAATGCAGATATATTTCCATATAGCTTGTTTAAAAATTAATTTAATGCATATATATTATGGGCAGACTACATAACAATATAAAAATTACAATGCCAGAGGTGGATAGTTCATAATCCAGGGAGACAATCAAGTGTAAACATGATATTATAAGAAGGGTCAGCCTTATTTTTGAGGAATCCATTCCAGCACAAAACTGAATCAGGGACTCTTGCATCTGAAAGTAATGTGGCTACCTGCTGAGCTAAGGCAGACCCGGCTTTTTTCCCCTGTCAGTGGTTGTCCTGTTTGAAGCTTGCAAGCAAAGGGTTCAGCCAAAGGCATCAAATATATAAAATCATTAAGAGAACCCATTGCTATAACAGGGAATCAGCAAGCCTAGAGGATTTGGTATTCTCAGTGGCTATGTGTCCAAGTGTTAATCAGATCCAGACCTGCTTCACTTGTGAGCCTCAGTGAGATGAGACAAATTCAGAAAGATAAAGATGTTAATATCTTTTTAAGTATTCAGGCACCATGCCTTTTTTCAACCTTTTTTCATTTGTGGACCCCTAAAATTTTCAAATGGAGGTACAAACCCCTTTGGAAATCTTAGACTTAGTCTGGGGACCCCAGGTTGAAAACCATTGCCTTAAACTCTATTTTACTGTCACACTTATAATTTATTCATGTCTGGGTGCACCTATAAATCAACAATACCCTTGTGTGTGTTATGCTATTAGCTTTAAAATTGTATAAATCTGTGCTCACAGAAGAAGATGGGGAGAGTTCTTGTAACAGATTATAGAAAATGGGTGCTGCTGGGCCAAGCCAGCAGGGGAAAATGGTTCCCTAGATTTGGAAACTCTAGCTCGGCCCCATTAAAAATCCTCCACCATCCGCTATGAGGAGGCACAGGATGGTTGTCCCTGGATGGTTCATCTGTTCTTTAATATGTGAGTAGCAGATGGATCGGTTTTGGACCCCCCCGCCCCCACTTCCTCCCTGCACTCTCCACTAATCACAAAGAAGCGGAAGGTCTGACAACCCTGAGCAGGGCAGAATGACACCACTTGCAAGGAGGCCCCAATAGGCGTGGATAAAGTCTATAAAATGCTAAAGCAGATATGTGAAGAGCAGATTCTGTTTAGGAAATTATCAGAGGATATCCCTGAAATTAAAGGCACAGCTGCAGCACACCACATTAGTTTGCAGGGGCTACTTCCAGGATCAGAGTCTCTCTACTTTAGAAGACCATATTGACTCTGTTAGGACAACTGCAGACTAGCAACTAAGTTTGATCCAAAAGCTGCAAGATAGTTATAAGAGATACAAAAATGATACACGATCTGGAAGGGCAATCCAGAAGAATCCTGTGAGTGTGGTGTTCCCTGAGAAAATGGAAAAGGGCAGGCTAGTAGAATTTTTGTCTAAGACCCTACTTGAAATCCCTTCCTTACACCCTGATGCAGAGCTGGGCGTAGATCCCACCACTTCCTAGCCCCCAAATCTAGGATATTTATATTCAGATTCCTAAACTACAGTGTGAAAGAATCCATCCTTAAAAGAGCCCAAGGAAAGGAAACCTGAGCTGGAGTAGGCATCAAATAATGATTTTTCCTGACCAGGGGTGGGATGCAGTTGAAAAAAGAGCCCTGTTCTCTATGGCAAGGAACTGGCCAAAGAGAAAGGACTGACCTATTTTATAGCCTTCCCAGCTTTTTTTAAGATCAAGCAGGAGAGCCAGCTCCTTAAGTTCTCCAAGCTAGGAGAAGCAGAAAACGACATTGTCCCCATATGAAAAAACAGGGGATCTAGCATTGCAATTCAGAAGGTGTGTTTCTGGGTTGTTGTCACCAGAGAAAAGTGATCCAGAGAAGCACCCACCTCAGCTCTGCCTCCCCCATGTCTGCCATCTTGCCCGTATGTAAAGCGATCCAGAACAGTCAGACACTCATACTCAAATCAGCACACCACACCAGCCCTCTCAGAGGGACACTGGGGGCGATTGATTTGCCTAACAAACTGGGGTTGGTCAGCTATTGATCCGGATCTCCTCAATCCATTTCTAATCATTGTTATAGAGTTCTGTTTTATTAGTTTTACAGTTCAGGAGATTGGGGGGGTTGCCGTCCCATTACTTGCTAAAAATGTTTTTAAGAACAGCATGCCAGTAATGGATTTTAGTTGAAATTGCAGATGGTAGTAGTGGGTAACATACCAAGAGTTGAGGGCAATATTTCAGTTCTTATGGCTCTTTAAATAGCTGGCCGTCAAAGGGCCATACAGTAATATTTTGAACCCACGTGTCTCTAGAAGGTGGTGGAGTTGTTTGTTCTTGTTTCCCATCCCTCATATTTTTTCCCAGGGGATCCCCAAACAGATATCTCTTGTAGCATCCTAACCTTCATTGCATACTTATAGGTGTATTTTAGCCCAGAAACCCTGTTTGAAATGTACTCAGGGATGTTCACCCTCCTTATCCCCCTGCCTTTTGTAATGCGGGGGGTTGGGAATATTCATTTGTTTTGCCTTTGACTTGGAGCAGAGGGGATACCCCTTTTTAACCTCCTGATTTTTGTCGTCCTGCTCTGACTTGAGTGTGTTGCTCTGTCACACCTTTTGTCTTTTTTTACAGCCCACCTTCTCTCAACTTCTTAATCACTCAGCACTTAACCTCTTGCTACTCTGTTTTCTCTTCTCCCTCCTCTCCTTATGACTTTCCCTTGATATCCTTCATCCTGGAGTCCTCACCCTACCTGAACTCCTGGGTCTTGGTGGGCCTGGCATAAGATGCATGTTGGGATGCTGCCCCCTTTGAGTACCAGTGGCTAACCTACTTACATGAGCTGCTTGGAATATAAAAGGAATTAGTAACCTATATAAAGGAAAAAAATTGTTTCACTTAAATTTGAAAGCTGATATATTATTCCTCCGGGAAACCCACCTTGCTGCGTCTGAGTCTGAAAAGCTTTGAAAAGACTGGGTTGGTGATGGTATTTTTAATAATTACTCTGCGAACTCGAAGGGGTGCCAATTCTGTTGAGTAAAAAACTGAACACACAAATCCTATTAACTGATAACATTGTTAACGTTCGTCTCTCCGATGTTTTGTACACTCTTACTAACCTCTGCCCCAACAAAGACAATCCCTCCTTTTTCAGTCAATTATTTTCCAGATTAATTGACATCTCCCTAGAAAATCTGATCCTAGAGGCGAGCTTCAATGTAGCGTTAGACCTGCTTTTGGACAGATGGAGCAGACCCCAGCGATCCCAGTCCATCGCTAGGCGGAGCATTATTGCCCAGATGGAGGAATTGAGTTCAAAGGACAGGAGGATTCTGCAGCACCTTAGAGAACACGTTTTTCCTCACCCATGCAGCCCACATATTCATGGATCAGTTATTTTTGGGTACAGGGTGGTTTAGTGAGCTCTGTTATTAAAAATGAAAGAAAAGTGATCATGGTGTCTGGTCACATGCCTGCGGTGTTGCAGCGCTGATCTCCTGAAAAACTAGGGCAACCAGAAGGTGGAGTTTAAACTCCTCTTTACACAATTAGAAGAGTTTGTGGAGGAAAAAATAAATTTTTTCTTTGAGACGAGTGACCACCCCTGGATCTCCCAAGAAATCTGATGGGACGCTTTCAAGGCATGCTTAAGGAGCAGGATAATAAATATCCTATTCCTCCCATAAAAAGGCCAGTCAGGCTGAGCTGGTGAATTTTTAATAGAAAAGTTCAAGGAGGCAGACCTCAGCTACTGATTCCTCCTTTGGATAAACTCCAAGAGGTGACCAACAATCTCAGATATGAAATTAATACATTAACCTTAGCTCAGCTGAATTTGCTTTGTTTAGACTAAATCAGACATTTTCTGAATCTGGCAATAGGGCTGTGAAATTATCAGTGCATAGACTTGGAGTGAATTCACTAAAAGCTAAAATCTCCTCAGTTCAGTCTAGTCAGGGCCAGATACTCTCAGATCAAAAATGTACTAATGAACAATTCTCCAAATTCTACCAATGCTTGTATTTTGAGGAAATCTCACCCTCCGAAATGATTAATTATTTGAGCAATACACCCAAAATCTGCTTTCGCACATAACATAAGAACAGCCATACTGGGTCAATCAAAGGTCCATCTAGCCCAATATCCTGTCTTCCGACAGTGGCCAATGCCAGGTGCTTCAGAAGAAATGAACAGAACAGGTAACCATCAAGTGATCCATCCCCTGTCGCCCATTGCCAGCTTCTGGCAAACAGAGGCTAGGGACACCATCCCTGCCCATCCTGGCTACTAGCCATTGATGGACCTATCCTCCGTGAACTTATCTAGTTCTTTTTTGAACCCACTCCCAATTCTCGGAAGTAACAGAACAACAACAAATTTGCATAGCTCTGAAATTATGGATACCCTTGGCAACATGAAAGCGGACAAGGCCCTGGGACTAAATGGCTTTCCTGCTAAATTTTATGCCCAATTCAGAGAGACCCTGGCTCCCAAATTGGCCAAAGTATACACTGAGGCTTTTGGTAGATCACGTTGCCCTCTTCAATGAATGAAGGTCTAATCTCAGCCATGCATAAATCTGACAAAGATGCCCAAGAGCCTGCTTGCTATTGACCTATCTTAAGTATTGTCTAAAATTCTAGCTGGAGAATTAGAAAAAGTAATGAGGCGCATACTACACCTAGACCAGGTGGCTTTTATACAACAGAAACATGAGTTGGGCAACACTCATCAGCTTAGCAATGTGATGTTGTACTATAAAAACCTCTCAAAACCTATTTGATCATTGGACATGGAAAAAGCCTTTGACAGAGTTAATGGGACGTCTTTGTTCCTCATTCTACAAAAACTTGGATTTGGTCCCTCTGTCACTTCCAGGATTAGATTTTTGTGCTCCAGTCCTAACTCTTCTGTTGTAATCAATTACTACATCTTCCCTCCTTTCAGTCTTCACTGTGGCCCTAGATTGGGCTGTCCACCCTACTATTTGATTTGGCCTTACAGCCTCTGTCACTGCAAAGTAGAGCACACCAGTGGATCCAGGGTATAAAAATAGGGTCCCAAGAGATGAAAATATGCTTCCATACTTTTATTTATTCGCAGCCCCCTACAGACCACCCCCAACATATTACAAACTAGTGAATTGTTTGGGAAAATCTCAGGGGACAAAATTAAGTGGCACAAGGTGAAGGCTCTCAGTATCTCTTGAGGGGTGCATAGTGTTGCCCTTTAAAAATATTTTTCACTGGCAGTAGACTGAAATCAGGTACTTGGGAGTCCTCTTTCTTAGAAGTATAAAAGAAATAGTCACATTAAGTTCAATCATCTTATCACACAGTTTTGGATTTACATAGATTGCAGGCCTTCCCTCTAGCCCTTTGGGGCAGTTAATATATTAAAGATGAATGGCCTCCCAAGACTTCAATTTTTCCTTAGCTCTTTGCCAGTTTATATTCCCCCTTCTGTTTTTTGGCAGAATTAACAACATTTTAAAGACCTTCTTGTGGTATTTGGGCAACAAGCCCAGATTATACTTTCAAAAAAAATGCAGCTGCCTATCAGATCAGCAGACTTTGGTCTTCACAACCCTAGGTTTTATGGTGTATCCTCAGAATTGAGCCAAGTGATGCAATGGTGGAGCCCCCAACATTCCAACTCCAGGCTTTCCAGCCTGGCTGTACATGGAGGAAGGAATTGTAGTCCCACTACCACTAGAATCCATCCTAAACGCAGACTTCTACCCTTTCCCTCAGGAGACATATGTCACAATTTTGGCTGCTAGGAAAGCCCGGGAACTGGTTGCGTCTAAGTTTAAGTGCCTCCCTTGGTACATTCAGAGACTTCAATTTGGGGTAATTCCAAAGTTTTAATTGCTCACAGACCTTTTCTGTGGTCTGACTGGATGAAAAAGGAGATTTTGAGCATATCCCACATAACTGAAAATGATTCTTTCATGTCCTTTCCTTGCCATCTGGACCTATTCCCCTAGCTTGGTCAGTTCTCTGAAGTTACTCACAGTCCTATCTTGTCATGATTAACCTAAATAACTTTGTCATCTGCAAATTTTGCTACCTCACTATTCATCCTCATTTCCAAATTATTAATATTAAAGAACCTGGGACCTAGTATGGATTCTTGAGGCACCCCAGTGTTAGCTTTTTGTCAGTTAATCTTACTCTTTGCTTTCTGTCTCCTGCCAGTGTTTGATTCATGACAATATTTTGCCTCTCGCCCTATGGCTACTTAGCTCAGAGGTCCCCAAACTGTGGGGCATGCCTGAGAATGTTCAGGGGGAGAGGGTCCAGGCCAACCCCCACGGGGAGTAGGGAGGGAGCACCACTCTGGCCCCAGCGTGGGCCGCCAGTCGTGGCTGCTGGGAAGGGTGCAGATAGATTCCATTACTTGTATGGGGAGGGGAGTGACAGAAAAAATTTGGGGACCACTGAGTTAACTTCCTTAGTAGCCTCTTATGTGGGACCTTCTCAAAGGCCTTTTGGAAGTCTAAACAAATTATGTCAACTGATTCTGCTTTATCACTACCTTGACATGCTCAAAGAATTCTAAGAGATTAGTAGTCATGATGTTCATTTGCAGAATCCAGTCTGGATAGGCCCTGTTATATTATGATCTTCCAGGTATCAACCAAGTTGCTAGGTACATGCAGATAAAACAAAAAGCCCCAAAAACTTCTAAAAACCCCACCCTACTAAAACAAGATTCCCCTCCATAACAGTTCTTCCTGGGGGAGAGGATGAGAGAGAACAATCACATGACAGAAGTAAGTTATATTGCTCCACGTACTACTGGAAGGGGCTCAGATACAGTGATGAAAAAGATGTGGTAAAAGAACCTATCTAGAACGGAAGAGAGTAGGATAGCCATAACAGATTTACATTCTTTCAGATTAGGATTTGTATCTGTGTGGTCTTCTCCACCCAGAATTTCTTTTCTCACTATATTCTATGGAATCTTTTATATGCACTGCTATTCCACTACCTCTTCAGCCTAGTCTCTTTCCTATGCAGTGTGTAACCAGGCTTCACAGCATCACACTGGTTTTTATTATTCCAGCATGTTTTTGTAATGCCTATTAGATCAAGGTTCTCATCCATCACAAGTCCTTCTAGTGTACCTGTTTTTTTTAACCATCTTGCATTTGTATACAGACGTTCATAGTTTTATTCTTAGCTAGATGCTTGTTTTTATTTAACAGCTTAATCTGTCATTTTGCAGATAATCTGTTCTTATCCTGTCTCTGTTCTAGTTCACTTGTAATTTGCACCTTACCCAGTATTGGGTACACAGATACCATTGTCTTTAACAGACGTCTCAGATGTGCTCCTCAGCTCCTGCCAGCTTTCCCCTAGCTCTTAGTTTAAACTTTCCTCCAACAGCTTATTTATTTCAAGTGCCACTAGTCTGGTTTGATTTTGATTAAACTGGATCCCACCTCTGTGTATAGGCACCCTCTTCCCCAAAATGTTCCCCAGTGCCTGTTAAAGTTGAACCCTCTTCTTTGCACCATTTTCTCAGCCAGACCCTGAGACCCTGAAGAAGTTCTTTGAGTTTTTTCTCTGCATATTCCCACTGTTGGGGATGTGCCAACCAGTGCAGCTGGGATGGTGGAACCTTCTGGTAGCAGCACCTGTTTGGGCACTCATGCTTCCCTTCCACCCCTACCCCTTGCATGCGAGCGCATTCTGAGGGCATAGCTGTAGAAGGGGACGTTAACCTCTCTGATCTGACATCTATAGTTAGATAAGGGCTCTTTTACCTTGTTAGACTCCTTATTGTTAAGAAGTTTTTCTAGTTATTTTTAAAGTAGGTTAGATTAGGATTTTAGCTGTAAGTAGAATACTCACCAATTCTGGCATGGGCGATCCCAATGTGAAGAAGCAAGGGTTTATAAGCTGCATGTCGTGCCCAATTGTCTGCCAGGTGTCCAGTGTGCACATTTGCCTGAAATGCTTAGGTGAGAATCTTTCTCTGGTGCACTGTGCTATCTGCAGAACAGATTTCAGACCCTTCTGTTACAAGAGGCCTTGTCAGTCGAGCCTCTGGAATCTGATAGTTCTAAGGGGTTGGAAAGCAAGGATAGGAGATCTGAACCAGCTCCAAGCAAAGCATCTGGATCCAAGAAAGCATCTACAATGAAGGTTTCAGACTGAGTACTAAGCTCCAGTTCCAAGTTGACTGAACTTCTGGTAGCCAAGTCCTGTTATCCAGCTCCAAAACTCTTAGTCTCTGTCTAAACCAGTCCTGAACATAGACCCTAAGGATCCAGACTACTTAACGGAACCGACTACCTCAATTCAGAAGAAAAAGGCTAAATTTAAACATCTCAGGTAATTCTTCAGACCATTCACACCACATAGAGAACTAAGGACTTAAGACCTCTGGATCATTCCAAAGGTATGGACCCAAAAACAAAGGCCATCAGATCTGAGTACAACAGCTCAACCAAATACTATAACAGTTACAGCACAGATTCATCAGGGCCTGCAACTTATACCGGATCCGGCCACATCACATTTCTCCTATTAAGAGACCGAGACCGGACATTGCGTGGAGGGAGATCTGTACCCCTACGGCCTAAGACTCCAACTGGCTCACCAAGAAGGACTAAGTCACTACTCTCCATGTTTCAGATTCCTACCTCAATTATTTTCTCTGTTGCTTCAGTTTTGGATCCGGGTTGAGATCCATAATCAGATGTGGTATCTGACACTCATATCTAAGACTCAACCAGTTCCTGAACAGAGTCTTCTTCCTCAAATGAACACCCCCAGATATCCTAAGTATCAAACAAATGATATGATGCCAGATGGGGGTAATTTGCAAGACAGGTCCATGCCACCATAGATGCCCTGGCCATATTAACCAACCCTTACTTATCAAAATCACTCTAAAACCTGACTCTCCTATGCGGAACATACAGATCTGAGGCGTCTGGATCCGATAGACAGGGTTACCTTAGTGGAAGACATACTCTTTGATGAAGAGTAATAGGAAAGGTCTCCTCTGGACTATTCCCAGCAACAAGTCATGGTACTAGGAAGTGGCTCATCTACAGATGAGAATGTTTGTAGCTGCATTGTTTCCTTCTGAGGATGCATTACAATTTCATAAGCTAGTGGATAGAATGGCTTCAACTTTAAAATTACCATCAGTAGCTTTGGAAGATGCCACACATCTGGTCTTTGACATTTTGGGTCTACTGCAAAGAGTAAAGTCTCTGCCTATGTTAGAAGGTGTCTTGCAACCAACAAATTTTCTCTGGACCAGTCAGTTGTCATGTGAACCAATTTCAGAAAAGGCTGACAAGTTGTATCAGATCCTACATGAACGATTCTCCTGCTTTCATGTACAGCCTCAGCCTAAATCTCCTGTTGTAGCAGGAACAGTTGTAAGATCTAGGTCAGGTAGTCAATATTCTGCTACTTATGACAAAGGGGAAGAAGTTGGACTCCAGGGAGAAAATTGTTTTCTTTGGCTTCTGCATGTATTTGGCCAATTATAAAGCGGTCATGGCCAGGTATCATTTTCACTTGTGGGAGAAGATCTCAATCTTCACCACGAACCTCCCAGAGGATCAGAGAAGGTTAATAGCTCTTATTAAGGAAGACCAAAAATGTGGCTAAGCATGGCTTCAGGGCATCATTTCATATCTCTGATTACTGCCTCAGGATCCCTGGTATCAGCAGTAGCTCGCTGTAGGCATGAGTGGTTAGAATCATCTTCTCTTCCTATGGGAACGAAATCTAAACTAGAGAATCTACCCTTTGACGGGGAGGGATTATTAGTGCAAAAACTTAGGAGCTATTGGAAAAGATGAAAGAGACAATCTCCACTGCAAGATCTCTGGGGCTACTGCCTCCTTATATAAAGAAAGCATCTACATCTGTGTTCAGGTGTCTCAGGCAAACCTTCCTCTTTGACTTTATATGTTCTCTAACAGTAGACATTTTTTTTATTTTTGTGGTATTCTTAAATTTTGGCCTGTGGCTTGTGGATTTCTGTTGAATTTAGTGCTGTGCATACAGTATGTAAGGGTGTGTCTACACTAGACACTCTAGAGCAGCAAAGTGTAGTAAATCCATCTCTCTGAGAGGTGGTAACTAGGTTAATGGCACTGTCTATGCTGAGGCTTAGGTTGGCTTAACTACATCTTTCAGCGGTATTAATTTTTCACACCCCTGAGCAACGTCACTAGGTCAACCTAAGTTTTAGGTATAGACCAGCCCTCAGATGCTCTGTGTGCAGACTGTTGATTTCTCAATCTCTTCGGAAAACAGTTTTTTAAAAATCAGTCATACAATCAAGGGTTTCACATAATGGAAATCAGTGAATCACAAAATAAATATATAAATTAGAGTGCATGCTCTCTATAAATTTTTATTTCTCATTTATTTATTTGTGATTCATTGATTCCCAGTATGTGAAACCCTTTATTGTGTAACTGATTTTTAAAACATTTTTAGAGTTTTGCCTCCTTGCTGCTTCTGTTTGTTTTCCAGGAGAGCTTGGAGGCCACAGTCACGATCAGGGTGCCCTTGTGCTGAGCACTGTACACGCACACAGTGAGAAACCGTCCCTGATCTAAACACTTTACAATTTAAATAGACAGGACAGACAAAGGGTGGGAGAAAGGAAATATTGTCCTCATTTTACTGTTCAGAAATTGAGGGGGAAAAGTGACTTGTTCAGGGCACGTAAGAAGCCTATGACGTGTCCAGCTTAATACCTAACCCACAGGACAATTCCTCCTCTATTTTTAGTCCTAGATCACTAGCACTTTTTTTTGTAATTGATTTTTAGATGGTGTAACAGGAAATTCAAGCGAAGGGGCTTGACTGGGTATGTATTGAATTAATAGTGCTGTGCCTAATCAACAGTTGTATTCAATTGTTATCTTCTGATCATTTTTGTTTTTGCTAATTGTGAATTGAAGATCTCAGCTATGCATCTGGGAAATATCAGTTTCCTTCTCCAAACGTTAACTCATTCTATGCTCATTGACTGACTGATCTAAGGTAATTCAGACTCTCTCCATCCCATAAAGTTGAAGGAAATTGCTGATTGGTGGTGGTTAGCACTGCCACCTACATATTCCAGGCAAAAGCCGCACTCATCCACCTCAGTGAGTGCAGACAGACCAACCTTACGTGGCTGGATGTTTGTGCATTGCGCATTTTGAAAACCCAAGATGGGATCAGAGTAACTGAGAAGTAGAAGGAGAAACACCACAGAACCAGTGGGAAAACAGTGTCTGAAAGGTTAGTCCAACCAGCCTTTTTGTCCCTTGTGGGACACACATTTCCTAAATAAACCCCACATCACCTCAATGGGTTGACAGCATTAAGAAAATGTATAGCTGTGCCCAGTGATAGAAAATCATTGCATGTGATGAGAAATTTCCCCTGTGAATCGCAGTAAAGGATATTTGCACTCACTCTTTGAGACATACAGTGAGTATTGAGTATTAATATTATGAAATTTGTTCTGACATTTGTGAAGTTCCTTGATTGATTCTTATCCAGGTGGTCTTACTGAAAATAAGATTTATACGCTGAAAAAGGAAGAAGTGAGGGGGGATACAGCTGTGGAACCCATATCCCCCTGCAGGAGTATTGTACTCTTTTTTACTTTTGAACATTATACCTTCATGGGTATGTCAAATGTGCTTGCAAATGCAGATGGTGATTTCCTTGTGGGGACTTTTTTGGGGGTGGGACAGCTGAATAGTGAGACAAGGAAAGAGGCAGGGGAGATGCGTGACCGAAGTGCATTCCTCTTCAGTTAATTAAGCTCAGTCTGATAACTTTGTCTGAATTAAGCAGCTGAACTGTGGTACAGTGACTTGATGAAAATTTTGCCCGTGTTGGCATTGCAAAATTTAGGCTTCTTGTAGACATGTGACCACCAGGGTGTATATCCCAGCTTGTGTACCTCATGATAGTGCCTATGATGGCAGTAATAATGTTCAAATAGCACAACTCTTAGTTTATTTACTTATTGGTTTATTTTGCTTTACAGTCAGTACATAAAAATAGGAATCCGTACAAAATGTTGGGGGTGGCCTAAGAATAATTAAATACATAATATCACAACATGTGAAATTACAGAATCAAGTAAACTAACCCGCAGCACCGCTGTTTTTATTGCCTTCAACATATTTTCCCATCTCAACACAAAGTCTTTTCCTTAAGCCCAGAAATATCCTCTAGAGAACACCACAACCCCCCATCCCCTCCCCCTCCCCCTTCCGTTTGGCTGTGAAAGCAGATGGGCTTTGCGTCGTGTTCTGAAGGATGACAAATCTGGACTCTAGCTAACCCAGCAGAGGAGTGAACCCTTATGGCTAGAGGCCTTCTTGGAAAGCCACCCGTTGTTTCATATTGAAGGGCCTCCAGCGATAGTGCTTCTGCTGGTTTCAGCTGTGGCAATATGGCATGGGGAGGAAGGGTCTCAGGCAGTGAGTTCCCACTGTGGGATCGGATAGATTAAATCTAACTCTTCGAACTGCACCTTTAGAGAGGCGCCCAGTGCAGATCCCAGGGCATCAGTGGGTTATAATAATCTTTTACTGTCCTGCCTACGCCTTGGGCATTTTTCTTAAATATTATTCAGAATGTGGGCACCTTTCATATTAATTAAATGGCAACTTTCTATATTCAGTGATCAAACTATCTAATAATATCTGCTTTAGAGCAATCAGGGGTGACAAAAATAAAATATGAATGCTATTTTTAATACTAATGATTTGATCCCGGAGGTTTCTATCAAATTAAATAAAGAATCAAATTAACCAGCTAGTGAATTAAGTGGAAGAGCCTGGAGAAACAGTAGCCACTCCATAGTTAAAATGGAAGCTAACATCTTGCTATAATTCTGATTTTCAGTTTCCCCCTCAATTAAAAAAAAAAATCCTGGTGAAACGGCACATGGTACATCTCACCCTACCCGATGGTATAATTTTTCTGGTGAAGTTTAGAAAAACATCAGAAAAGGAATTTTAAAATCCTGGGACTATATCCCCTAGTGCATCAGAGTAGTGCTCGGTGAATATGGGGGGCATAGGTGGGGTTGCACATTCTTTCTGCTCCCTTGATACTGCAGGCTGTTGGTGCTTAAATTGTCCCTGGTAGAAATTGGAGCAGCCCCAAAGCTGTTTTGACATGTCAGCAGATACCTTTCCTCAAGGGCCTCTTATGCTGACCCTGCCCTTACTTTCCCTTCCTTACTCCCTCTTCCCCATTCTGGGCCTGGCATAGGGCTAGGAGAATCCTTAGGGCAGCTGTAAGTCCCCTTTGTGCCATTATACTAGTGTAAAAGAGACTTGCTGGTGGTGAATATAGCCATGGTGTTTGAAATGTCCCTGTCTCTTTAAGGAATCCTGCATATGTATTACTTCCTCCCTGTTATATAAAACTGTGCTTGCCAGGGAGAGACAGACCACTCAAAGCAGCTGAGAGTCAGATATCTCCAGTGGGTGTCCTAGTGGACTTTACTATTATACATATATTTCTTGCTAAATTTCTTAGTAACCTTTGGGGAAAGAACACTACCAGGCATTTACACAAATATTACAAATGTTTTTGAAAAATAGTTCCCCATACTGCAAGTATGCAGCTTAGCTGGCAATGATATCTGTCTTTCTGTACTCTATGCATCCATTGATTTGTTACAATCACATTCTAGTCTGAAACAGCTGATGATTATAATCTCTGTCAGCTTCCATGATGGCAAAGAGATCTTTATGGCTGAATTACAAGATGGCAGACGCAGCTTCCAAGGCAGAGATCCCCAAGGACATTAACAGCCAGCTTCTCATAAAAACTCCTGGCCTTTTTGGCATATGGGGTGTGCCAGGGGATGGGGGAGAGACATTCTGGTGGAGTAAATCTTTGGGAGCCATTATGCACTGGCATGTGTAAGAAAAGCCCTGAGATTGCTGTAACTTGGGCTACAGGACAGTTCAGCCATTGGCAGTTCCCCAGGTTTGTGAGAGGAAGGCAGAAAGGTGACACAAAACAACCAGTGTTCCACCTGTGCCCCATGGGTGTACCCAGCACTGTTGTGACATTCCTGGGAACCTGGCCCTAAAACTCAAGAAGTAAACTTGGCTTTCATACCTGACTGACTGGATGAATGAAATGCTTGTAGGACTAATTCAATGGACCTATTAATAACACAGCATGTTGAAAGGGAAAGTTGATAATGTGGATGGGTTTTTGGAAAGAGAGAGGGTTTTGTTTTGCACTTTAGAGGTAAACTGGGACTAAACTTTTGGATCCCAACACTTAATTACTTTGAAAGTTTAAATCCAGGCCCAAACTTTGCAGGTGATTGTATCTAATTGATGTAACCAATGCCTCAAAAAACTGACATCCCTTGGATCTGGATTTCAAGTTTGGAGCTCAAGACCACTTTTGCTTTAGTTACTTTCATCTATTTGTTGTGCTATTGACCTGACCCATTATTTTTCTCATTTGTGTTTGTTTGCTGGGTCACCCAAAAACTTCATATTCTAGGAAGGTTCCAAATTAGCTTTGAAAAGTGACTGGGAGATGTACCTGCTTTCAGTAGAGAAATACATGTCTTTGCCCATGAAAAGATACGTTGCTCTGTGTCATTTATCTTAAGAGGATTGTTGTAACTCATTTCTGTTGATCTTTTAAAGTGTAAGTAGGTTGATTACTAGACCCTAAAAGCACCGAGGGCAACAAACTATTAAGTATGTGGACATTCTGAAAATCTTGTAACGACAGCCTACAGAATGGCAGAGCATGGGAAGTACCCACAATTAGTATGCTGATTATTTGTGTATTGCCAAAAGTGGGATAAGCACTTTACAACAGAGAAATGAATGGGGAGAATTCCTGTACACACATTATGACGGTGAATAAATCTATACAGTCTTTTAAAACATGCATTTATTTTAATTATTTCATTTTTAATAAATGGCCATGTGGATTATTCGAACACGTAAGGGTGTTTCTTTGGTGGTGATAGTGAGGAGCGGATGTAGTTGGAATGGGGAAAAGAAAGTGAGAGCATGAGAAGATGTGGCGAAGGAAAGACAGGGTGATAAGGAGCTGGAGAGGGAAGTAGAGCTGTGGGAGTGAAGAGAGAGGATAGAAAGGACCAGCAGCACAAAGAGAAGAGAACATGGTATAAGGCAGGTGAAAAAACAGCCGTGGGCATTCAGGAGTGTTACAGAAAGGTGCAGTAATGAATCTATACTTAGGTGAAGTCTACTGAAATGGGGGCAGTGACTCATAGAGGATAAGGCCAGAAGGGATCATCTAGCCCTGGAGTAGGCAACCTATGGCATGTGAGCTGATTTTCAGAGGCACTCACACTGCCCAGGTCCTGGCCACTGGTCCGGGGGTCTCTGCATTTTAATTTAATTTTAAATTAAGCTTATTAAACGTTTTAAAAACCTTATTTACTGTACATACAACAATAGTTTAGTTATATATTATAGACTTACAGAAAGAGACCTTCTAAAAATGTTAAAATGTATTACTGGCACGTGAAACCTTAAATTAGGGTGAATAAATGAAGATTCGGCACACCACTTCTGAAAGGTTGCCGACCCCTGAATTCTAGCCTGACCTCCTGCATAACAGACCAGAGAACTTCCCTGAATTAATGTCTATTGAACTAGAGCATATTTTTTAGGAAAACATCCATTCTGATTTAAAAATTGCCAATGGTGGAGAATTCATCACAACCCTGTTCCAATGGCTAATTATTCTCACTCGAAAATGTATGCCTTATTTCCAGTCTGAATTTGTCTAGCTTCAACTTCCAGATGCTGGATTTTGTTTTACCTTTGTCTGCTAGATTGAAGAGCCCCGGGTAAAATTTTTATTTCCCGTGTAGGTACTTAAAAACTGAGATCAAATCAGCTTTTAACCTTCTCTTTGTTAAGCTAAACAGATTGAACTCCTTGAGTCTGTGATTGTAAAGCAGGTTTAATCATTCTCATGGCTCTTTGCTGAACCTCTTAAATTTATCAACATCTTTCTTGAATTGTGGCCACCAGCACTGGACAGAGTATCTCAGTAGTGGTTGCAATAGTGCCAAATACAAAGGTAATATAATTTCCCTACTCCTGCTTAATATTCCTCTTTTTATACATCCAAAGATTGCATTATACTTTTTGGCCAAATCGTTGCACTGGGAACTCATGTTCATGTGAGCCCAAAGTCTTTCTTAGAGTCACTGCTTCCCAGGAGGGAGTCCCCCATCCTGTAAGTATGGTCTTCATTCTTTGTTCTTAGATGTATAATTTTACATTAAGTAATATTAAAATACATATTGTTTCTTGCACCCAGCTTATCAAGCAATCTAGTTCACTTTTATAAGTGATCTTTCCACCTCATTATCTGCCATTATCCATATTTGTGTCCTCTGCAAACTTGATAGTGGTGATTTTGTTTTCATCTAGGTCATTGATAAGAATATTAAATAGCGTAGGGCCAAGAACCAATCCCAGCAAGACTTCACCAGAAACACATCTGCTGAACTATGATTCTACGTTTACATTTACATTTTGAGAACTGTCAGCAAATGTTTGATCAATATAATGTGCCATGTTAAGTATGTACTGTTCTAGTTTTTTAATCAAAATGTCAGGCTAGTACCAAGTCAAACACCTTACAGAAGTCTAAGTATAACACTATTACCTTTATCAACCAAACTTGTAACTTCCATAAAAAATGTTATCGAGTTAGTATGACATGGTCTATTTTTCAAAAAACCAAGTTGATTGCTATTAATTATTCTGCTCTCCTATTATTCTTTATTAATCAAATCCTATATCAACCCTTCCATTATTTTGTTTGGGATTGATATCAGGCTGACAAGCCTATAATTTCCTGGGTCATCCTGTTGACCCTTTTATAATATTGGCACAACATTACTGGCACAACTTTCTCCAATCTTTTGGAAATTGCCCCATGTTCTAAGACTTATCGAAAATAGACATCAACAATCCAGAGGGCTGCTCAGCCAGCTCTTTTAAAACTCTTGGATTAAAGTTATCTGGACCTGCTGATTTCAAAATGTCTGACTTTAGTAGCTGCTGTTAAATATTCTCCTGCGTGACTATTGGAATGGAAAGTGCTTCATCATCATCATATGATATGACTACACCTGTTTTTTCCTCAGATATAGAACAGAAATATTTATTGAATACTTCTGCATTATTACTGACAATTCTGCCATTTCCATCTAGTAATGGGCCAGTGGCATTGTTAGGATTTCTTTTGTTCCTAATATAATTTTTTATTTTCCTTAACTCTTCAGGCTATATATTTCTCCTTGTTTCAGAGTAGCAGCCGTGTTAGTCTGTAAAAAGAAAAGGAGTACTTGTGGCACCTTAGAGACTAACCAATTTATTTGAGCATAAGCTTTCGTGAGCTACAGCTCACTTCATCGGATGCATTCGGTGGAAAATAGAGTGGGGAGATTTATATACACAGAGAACATGAAACAATGGGTGTTACCATACACACTGTAACCAGAGTGATCAGGTAAGGTGAGCTATTACCAGCAATTAATTTTCTACAATTGCTAGCTTCTGATTAATATTAATTACTATCAACTTGCACTTGCTTTTGTCATATATGGGTTTTGAAATTTTTTTTAAAGCTGTCTTCACTTCACCTCAAGCAGGAATGAAGCAATGAAAGGTAGACAGAGACTCAGATGATATGTTCCAGTGTTGCTGGTCGTGTCCTTCAGGGGAGATGAAGGAGTAGTGTTGGGGCATCTGCCTGGACTCTGTGTCCCTGATCAAATCTCTTTTGGTGAGGGTGGGGGGAAAGTAGGCAATCCTCACCAGGGAATGGGATGCAACAAATAGCACAGTTGGTGAGTGCTGATGGTTAGTGCAAATCATGTTTGAGTCACCATTTTTGTTTGTTTTTAATATCTATGTTTATTGTCTTTTATTAAGATTGCTTTGGGTAATATTTCAGGCATCTCAGTAACTCGGAGAGATAGTTTAAGATGCCAACTCAGCAACATACTTAAATTCATGCTTAAATTTAAGCATATGAGGAGTCCCATTGAAGTCAATTAGATGAGTTCCCTTTTATGTTTGCTGGAAACAGTTAGTTTGCCGTCAGTTTAGGGTCAGCGTAGAACACAAGAGCCAAATCCCTGCTGCTCTTGGCTTTCAGTGTGCAGAGAACAGTTGCTTATCTTGGGTCTGTCTAGGTTTTTAGATGGCCTTTCTCACTGTAGTGTTTAAGCACTACTAAATATCACAGTATCTAAATATCACATTTGCTTTATCCAATAGAAGCAAGAGCTTGAGGCCCAGGCCAAAAGGCCCTCCTGCCCTCCTCTCCCGATTGGCCCTGATTATAGCAGAAGAATTGTACAGATTATCCAAAATTTGGGATGAGGTGCAGATGGTCCATGGTTTCTGGAGTTCTAGCAGTACGACTAATCTCCTGCCCCTCGGCGTAAAGAGCTGGGTAAGGACACTGAAGTAAGGAAATACTGGCCTGAAAAATGACACTGAGTAAAAGCTCTGCTTTCATCCCCCTGATTCTGTTTTAGCAGAATGCTCACATTGTCTCAGTGTTAACATTCTTTAACTGCTTCCCAAATTACTAATGCTTCACATTGCTTAATCCATTCTGCTGTAATAGCTTTATTAGATTAAACTCCCCATAGAGCAAGTGAGGAGCAGTGGGATTATCACACTGCCTTTTGAGCAGCCAGGAAAGACAAAATAAATGGTTAACAAACTAGAACAAAGAAAAGGAGTACTTGTGGCACCTTAGAGACTAACCAATTTATTTGAGCATAAGCTTTCGTTACATCCGATGAAGTGAGCTGTAGCTCACGAAAGCTCATGCTCAAATAAATTGGTTAGTCTCTAAGGTGCCACAAGTACTCCTTTTCTTTTTGCGAATACAGACTAACACGGCTGTTACTCTGAAACTAGAACAAA
Source organism: Chelonia mydas (assembly GCF_015237465.2). Lineage (NCBI taxonomy): Eukaryota > Metazoa > Chordata > Testudines > Cheloniidae > Chelonia > Chelonia mydas. Next base: position 40,501,724 of record NC_051252.2, read on the forward strand.
TTCAGTTTTTAGGTGATCCACCGTTCTTAGCTTTCGTAGACGAGGTAACTGCAGATTGAATGCAAGTGTCCCTATTATTCCTTGGTTAAAGAATGCCTTTTAAGCAGCCTGAAGAAATTCCTGAGGCAAAGAGAAGTCATAACAGTAAAAAGTTCTCCCCCCCGCCCTTTTTATGTGTTACTAATTGCATCGTGCTGACTGCAGGGACAGTGTGATGATAACCTGAAAACTTTATTTTCTTTTTGCTTTACTTTTGACTAAGCCATAGGTGAGCCAGTAACAGTGCTTTATGAAGTATCTCCCAGAGCGTTGATCCTTAATGGCTGATTTTTTTTAGTAAATCTAATTAACTATTTGAAGTATTTCGTCAAGAGGCTCCCGATTACTACACACACGCAGTGGGTGGCTCTTTTAGATTCTCTTAAAAACTCAGTTACTTCACAGCATTCTTAAAATCCTAGTCTGCTGGAACAATTTGAATTTTGTTATTAGAGACTGCTGGAAATCATAATTCAATAAAGACCAACTCATTTAAAAATGCTTCACGCTGAGCATGCATTAGGTAACTTAGGAGACACAGAAATACACATACTAATATTCAGGTCTACACAGGAAATTGGTACGGCACTGAGCAGTTGGAAGAAGCCTTTCGGTTGTTTTTTAAAGAAGCTGCAGCAAGATTGGAAAGAATGTATTTTTTTTTTTAGCAAATTTATTCCTTCCCCCTCCCCTGTTTTTTTCCTCCCTCCCCCCCCGCCCCGGTTGAAGCATTGGCTTCTGTCCAAGAAGAATAGGAAAACATAGCTGGAGAGAGTGAAAATATTTTTGATCAACATTTCTATAATATTTTTACAGATAAATAAGGACACTGACATGTTCCTTTTCTTAAATTCCTTTGCATGTCCTCTGTTACTGGTCTTGAATGAGCTTGGGAGTTTTAAATATCTCTAATGCCCCTTCTCTCCTTCTGTCTCTCCTGCTCCCTTTATGGCAATGGTATTATGGCCATAGAATATATAGTCTTGCCATAGGGGAATGTGTTTCCTGCTCGGGTTTTTTAACTACATCTGCAGACTGCAGCTGCAGCAGTCTTTGAAAAACACCGGCCTTAAGAAAGGTTGTCATTTTCTAACAATGAATTCTTCTTCACGGGACACTATACTATTTCATTCCTGCCTCATACTGTCCAGCATCAGTCTCCTGCATTTCATTTGCAGCTCAAATTTACCATCTGACTTTTGGGAAAGTATTTTTTTCCCAAAGACTTTTTTTTAGGTGCTTGTCATTAGAATCACATTTCCTGACAACATCACAGGTTTCCATCCTTGTCTCCTTTCTTCTGTGTTCTTCACTATTCTCAGACTTGTATATCCCTTCCGTTTGTGCCTTTCATCTCCTGATCCCAGGTCTGTACCTAACTCGTTTCAATTCTCCGCATAACCTGGGTTCAGAAAATAATTGTTTGTTTTTCACCTGTGTTCTTTTGCAGCCTTCTTCTCCCACTTTTTCTTTCTCTCCTTCTCCCCACTTTTACCACTTTTTTGTTTAAATTTATTCCTCACCAACTTTTTAAATCATACAAAATAACCAATATTAATTCTTCCTCTCTGTTTTGGGAAGAACTGAAAATAAGAACTGGATTCCCTTCTTTCTTCCTCTCTTTTCTGGCTAATGTTGGATCAGGGGGGCTACACTATCTCTGGAGATGATGACCGGGTGGGGAAAGGAGCTAAAGTAAAAAATAGTTCTCTGTATTAGCAGTCCTCTGTATACAGTCGTTTTTGGAATAGAATTGGCCTGGCTTGAATACTTTCATAAAATTAAGCTGACTTCTCACAGCTAGGGAAGAATACGGAGTTCTTTAACTAGGAAAAATGCCCATTGAAGTAAGTGGTATAGTGCCAGGGTTGGGCCATTAGCTAAAACCTACTTTAGAATGCTTCACGCACAGGAGTACACTTCCACTTTACACCATTACATAGTACATTCTTCCAGACATATTTTGTACTTGTAACCCCTGGAACGGGAGCATTTGATTATTGCATTGTTCTCTCTGAGGCAAAACAGGTTTTCTTTCCTCCCCTAGGTTAAGATACTGGGAGTGAACCATAAAGGATTAACTACATTATGTTTTAATTATCACTGCTATTTTTAAGATTTGCGTTAAATTAAAGCAGAAGGGAATCTGAGTCTGTTACCTTCTGATTCATGTGGGTGTCTGCTGACAATCAATGTCATTTTTAGATTTTTGGGTCTTTTCCAGCATTTATTTCTGTATATTGATGATCTCAGGAAAGCAGGTCAAATATATTGGAGGAGAGCACTGAAAACTTTCCTTGCTCTGCCCATCCGTTCAGTGTTTCTGTTCCTGTTCATTTTCTAAAGTGTTACATGTGGAATACATATGTCTTTCTGCTGCAGTACTATGGCAGAAAAAAACACAGAAGGAAATCAATAAACACCTGTTATTCCCAGATCTACAGTTATTTGGGCTCAAAAGTGCCTGCAGGCAAAGTTAAAACAAAAATCCCAGTAAGTCTATATGCCTTCACAGATTTTTTTTTTCCTGCATGAGGTTTTTTTAATATATTTATTTCATTTTGTTTCATCTTATTTTATCCCAGAGTGGACCCTTCACTTCTGTTATTTTACTGCCCTGGATTTGTTCTCTCCCAAGTATAGTTCCCCTCCCCCACACTTCCCTCCTGCACCATATTTTGTATTCAGCAGAGTGGAGATTTTTCAAAAGGCTGAAGAATTCAACCTTGCTTTAGTAGCCCTTACTTCTTTCTCAGCAGGTTTCCTAAGTTAGGTTGCCCCCTGCTGCTTTAGTTCCATTAAAATAAAGCTGGATATAAAATATGTTTTGGGACCTGCCATTAGAAAAGTATATACTCAGTGTAATCTACTGGAACCAAATCACTTGAAAGCAGGGTTGAATGTAGAAATAAAGTGTAATGTAGTAGCAGATAAATAAATAGTTGGTGTGATATGGTTTCTTTAAAAAAAAAAAAAAAAGCAATGAACATGTTAAATATGAATCCTTTTTTCCCCAGAAAGAAAATATGAGTTGGAAAAAGTTTTTTGAGCAATTTATAGATTGACAAAAAACGAGTGTGAATCATATGTACAATATAATCCTGTTGAACAGACACTTGTGTTTGACCAAAATGACATACTATTAACTAGATGGGTGAGGTAATATCTTTTTTTGGGCCAACTTCTTTTGGTGAAAGAGACAAGCTTTTGAGCTACCTGAAGAAGAGCTCTGCGTAGCTCAAAAGCTTGTCTCTTTCAACAACAGATGCTGGTCCAATACAAGATATTACCTCACCCACATTTTCTCTTTAATATCCTGGAACCAACATGGCTACAATATTGCAAACATATTCTTAACTAGTCCTTTCTTTACCAAGGTTTGAGGTCCTTGAAGTTTTACGAACTATATGTTCATTTTCTACATGGCTCTGTTATTGTGAGATCAGCGTCAGACTGCATTTTATCATTGGTGAACTAAGATGTATTTCTTAATGTATTTCTTTGTTTATCTATGTCATCACTACAGTGAAGGCTCACCATTTGTTCCTGTTACAAATTCTTAGGCGCCAGTCCTGCAAAGATTTATGGACTTTGAGTAGTCCTATTGAAATCAGTAGGGTTGCTCACTGCATGAAGTTAAACATGGAAATTTTGTAGGATCATGGCTTTGTTTTGGGGCTGGGATTAGAGTATTATTGTACTCCATTGTAATTAAGGCCATGTCTACACTACAGAGTTAAGTTGACGTTGATGATCATAAACTGCTGTAATTACATTGCTTGTGCATGTCCACACAACGCTCCTTGAGTTGGTGGAGCACGTCCATAGTTGATGCTCTAACGTCGCCAGAGAGAGTAGTGCACCATGAGTAGCTATCCTACTGTGCAACTCGCCAGCTTCTCCTGCTAGGAGTTCTGGGAATGGATCACAGTGTATCATGGGGGTGGGATCACCATCCCATGATGCAGTTTTTTCCGTCCCATAATTCCAAGGGCTTCCGATTGCATTTTGTGCTGCTTTTCAACTGCCCAGTAAACTTTGCGCCCGCCATCTCTGCCTGAAAACATGGATCCTGCACTGCTCTGCAGTCTTGTGATGAGCATTATGAATATTACACGGCTGGTCCTGCAGTATTTCATGAGCTGTGACTCTGAACAGGAATCCATGGTGCCTGCCCTGCAGTGTGCCATGGAAAGAAACACTTCAAGATTCATGTTTGTATTCACGGAGCAGCCACACACAGTGGACCATTGCTATTGGGCTTGGGAAACAAGAACCAAGTGGTGGGATTGGATTGTGATTCAGGAATGGGATGACGAGTAGTGGCTGCAGAACTTTCATATGCACAAAGCCACCTTCCTTGAACTCTGTGTGGAGCTCACCCCTGCCCTACAGCACAAGGACACCAAAATGAGAGCTGCCCTAATGGTGGAAAAGCACGTGGCAATCACTGTATGGAAGCTGGCAACTCCAGACTGCTACCAGTCAGTTGCTGAATCAGTTTGGAGGTAGGAAGTCCACTGTGGGGGTTGCAGTCATGCAAGTGTGCCGAGCTATTATTCGCCTTCTGCTACGAAGGACTGTGCCTCTGGGCAATGTGTGGGAAATAGTGGATGGCTTTGGGGAAATGGGATTCCCTGACTGTGGCGGGGCGAGATGGTACTCGTATCCCAGTTTTGGCCCCAGACCATCTTGTGACAGAGTACACCAACAGAAAAGTCTACTTCTCTATGGTATTGCAAGGCGCTGGGGGATCACCAGCGTTGTTTCACTGACTTCAACGCAGGGTTGTCAGGGAAGATGCATTAATCAAGATTCCAATAGGGGATGTGGAAATGCTCATAATGATCCTGGGAAACCAAGCCTAGCCTTGTTCCTGTGGCTCACGAAGCCTTACACTGGAAACCTTGACAGCGGCAAGGAGCTCTTCCACAACAGGCTCAGCAGGTGCAGAATGGGGGTAGAATGTGCATTTAGCAGATTAAAGGGTTGTTGGCACTGCCTTTTTGGCAGGTTAGATCTCCATGAGGAAAGTATTCCCATGGTCATAACAGCCTGCTGTGCTCTGCATAACATTTTTGAAGCCAAGGGAGAAAAATTTCCCTCAGATCCAAGGGTTTGGGTCTGTGGTCACCTATGCAAATTGGTGAGGCTTTTTATCCAACATTTCCCTGGAAAGGGGGGGGTGCAAGTGTTGGGAGGATTGTTCATCGTTCTTAAGATCCAAGGGTCTGGGTCTGTAGTCACCTAGGCAAATTGGTGAGGCTTTTTACCAAACCTTGTCCAGGAAGTGGGGTACAAGGTTTTGGGAAGTATTTTGGGGGGAAAGATGTGTCCAAACAGCTCTTCCCCAGTAACCAGTATTTGTTTGGTGGTGGTAGCGGCCAATCCAAGGACAAAAGGGTGGAATATTTTGTACCTTGGGGAAGTTTTGACCTAAGCTGGTAAAGATAAGCTTAGGAGGTTTTTCATGCAGGTCCCCACATCTGTACCCTAGAGTTCAGAGGGGGGGAGGAACCTTGACATGGTGTACTATTGAGGTGAATCACCTGGTGGCTGATTTTGAGCAGCCAGACACCAGGGCTGTTAGAGGGACTCAACGGGGGGCTATTCGAATCAGGGAGGCTTTGAAGCAGCATTTTGACAATAAGCCCCAGTAATGTGTCTTTCTGCAATGAATTAAATAATACCTGGCTCACTTGCCACATTGAATGACCCATATAATGATTCCTGCCTGAGTGTTAATTATAGTCTGCAAATGTGTTGATTGCCACTGTGTCTGAATTTCTGTTGCAACCACCCTTGTCACAAATAAAGAATCACTGTAACCCTAAATTTTTATTAAACAGCAATACACAAATTAACATTTCTTATAAGGGACATGACAGTGAGCAGCACTCTCTGAAGTGAGGATCTCACAGCTGTGTGTAACTCCAGCTATCATTATGGAAAATGTCCGTAGGGGTGGAGTGCAAGGGATACTGCAACAGGCCAGGAACATGAGGAATGTGTGTGGGGAGTATGGGGAGGGAAAGGAAGGCAGTGTGATATGGGCTGCAGGGGCAGTCGAGCACACGTGTTCTGTCTGCAGTGCAGTCAGGGACCTCGGGATCTCTGTTTGGTCCTCCATGAACTTTATTATCTGCTCCTGGCCCTGTCTCTTCTGCTGGCTACCCACTTCTAGTTTCTCGTTTATTGTCTCTCTCCATGCTCTGTGCTCGCTATTGGCCTGATCTGACTATTGCAGCATTTTGTGAAACATATCCTCCTTACTCTTTGTTCGTCATCTTATCTGAACGAGGCGCTCTACCAGTGTGTAGGAGCTGGCCCTCAAGGGCACATCTGCATAAACAGAAGAAACAATACACAGAATCAATACTGCGTGTGCACTCTGTCTTGAATCATAAAAGTTACGTACACCTGTTTCTTACTTTCCTTTGGCAAGCATGCAGCATGGCTGGAGCACTAAGAAACAAAAGAACGGCCATACTAGGTCAGACCAAGGGTCCATCTAACCCAGTATCCTGTTTTCTGACAATGGCCAATGCCAGGCCCTTCAGAGGGAATGAACAGAACAGGTAATCATCAAGTGTCCATTCCTTGTCACCCATTCCCAGCTTCTGGCAAACAGAGGCTAGGGACACTAAACATGGTGAGTTTGGCCCAGAGGACGGAGGAATGGTGGGGATGGTGCAAGACGGGACAAAGGGTCTGGGAGGTTTCAGAAGGGGATCAGTACAAGAGCCTAGGGACACTATTCTGAACACTGGCACCGCTTTCCACAGGCAGGGGTGATGGAAGCTGAAATCACACTATTGAGGGTAACCGAAGATGAAAGGGTGCATCTCCTGCATATGTGTAGCTTCAGATAGGGTCCGTATACTGCTCACCTGTGTGCTGCTTTGGTTCCTACAGCAGTAATTGCTGATTGATGTGGCAAAGTTTCTTACAACGGGGGAAGAAACAAAGCATCTCTGCCAAGGAACCTTCGGCAGAGAATTGCAGAGCAGAAAAGTTTCCTAGAGATCTCTGTGGAGGATTATTGGGAGATCTCGGTGTGCACAAACAAACTTCTCCGCAGGGCCCCCACTGCATAGGTGGAATGCGAAGCAGGTGCAAACAGTACCTAGTGTTTGTTAATTTCTATCCCTTCTCCCAGGTGCACCATGTAACAAAATAAAGGACCCTCTACCACATGTAACCATGCGGTATGAAAGAAAAATCAGTACTTATCAGAGATCGCCTCTCCTGCTTCAGGCATTAGCTAGACACCTCCAGAGTCAAAAAGAGGTCCTGGATTGCCATGCCACCTTACAAGCCTATCGCTTGTCTCACATCCTCCTCCAACACAACCTTCTAGTCCACCACTTCATCCTTGGGGTTGACTCTGCTGGCCGCTGACTCCAGTCTCCACAAAGTATCTGTGGATGGCATGTAGAAATGGCATGCTTTTGTTGCTGCACCAAAACAACAATTGGCTTCCCTGCCTCAGCTTCTTGATCTTAGCATGGCACAAGTGCATGTCCTTTTCATGCCCCTTCTCTTCCATGCCACGAGCAATCTGCTCATAGGTGTCAAAGTTCCTGTGGCTGGATCGGAGCTGTGACCGCATTGCCTTCTCTCCCCACAGATCCAGTAACTCCGGCATACTCCATGCAGGAGCCCATTTGCTGCAGAAAGCCGGCATGGTCAGCTGGGAAGATGTGATCTCAGCTGTCCATGCCAAGCAAACAGGAATGGAATTTCAAAAATTCCTGGGACTTTAAAGGGGGAAGGGCACGTGCCTGTGTACCTGGTTGCAGGGCAATGGAGTAGAAACTGCTTACCAGAGCGGTCATGATGGGCATTGTGGGACACCTTCTGGAGGCCACCTAGGGTGACGTAAGCAAGCGCTGTGTCTTCACTGACCCTGCATTGCTCTAACTTTGTCGCAAAAAGCTCTATGCTTCTCGTTGAGGTGGTTTAATGATGTCGGCGTAGCAAGAGTGTTAAATCGGTGGGAGGAGCTCTGTTGTGTGTGCACCTCCATTGTTTGGTCGATGAAACCTGGCTTTTGTCAACAAAACTATGTAGTGTAGACAAGGCCTAACTTGTCACAATTTAGGGTAGGATTTTCAAAGGGGATCAAGGCAAATAGGTGCTCAGCTCCAACAAACGGGCTGCTAACTCCCTTAAGCTCTTTTGAAATCTCAGCCTTAATTGCTATCTGTGAATTTCTGTGTGTGGTGGCTTTAAGAGGTGTTGAAGCTTCCCAAGAGGTGCTGAGTGCCTTTGTCTCCTATTTGAAGTCTGGGGCAGTCAAGGTGGCTCCCTTACATTTCAAACATATAGTAAATATCCCTTTGCCTACTAGCAAAAAGTGCCCCTTACAACTGTAGTGTAATCAGGAGCCTGGACGTTATGAGTGGGTTCAGAGCTGTGAGATGTAAGTTTTTTTAAATGTAAGAAAAATGCAGAAAAAGTTATGTTTTGACTAAATTGAAATGTATGTTGGCTGGTTCAGCTACCCTGTGATGTCATAACCTCATGACCCAGCCTTCCCTTGTCATTTAACACTGTCTTGAAATCAAACTGTAGGTTTCTTGTTTTCCAGTGTTTCTGTATTTCTCTAAGAAACAATTAGAAAAATAAACAAGAGATTGGGGGGATATTTAAATATGAATTTTAGAAAAAAGTACATTTTGTTGTTAATCTCCGAACCTTCAAATGTAAAGTGCAATACAGTAAAAGAAGGAATTTAAATTTAAATACGCAATTTAGGATTGTGAGCCACCAATCACAAACCATTCACATTTAGCTCTTGCAGTTATTCTACCCAGAACCTAAACCAAAGTCTATTAATTTATTTAACTTTACATTCATTTTCATATTTGTAAGATACACCTACTGGCAGTCTCTGGGAACATTAACAGTTAAGTCATTAAAAAAAATAACGTTAACTAAACCAACGTTATCGAATACAAACTGAATAACTCCTCCACCAAACCCCCCAAAATGCCACACAAACAGCTGCCTTAGAAAATGCCTCACTAATAGATTAACTGTGGAGTGCTTCTGAAAGTAAATAAGCTATGTCTTAGTCAGGCCAATGCAGGGTACATAGCAGCATTCTAAATTTCTCTTGAAAATTTGTTAGGTCAAGCACAAAATCTTCTCTGTGACCTAAACCTTGATGAATAAACTGATATTTATTTGCTTATTTCTAAGAATATTAATCTGCCCCAGACAAACAGGCCATGGCTGCTGGCTAAGTCAGTATCTCATTCCGTCTAGTTTGTAACATGTTTGCTAGGCGATACAATGGTCACCGTTTAAAAAAAAAAAGTCAGAGTTTTTCAACAGTTACCGTACTGTTGTATGTGAGATACATTTTTCCCCCAGTACTTAAAGAAGAAAATAACTGTGTTGTGTCTTTTAGTTTCATTTTGGTTTCAGCATTTTTTAACATTAAAAAAATAAATTTGAATATTTTTTAACAAAAGTGATTTTGACCACAAATAGAAATATTTCACTGAAAAATGTTGAAACAGAACATTTTGACTTTTTCTGATGTATATATTTTTTGACACAAACAATTAAGTAAAACTGACTCATTTGCTAACCATTCTGGTATAATCAAATCTACATTTTTGGCCAGCTCTTCTTGTGGTAATTCTGGGTGAAGCAACCTGCTGTGCATTATGAACTGTATTTTATACCAGGCCTTTGATTCTTGAAAGCTGTCAGTTGTCTGGTAAGACAGACATTGTTCCCACCACAAAGAATATGCTACTTACTCTCCCAGTAGTCATGGACTCAAATGCCAGCAATATGCAGATTATACACAGTTCTTCCTGCCCTTCACCACATGCAGCCACACTGCTACCACTAAGGTGGCCCAGTGCTTGGATGAGATCATCTCATTGATGAACAGTTGAAGCTGAACCTGAACAAAACAGAGGTGATGCTGGTGGGCAGAAGAAAGTATTTTGAAGAGTTTGCAGCCCTGGTGCAGTCTCCTTTGGTCGAAGGTTCACATCCACATTTGGTTAATTCAGTCCTGAGTCTAGGAGTACTCTTGGATTCGTTGCTGATGCTGAGGTCATATAGCAGCATCTGTGAACAATGCTTCCTGCCATTTCCAGTTGGTTAGGAGACTTTATTCCTTTCTGATAGATGAAGAACCAGGCCTCAGTTATTCATGCTTTCATCACTTTTGGGCTGGTCTACATCAATGCAATATACTTGGGCATGAAGCCTTCAGCACTTGGGAAACTCCACTTGTACAAACCAGTGCAGTGCCTCTCCTCAGCAACACAGGCTACCACAAGCACATCATGCCTGTCCTCTGCTCTCCACGCTGTCTTCCTATAGAATTTTGAATCAGGTTCAAGGTCGTAATCGTTATCTTCAATGTGTTCTGTGGGCTGTGCCCGAGTTACCTAAAAGACCATCTAAAGCTCCGGGACAAAGACCGTTGTTGATAACTCTCTGCTCCTGTGGCACAATGGAACTGTGATAGTGTGTTCACCCCACACCAGCCCTGAAGGGCTTAGGATGGCTCAGAAGGGGCCAATTAACCTTCTAGGCCACACGAGGGGGAGAGTAGGTTTGATTGATAAGGCTAATTGACGATGAAGCCCAGCTGCACAGGGCCAGGCTGAGCTTGTGTAAATTAAGGAAGTCGTGAGCAGTAGGGGGGCTGCAGGGAGAGATTCTGTAGTTGCTCTCTGGGCACAGAGAGGCAGGTAGGAGGAAACCCAGGGGTGAGCAAAAGCCCTGGATCCTGTCCGTGATGGAAAGGGTATCCCCAGAGGTGTTGCCTGGGATAAGCAGAGTAGGAAGAAGCCCAGGGAAAGAGCAGCAAGGGTTGAGACTGTGTAGATCTCGGCTGCTGATGATAGGGTACTTGGGCTGGAACCTGGCATAGTGGGTGGGCCCAGGTTCCCCAACCAGCCACTGGAGAAGTGGCACAGACTGGGAATTACAGAAGATTGCCTGAGATGGCACATGGGCAGATTGTCTTGTGGGACTTGGATACCCTAGAAGCGGAAACCTATAGTGATCTGGTCAGAGGTGGAGTCATGAAGAGACAGCACCCTAAGTTCTGGCGAGTGGGAAGGCCTGGGGATGAACAAACGACAGAAGGGGATGTTGGACCAGACCCAGCAGTGACAGAACAATGTTACAGGAATGCTCAACAATAAGAGTAAAGCTTGCCTGTGAGGGAGTCAGAAGTTTCTCTGGGGCAGTCCAAGATGGTGGTATGAACTCCCCCAAGAACTAAGGAACTTCACAAACCTCACCACTTTCTGCTACAAGTGTAAGTCATATTTCTTTGTCCTTGCCTCCACTAATGTAAACATGTAACTACAGGGGTGTGTGTGTGTAGGTTTTTTAAAATTATACTCTATAGATGGAGGGTTTTTTTTTTTATCATACTATATATCTCTATCAAAAGAAGACACTCCACTGGCCTCCTTTCTTTCTGTGGGGAGAGGAAGAGAGAACAAACAACATGTGATAGATGTGCAGTTGTGTTGCTTAATGCACTATAGGAAGGTGCTCAAATACTACAGTGATGACCATGGTATAGAACCTAAGGGCCATTGTGGGCTCTTCTCCTCACACCTCTCACATATAAGCTATGTCCAAGTCCTGCCACTATTGCTTCACAACATTGCTAAGATATGAGCTTTTTCTTCTTTCTATCCAAAAGCTCTCATCCTCTCTGTTACTGAAAGCTCCTCTTCTCCATCCTCTCTAGCACCCACAACTCCTTCCATTAGTCACAAAATGTATTGATCAGATCATCTTCCTTTCCTGTTGAGCTGGGCACATTACCCACTTCTCTGAATCCCTTCTTGGGCTCCCATTTCCCCACCATATCAGTTTCCAGGGCCTTTGCAACTCTGCCCTTTCCTGTTCATTCACCCTCATCTCTTATCTCCCTCACGTCATCTTGATCATCAATGATGCCATGCCTGCATTAACAATGCCTTTGTTTGCTTTTCCCACAATTGTATTCATGCATTCTTCCATGATATTTCTGCACATGCCCTTCCTGAGGTAATCCAAACTATCACTACTTCCAAGTTCAACTCACTGCTTAAGATCCACTTGTGCCAATGATGTCTACAAGAAATTAGTCAATTAAAACATTAATTTCTTCCCCCTCTCTCTAGTCCTTGTTCCCTTCTTTTCTCCCTCTATGCTTTTATCTATGGGTAATCTCATCCACAAAAACAAATGCAAACACCATCTCTGGGCTGACCACTCACAGATCTACTTCTCTACTCCACACTGCCTTTTTCTGTCCAAACATAAATCTCGCCCTGTCTGGTGATGTCTTCTCATGGATATGTACCCAACACCTAAAACCCAGCATGGCTAGAAAAGAGCTCTTCATCTGTGCCAAAGCTCTCCCTACTACTTTCTCTTTCAATCTCTGTGGACAACACCACCATTAAGCCCATCACTCAGGCCCCTAACCTGGGTGTCATCTTCAACTCAGATCTCTCTCTATGGCTCTCATCCAGGCTATGTCTAAGTCTTGCAAATGTATTCTAAATAACATCTGTAAGGTACAGCCTTTCCTATGCGCCCACAGAGATAAACTCTTGTTCAGGCTTTCATTATCTCTCTTCTTGATTACAGCAACATCTTTGTCTCTGGCCTTGACAAATGCAATCTTGCCCTGCTCTATTCATTCAGAATGCAGCTGCAAAGATCATTTTCCTAGCCTGTTGCTTTAACCATGTCACCTGTCTCTTTGCATCCTTCCACGGGCTCCCCCTTCTCTCACATCATACACGAGCTACTTATGTTCACTTTCAAGGCGATTGTCAGCCTGTCCTCATCCTACCTCTTGTTCGCTATTGAGATGTTCTTGATTCTAGACGTTGAGGATTCTGGTGCCATATAATTTAGCATTTCTCTGCTCACCCTCACTCTTGTAATTATATTTTTAAAATGTCCTGTTGTACCTCGTCATCTGAGAAAGAATAGTCTGAAATGTTTTGAGCGCAGGGGAAGACTCCTGGCTAGGTTAATGATGCCATGTGTTTAGTTTTTCATAGCCAATGTATTTTCTTCCCTGTTGTGTCTGGTGGTTTTTTTTCATTTTATCTTATTCCTGTAAAATACTGCTGCAGTATGAGCACTGCGTTCACCCTTAAATCATTCATTCAGTTTGCATATACACTCTACATCTTCCAAGCCCAAGAATGACTAGGGCTCATTGCAGCCAGTGCATGAGACACTGTTCCAGGCATTTTCTTGTTTTAAAATACTATCTGCTAAATATTTTGAAGATTGCTTCTAGATCTTGGGAGGAGTAAAACAATTTTATCTGTCATTTTAACACAAGTAGGCTATCGGGGGAGGGGGAGGGGAGGAGAACTGGTCTGGTCTGTACACATTTCAATTTTATATCAGTAAGGACTAAACTCACTTGGGGGAGCTGTTTAATCTGATATGGTGCATCTATTGTGCACATAAAGTAATAGTCATATAATTTTAATATGCTAAATTACTGTATGTGTTATAGTAACATGACTGAAATGATTTTGAGCAGCACCAGAAGACAGAGGCATTTAATTTTCTGACTTCCTGCTGAATGAAGAATGGAAAATGTGTTGATTTAACTCTAGGAAAATGCACAATAGATATGGGGTGGTGGGGAGAAAAAGCCCCGGTACCATATCTAATTTCATTAGGAAACTGTAAATGGCAAAACGATGAAGAGGCAACATTTGAAAGGGCTGGTAAAGCGCACGTTTTGTGTCACATCAATCATGTGCTTTTAATTTTTCTACAGCATTGCTCTATAGTGGTGCATTCCTGTCTTATGATTCTTCGAGAGCTGGGTTATAGTATTAAGACATACGTGTTTTCCTTGCCCTGCTGGGAAGATAGACATTTCTGAGCTACAGCTGGAATTTCAGAAAATGTACTTTCTGGAATGTCGTGATGTCATTCTTTATTGGTAAAGTGGGATCCTAAACTGCCCCTGCTATCCTCATTGAAGCTCAAGAGCCTGACTCAAAAAGGCCCCCACCCAAAAGAATGAAATGTATGGCCATGTGTCTGAGGTTTTGTGACTTTCTGCTAAAACAGATTTTAAACACTTCCCCTCCCCGCTGGCCAGCTCTCATTTTCTGCTTCATCCTTTCATAGGCTGTTTCTATTCCCTGCTTTAAAGCGGGTAAGAGTTGTCTCTATTATGGTAATTAAGCTCCCAGGAAACAGCCTCATTAGATTAATACAAAGTAAATAAAGCAGACAAGGACACACTTTTCTTTCCAGTAGCTCAAAGCAGTTGAGCAATGAAGTTAACATCCCACCCACTTGCCCAACCACCTACTTATACATAGTTTACAGTATACCTACACAAGCACAGTATGAAATAATGATAGTTTGTTATAGAAACTGGAGTTTTATTGTAATCTCTTGTTTCCACTCACTCGTAGCTTTCAGAGGACTTTTGTTATGGGGCTGAAACTTTCAAATCTTGGTCTCCGTTCACAGATGAAGATTGTTTTTAATGTTTGAAGGAATTACTTCAGTTATTTTTAAGTTATAGAAGAGTTAAATCTTAATTTTTAAAAATGTAGTGACTTGCTTTTGCTCACCACTGTCAGAAACAACTGAATCAATAAAAGCTTCTCCAAACTTGCACCCTGATGATACCATCGGATCCACATAGGCAGACCCTGTATGCATGTGGCGCCTTGTTGATTTCCGTGGGGTTCTGCACAGGTGAGTTTCCAAACTGGGGCTTTGGCATATGCATGTACTTTATGAGAAATAGTTTCCTGGCTGTGTTTGAACAGAGAAACTTAAATTGAAAACTTGTATAAATTAGTGAAAAATCACTTTTGAGCCAGCACAGTGGGCATATCCTAGAATTATCAGCATAACGGAGCACCACCTTCTTTGTGACATCGGCCATTCCGCTGGAAGCATTGTATGTTCTTCCTGTCTGGGACAGGCTGAGACTGCTGTTGCTGATAATTTACATGAAAGAGATTATAAATGTTTTATTAAAACACACCCAGCCAAATCCATCAAAAACCAAAATGTTTTTTTTTCTTTTGCGAAGCTGTGGCAGAGACAATGTAGTCCAGTATGAAGTTGCTCTGTTAACCCAGCCTTGCTGAAAACAGCCTCTCATCAAACAGTAATAGCAGCAGCAGCAGTGGGGTGAGCTCATCCCTACCCAACCCCTGCAAAGTGTGACCGGCATTCTCAAGAGCCCTTTCATCTCCGTGAGGTGTGACAGAACACAGCTGGAACCATTTTAAAAGCTAACATTCATGGGCAGTTTCTTGTTTCTTTTCCTGCCTTAATTCTTCATAAAAATAAAGAAAATACGCGGGAAAACAGTTAGTCCAAAGTTACACTGTAAACATACCCCAACACACCAGAACATGCAAAAGTTAGGACTGTTGGTAACATCTAGCCCACGTTGCACATAGATGTGCTCATAGTTACTAGTTTGGCAAGTCAAGAGGTGACTCTACTCTGTATGTTGAATAAATAACAATGATCGTAAAGGTGGGGGTGAGTGGCCTTCTCACTTGACCCCAACTGCCCTATGTGTATATTCAGGCAGCTCATCTTACTTTAGTCACTAACGTTCCTATTTACTGGTTTTTTTTTTACTCCTGATAGCCTTGCAGAAAAAATGCAGGTGAGAGGGATTCTATTCTTTCTTGTGCATCTGTAACAGAATCACTTACTACATTCCTCCTAGCCACAACGATGCAAATCAGTCGAAGGAAATGAGACCTGTGCATGTGTCACTTGGTGAATATAGCAACCTCTGTGGACTTCGGTGCGCCTTGACTTGAACGTAGTACAGTAATGCAGATGAGATTTTGAATTGTTGGCTGTTCTTTTAAACTGTTAGCGTAAAAATGGATTATAATCATATGTCTATCTCCTTAAATAAAAATCTCCTTTTTATTTAAACTATTACAACCAGCACGAGGAAATTTCTGACCAAAATATATGTTTGAATTAAATGTGCGTGACAGTTTTTGAGTGAAAGGAAAAAATTAATGTCCACTGGAATCTTGCAGTACATTGACTTCTGTGCTTCAGCTAGTAGTAGCAGATTGATTCAAGTCAGTCAAGTCAAGGTTTGGAATAAACGTAGGAGAGTTTTCCATGTGTTCATTATTTCAATGTATTAAAAAGGAATTAAAACAACCAATGCCGCTCACCCCTTTTAAAACATTATATTAAAAACACACTTTTTGAACAGCATTCCTTGTTACACAATGGCCACAGCTGAGGCAGGGTAGCTCATTGAAAGTGCAAGCATAGATCTCCTTAGTTTTTTCAGCAGACAGACTGTGATGGGAGAATGAAATTAGCAGTAAAAGTATTAAAATATTGATAGCAATCATTCCATGTCCAGGCTTTGCCAATTAATTATTAATTTTACCTTGAAGGTTAGTATTAGAGTCAGACTTTGCTTTATCATGCCTTCACTTGGCAAGATGTTTGACTTTATTTTTTAAACATTATCAGGTCTCCAGCAAATAACTCTCATTTTATGTGGTTGGCAGTTGGAATTTACTTTGAATGGCTTCATAAGATGAGAGAAAATATTGTGTTCTGGAGGCTTCAGAGAAGAGGTAAATTAGCATTGCCTCTGTCATGTACCTGTAGTTCCAATGGAGCTGTTTATCCTATTCTACTTTCCTTAAAATAATGGTTCTTTTTCGTATATTAGGGAGAAACGTCCTAAAATATACACAGCAGGGAAATATTTTTATATTGTGTGCTCAGAATAACCCGGAAAGGCACAATGTGAAACTTTTTTTGCTGTAAAACAAAAGGGCCCTGTCGTTTTAAGGAGGGATAGAACCCCTCATCTGAGCAGGGCTAACTCTTGAACCTATCCCAGAACTTCTCTGTTTGTGCTGTGCAGTGAATGGAATGTGTGACCCTTTCACTTTGTTTGGTGGGATTTGGGGGTTAGAGTAGAACGTGTTACCCAGTGGTTGACCTTGTATAAAATACCACTGAACAAGATGGTGTACCATAACATTTTCTTTTAAATAAATTTTTGTGTGTATCTAGCTACTGCCTGTTTTATCCTCCTCTTAAATACATGTACTTGGGGAAATCTTATTTAAATGAATCTACAACTACAAAAAATAAATGCCTTAACAAAAAAGTATTAATATGAACACAATTCATATGACATTATATTTGTAAGTTTCTTAAACAAGGCAAGCTTCCTAATGCTGCTTTTAATTTTATAGTGAAATATGTTTATTTCTTTAATATAAGTCTAGGTATTCCTTTGGGCTCCAAATGTAGAAGCACTTATGCACTTTACTCTTGAGAAGGCCCACTAGCTTTAGTGGGGGACTGTGCATATAAGTAAAATTATGCATGTACATAAACGTTTGCAGGATTTAAGCCTTGGTTTGGTGGATTTGCGTTTCCTATATTGCATCCCAAGAATAAAAAGATGTGTTTTGTTCATCTTAAGGGGAAATGCCTTTTAATTTCTGAAATTATAAAACATTGTTCTCTCCTGCATCCTTTGTAAATTTATAAAAACTTATTTTAGAGAGTCTGGTTCCAAAATGAACCAATTTAAGAGGTCATGTCATAAGACCTAATAGAATCCAGTGATTCTGAAAAGCTGAACCCCCAAAAGGGATTTAAAAAAAATTGTTTTGGACATTTTAAAATAAAGTGAGGATCTTGACAAATTATCAGTGTTGTATGCATCGGACTTCAATCTCTTTAGGACCTTTTAAGAAAAATGTAAGAAAATTAGCTTTCTTTCACAAGTCACATCTTGCTTATGAATTCTGATTGCCCCAAGGCCCTGATAGGACTACTAGTGTGATTAAAGTTAAGCAAATGCTTTGCAGGTTAGGGTCCTAATTCTGTCTCTCTGATCCTGCTTAGCTATAAGCACATGAGTAGTTTCAGTTATGTTCATGGGACTAAAAGAACAGGAGTACTTGTGGCACCTTAGAGACTAACAAATTTATTTGAGCATAAGCTTTCGTGGGCTTTTCGTGGGCTCATGCTCAAATAAATTTGTTAGTCTCTAAGGCGCCACAAGTACTCCTGTTCTTTTTGCGGATACAGATTAACACAGCTGCTACTCTGAAACCGCTCATGGGACTGTGCACATCAGTAAAGTACATGTATAGTTGTTTGGAGGCTTGGGATTTATCTTTTGATTATTTCTCAAGTTAGTTGACATTCTCCAAATTTTTATTTCTGTGGAGTTGGTGAACAATTGTGTGTGTTTATTGTGTGGAAAGCAGGATACTTTTGGTGAAAATGTTAATTTTTCAAAAATAAAAATTTTTCACCTGGGACAAACTGAGAAAGACTGGGATTGGTTTTGACTTCTGTTGGATTTTTGATATCCTTCACTGAGAAAAATTGTGTTTACAGAAACCGCAAAACTTTGTATAAAATCAGGCCTGCACATTCTCATGAGAACTTATGAAAACGTTTTCCCATGCACATAATTGTGAATCGGCAGTTGATACTTTCACAGCTATAAACACAAATATTATTCCCTCAGTTGTGTAATAAGCAGTGTGTCAATTCCTCTTTGAAGTTGTAACAATAACTTCTTATTAATTTAAAAAAAGATTCTCAGGGTCAGATTCTGATCTCAGTTGCACAGGTGTAAATCTAGAGTGACTCTATTAGTCAATGAATTTACTTTGGATTTACAGTGCTATAAATCAGACTGGGATTAAAGAAATCTGTTCACTGGTAATGAGACTGTCATACTAGGTAAGCCTACAGATGCCCAACATCTGCGGGAGAACAGTGCCTTGTAGAATCTGCCTTTGTCCATGTATGTACAGTACACAAGTCAACACTTTCTGGTGGTATGTACATACATGAAATAAAGAGCAATATGTTCATAGGAGATAAAAAGAGTGTTTTGTAAAAAGAGCAGTTTATGACATAAAGTTTTTGCTAAGATCAATTATGGGAATAAATGTAGGATTGAAAAGAAATGTAGAGTGATTGATATAGATCAGAATATATAATTGATAGGAATACTGGGAAGAATATTTATGAAAAAATACATTGTTTTGCCGTTGCCACTTTCATATTCGCTAACTAAAGGTAAATTTTTTCCAAACTAAATTGTAAACTCTGATACTCAATATATACAGTGGAGAGTTGATCTTGAAATCCTCTGATTACATGTCTGACTTTTCGTATCTGACATCAGTTGTATCTCTGGTAGTTATGGATTTGTGCACTGAACAATGCTGAGGTAAAGCTGTGGTTAAGAGGATAGTTACAGCATGTTGTTTTACCTGAAGTTAACTACATGTCTTGGGGATAACACAGACTAAATAACAGACGTAGGCAACCAAAACAACAACAACAACAAAAAGGAAGGCAGGTCTGCTTGAGCAAGTTCATGAAACTTTTTGAGATTTTAAATTGTAAGGATTTAAAAAAAATATTCTCTAAACACAAAATATATTAAATTAGGCCTTGTTTGTCTTAAAGTTGCAAAGCTTTCTTCCGGTTTGAAGGGAGAATCTAGTACACTTCCTTGGAGTATTCTGTTTCTTCACTCTCCATTGTTTCTCTTGGAAGGTCAAGGCTTTATGCCCAACGTGTGAGATTTAGGGATTTCAGTCAATGCTATGTATTCTGGAGCCTTGGTGACAGGAATGTCCTCAGACAGATAGTACTAGTGGAGCCCAGCAAAAGGAACCCTTCTAAAAACATAACAGGGATGAGGGCTCATTGCTAGAAACCTTTAACCTGAGACAGTCCTAGTCAGTATGGGACAGGATGGAGGTGTGATAAAAATGGTTAACGAAGCTTGACTTAAAAGATTTGTATTTTATTTCTTGTTCATGCCCCAGCTTCAATGGTATTAGCATAGGTCTAGTACTGCAAGTTTGTTAGGTAGCCTGTGTTTCCTCTGCGGCCTGTACAGTAGAACATTTTCCTTTTGTTGTAGTGATTATGAAATCAGATTACCATTCCTCTTGCATACCAAACAAGGACATGCAATGGCTTCACCTCTTTCAGTGAGTTCACTATTTCCCTTAGCTCCCATGGATTACTTTGCATGGCGTGTATTTTACAATCCAGCTCTTCTCTGTGAATGTGGTACTCATTAAACGTTATCCTGTCACCATGGTGGGAGAACATCCAACTTGTAGTCACAAGTGTTTTAATCACATGGCCATGGAGTCTGAACCTGATTGCGGGTTAATTTGGAATAAATAAATTATTATTAGGTTCAAGCCCCAAAGTTGGGAGAATAGTGGGCAGAGCAACTAAATGCTAATGAGAAGCATTTTGTTTGGGGTGGGAAGACGTTATCTATACAAAAATATCCCTTAGAAGTCCTATAGAAAGGTAATGGCCAAATGTCCCAGAAGAAACACAGGTAACTTGTGGAACTGTCTTGTGTGACTGGTTTGTTTTAAAGTGATACTCTTCTTCATTAACCGTACACCATTATCGTGCTTATTCCTGAAGGACTCTATGGGACATTCAGGACAAGAAAGCACAATGTATTTAGAAAGTCATTCAGGGCTTATCTTCACGGTAGTGTTAGCTGGGGGTAGGACTCCAGTGCCTATCTACGCACAGAAATATCTAGCTTTAGTTGAGTGATGCTTTAAATTTGAGCTAACGGGGCTGTCGGTTGCAGTTCTAGTATTGCGGTGGAGACGTAGTTACTCTGTGCTGCTAATCCAATCACTCTGTCTGGCCGCAGTGTGACTGCTCGCGCTCAAGCTAGGCTCGAGAGGAGTTAGCTTGAGTTATCTAGACTCAGGTTAACGCTGCAGTGAAAACAAGCCTTGAGAAATCTAAGAAACTAGTGTAAATGGAAAATATACAAACAAAATTGGGAGATGGCACATATTTATTCTAACTCCAGTCCTTTTTGAAAAAATTCTTTCCACAGTAGCAGACTTGCAGCTGTTAACTAATCCCATAACAAGTGGTATTTAGCCACACATTTTCCAAATTAAATATGCTTGCATGTTGGACTAGCTTCGTACCCTGTAATACAAACACTTTCCCTGCTAGGAAAAGAGAATTAAACCAAAAATTGCCCCAAGCAATGTGAAAAGCGGAGGAAAGGAATGATGTGTGTGCCTGTGCCCGTGACCACAAATATCAGTGCCAGGAGAGTGCACGGGGGTTTTGCACGTAGCACAGTATTTGTTGGAAGATCTGAGGGGTTATCAAGGGCTACTCATGCTTAAATTATTGGTTAAGGCTGTGGCATTAAAGAATTGTTATTCAGTCATGGTCTCATGACTGTTTTGCTCGGAGGTGTTTGAAAATTCTTGTCTGTGCAATCATATAATCTGTACTTGCCCTTTTCTTTAATTTTTTTCTGGTCATTTGAATAATGTTTTCAGATCCTCTGTTTAATCTGGAGTCAGTTCAACAGTGTTTGGAAAACAAGCAATTAATTGAGTCTTGTGTTAGATCCTTTTTAAAGAGGCCTGAGCGCATAACCCCCCTTCTACACATTTTTAAGAATCCCATTAAAAAAAATTCAGGAGCCCCATACAAGTCAAATGTGGTGTTTCCATGGAAACAATTAATGGGGAGAGCAATTTATAACTGATGTAAAAAAATGAGCACTTCCTCAGACCCCTGCTGTTCTGATGTAGAGTCTCAAGGAAAAAATCTGTTGTGAGGTTAGCAGAAGCTCTGTGCTTAGGGAAAACCAATGAGAGGAAAAGGGCTGTCCTTCCCTGGTATAATAGCTGCAGTTACTTTGCTATGCAGACATTATTAGATCTTGGAAAAGGCTAGTATATTCTCATTTCATGACATTTTTCAAATGCTTTTCCTTTAGAGAACCTTCCCCCCACAATCCTCTCCTCCCCCCAGCCTCTTCCTCAGTATACACATGCCTGCACTGGGGGGCTGGAATCATATCTTATGATATACAAGGCAGCTGGACCCAGCACTGAACCAGGGCCTTGACGAAATTAATCTAGGATGTATTCTATAGCACCACCACTTCTGTACTTAAGGTCTGTCAGCCTAGCCGTTAGAAACCTTGCATATAAGTGGTTTTTATCTGCCATTATAGCTCTCTCTTGGCTGATGCTTGACATTGATTTTTATCAAATAGAAAAAATGAATGCTAAATTAGAAGAATTAAAACCAGTCTCCTTATTTTAGCTCTTTAAAATAGAAAATGAACATTAAAAAAGCTGTGCAGTTTAGGAACCACTATGTAAAACTGCCGTTTACATTCAAGTTTCTGGACCAGTGTCTCAGTAGGAACTGGGTATTTTGAGAAGTAGCTCAGATGTGTGAAAGGCTGCTGAATATTAGCAGGGATCTTGACTTCTTGCTGACTAAATGCAAGGCGGAAATTCAGGAGCCTGTGATAAAATGTTTCTGAGATGAAAATAAACTGATCATGTATATTGGACTGCATTTAATTTCACTGTAGGAGTAGTTCCAGAAACCTACCTACAGTACTGTATCTAGTTGACTGATGCAGGTGTAGAAGTTATAGGGAAATTGCAATACAGAACTTTACCAGTCCACTCACTGTGAATTGTATATATTAGTATTGATACATTCTGTGTAATAAGGGCATGAATGAGGGGATATTATGCTTTTATTAAACCACTGAGGGGATATTATGCTTTTATTTTGTTTTAATACTTTGTGGATATTTATCATGCACGAGGGTGAGGCTGGTGAGGAGAGACTCTTAGAAGATATTTTCACCTGCGGAGGGCAGTCTTTATCCACAAAATACTTACAGTAGCATGGCATGAATCCAGAGCAGCATTTGAGCTAACAAAACATGTATATGTGTGTATAAAAATCTTTAAATTATGAAAGCAAATAATTCTCCTGTTGAGTATAAGGCTATCTGAAAGAGCAGCTGATATTAAAAAAAAAAAAAAAAAAAAAAAAAAAAAAGTGGGGTGGTTAGAGGCAGACCTTACCTCTCCTAAACAGGTTCTTGTTTTACTGGGCAGTTTTAGAGACTGAAAGTGTTAGTGAATAAGCACAGAGTCAGAGAGATTAGGAACAAAGTCCCAAATGGTGGGAGCAAATTATAATCCAAAAAACAGGTGAAAGACAAGGCTTAACATTAGGTATAAAATGTAATGTTGAGAATGATAAAGGCAAACACCTTAATTAAACCACTCGACAAAGAGAGTAAAGTTTACAATAGGATGGTTTAAAAATACAGAAATTTAGTGTTGGTGTTTTTTCCTATCTACCTGAAGGTATTACTATTAAAAGTATTAGAAAACAGGTATTTTTTTCAATAATATTTCTTTTACAGTTGATGTATAAAAAAGGAATGGATTAAAAAGATAATCAGTCCAAAGGATACCTCAGGGAGAAGCTCTAAAATACGTGTAACAGATGCAGATAAATACTCTACAATAGTCCAAAACAGTTTAGCTGCTAGTGTTCTGGGTTTTTTGAAAAAGATCCTATTTATTTCTGACAGTGCCCATGGAAAATATCTTGCAGTGATTGTTTGTTTATATAGGGTTAAGAGGTTATGAAAAATGATCAAGTTTATTATCATTTGTATAACTTACCAATAGGGGAACCCCCCCGACATTTCTATTATAGGTTTTTATATGACTGTCACTTAAACAAAGAAAAACTGCAAAGAGCATTTTTACAAAACGCACACACAAAAAGAACCCCCCAAAATGTATGTGTGATAAAGAGATCTGCCGTCAGAACTCATTTACACATTGCTAATGAGTTGTAAAATACCTTTGAGGATTTATTTTGCTACCTGTTGTGGTTTTTTTACTTGGCAACATTTTCTAGCTCTTTTTCTAGATCTGTATATTTGAAAATGTGAATTGGAGACTCGTTGATTTTACAAAATATAGTTTATATTTATTCTTTGTATCTTCATGTAAAATATTATTGATTTGAAACAAAAACCACAGCATCAATATAAAAGTGCATTCTCTTTGTTATGGGGGGACCTGATGTGAATTTTGTTTTTCGTAAATTTTGATTTGGAGGCATCATTAAAATCTGTTTTTTGTAGTGCAATTTATGTTCACTCTGCAATGGAGTCAGGTGGAATAGGAGCAACAAAATGGCAGAACAATTACTTGAAGAGAAGATCATGGAGGAATGTTGTCAGTTTTCAGTATGAAGTTTAGTGAGATTGTAGAGGGCTATGATTTTTCTTATTACAGTAATCCAATTTATTTTGCAAATATAAATGATGAACACTTCAAAATCTATACCACTCATAAGGTTTCAAAATTGTACCAATTATATTCCAGGAGCTGGTGTGTTATGATTTTACTTTAGCAGGTTTTGAGCTCTGGATTTTAGAAGATAAGTGTGTTTTGAATTAAAGTGGCATTTTTTAGACTATTGTATTGAAATTAACCTAACTATTTTGTTATTAACCCCCTACTTTTAGCTTTATAGCTCAACCTTAAAAATTTGATACAAGTTAAAACTATATTCGTAAGACTTCAACCTGGTTGTGAATAATTTTGGTAATGATTGTGAATGGTTTTAATCAATTTGTAGTAATCAATGTTTTAAATAAAGTCAAAGTTCAATGATTTAGATTTTTTTGTACTTGCATAATTTAAAATGGACTTTGAATTAAAAATGAAAATTGACAAGGTGTTGGAATTTCATGTAATTTCATCGCTCAGTAATTGGGGAAAAAACATGGTGAGCTTGGCTTTAAAATGGGCTTCTCCTTGGTGTATCAGTGTTTATAAAACAATCTTCTGATGGAAAAAATATAATGTGGACTTTTATCATGTTTGTGCAGGTGTGAGGCAAGCAGGGTGACATGACCAGCAATAATACGTCCCTTTTGATCTATGTGATTAAAAAAACCCTATCCTTTAAAGAAGTGCTTCTGCTGAATCTCCGGTGTACTCTGTAGCTTGTAACATTTTAAAAAAACTATTATTTTTATCCAAAATTCATCTTTACCTTGATGGTCTGCCAGGTGAATAAGTACATCATAAGGCTTATCTAACTATGACAGTAATATTGATTTTTCATTATGGATTTTTTTTTAAAATGATTGACTCAGAAAATTAACTTTAAAAACAAAGCATTAACATTTTTAAATAAAAACAAAACAAGTGCCCTCCCCTCCCCTGCCTACCCCATGCCCAGTCCCCCCAAACAAACCACAAAACACACCCAGAACTTCAAAGCTCTGCTTCAAACTGATGAAAGAAGGAAATTCAAAGTTCAGGTTGACAGTATGTCTTTAACTTTCATCCTTTTTCCTCCCTTCCTCCAACAATGAGAGTGAAGGATAGTGTCAGCCGTCTGAATTTCCTGGCATACTGCATCTTGGCTTTTGCTAGATCCTGAATACTATTTCACTTCCATTTTGCATTCGCTCTTATTATACAGAGAGATTTCCAATTTTTAGCCTCCCCTCCTTCTTTCTTTCACAGATTTAAAGGCAAACGCCAAAATGTATATAAAAAAATTCAGTAAAGCCCATTCATCACACACCCTTGTTTGCTGGTGCTTTGTTTCTATTCCATGCTGCGTGCATTGCATTACATTTCAGAACCTCTATTTATATTTTTCTTTTGTAGTTTATTAAAATCAGAATATTTTCATTGTGCTGAATTCCCCTTTGTTCAGGAAATCTTGCCCTGCAGGGCTTCAAAGGACACAAACAGATTGTTCTGGGCCTAATCCTTAGTATTGTTTTTATGATGAAATAAAAAATATAATTGTTAAAACCCGATGTGTCTCTTTACATCTGAGACCAAGAATTAGACTAGTTTGTGACAAAGCAGAGGATATGAAGAGCCAATGCTGTACGTGCCAACTCCGGTCGGACTTCTGAGAAGTAAAAGGTACAGCACCCTCAGTGCTCTACATTATCTGTTTACACTTGGCAGGTAGATGGGGATACCAGCAGAGCATGATATAATGGTAATTGTAAAATGGCTTCTTTGGTGATTTGGTTTGCAAGTATATAATACACGTTGGTTTTTTTCTCTGCATTGTGTCTGATTTGCAAGTGGTGAAGAAAAATACTTTGACTAAATTAAAGTCATGGAACACAATAATTTCTCCCACTTCAGCAGGCCTGGAATAATTTTTCTTAAAAAAAAGCCTTTCTGCAATTAATTTTTATTTTTACTATTTTTTATTCTAAGTATTTTTCCCCGACTTTCTCTCCCACTTCTTGTTTTTTTAATCTCCCTATTTTATTCTTTCAGTTTTACCCCATTCATTTCATAGGTTGCAGTTTTCCTAGAACTAAAGCCATTCCCTTTGTATGCTCTGGGGACAATAGGATTATATGTTCTTCCTTGGGACCTGAGGCATTACTGTTTCCTTACCTTAATAGCATCCAGTTGTCTGGATCTGTCTGGGTCCTAAATCCATCCTGAACTGGTTTCCTAACTGGCAGATTTGTGTGCTCCATGTTGTTTTTGGTCTGGACTTTTCATATGAATATTGCAAATAATTTTATATTTTGCCAAATGGAATTTTTATCACATGCAGCCGATGTGTATTACAGACTGAAATGAGAAGATAAAAGATTGATTGAAAACATGTCAAATTCCAGTTTGCTCACGGATGTAACAAAAAAGATTTTTGCTGTGAAAAGAACACTGACAAAACCCTCCGTTTAAATGAATGGTTTTATGTTGCCCTGTGGTAGAGAAATGGTTAAATTATGCACTCGTTGGAGTATGAAGGCAGTTCTTCTTTGCTGACAGATAGTTTGACCAGTGTCAGGTTATCCTGATGTGTTCAGCATACCTTCATTGCATCATAAATAAAATAGACAAATTACTTTTTTTCTTAGGGTGGAATAAGCACCAGGAGGGGGAGAGATGGGGTTAGGGGGTGTGTGATGATTGGAGGGGGGAGTGAAGAATTAGAGGAAAAGAAAAGAGAGATCTTTGCAGCCGCTCTATGAATCTCTGCATGGCAGCTGAGAACAATGTGAAAAGCAAGCAATTACCTTGAATACCTCTCCCTTATCCAGACATTGGAAATGTATTCCTGCCTGAGCTTGCTTGCTTTTTGTTTGTATCCAATGGCCATTTACTAATGGCTTGTGTATCCTTCTGGAATTTTTGTTAGGAATTAGATTGTTCGTTTCTTTCATCTTTTCTTGACCCAGTCTTTCTCTTATGGTCACAAAAGTCAACGAAAAAGGACAAATCTATCATGTTCCCAACTGATTCTTGATCATCTTTGGTTCACTGACTAGAGAACTTAACCCACAAGCTAGAATAGGGTATCAAACTCATTTTGCTGCACTGGTTGAATTGCATTTTGAATGAAGGCCCATGGACTGGAGATACAAAGTTTGGGCCTTGAGTTTTCTTCAATCCTCTATGGGTGTCCCACAAATGAGAATGAAAAGTTTGCACAATGACAGTGGGTAGATGATGAACCCTCATGTGGGGCTAAGCGTTCAGCTCGTAAATTTGCTTTTCTTTCAGTGGAAAAAAATATATGCAGGCACATTTAGCACCATTGCTGTTAATGCCCTATTTGTTTGATCATTTGCACATGGAGCTCCCTGATTTTGTGCCTGAAATATGTATAAATTATATGAAAATAAACCCTTAAGCATCATTACTAGCCTCCATGTTTAATACCTGATTGAAATCTATGGGCAAAGTTCATGTCCAAGATTTTAAAAAGTGACTAGTGATTTTTGGGTGCCCTCCCCGAGACATCTTACAGGGCCTGGTTTTCAGAAAGTGAAGAGCACCTACCCTTTGAAAAGCAAGACTTTTTCAGGTGTCTCACGTTGAGGATTCAAAAATGGAGTCATCCAAAAGCACTAGTCATGTCTAAAAATGTAAGCCAGTGATCCTGCATTTGGAGGTAGTGATTACTGAATAAGTGAGACTTTGCAGGACTATGTCTGACTTGTTGAAGCAGGTTATGTCCTCCAAACCAGTATGGTCCAAGTGATCATCCCTCTTCCAAAGTAGTTCTTTCAATCCTGCTGCCTAGTTGCACCAGGTGATTACAGTTAGATCTATGCTAGGATTCCATTTCACAAACTGGGTATGCCTCAGTGGTAGCTGAAGTATAAGAATCTAAACCGAATAGAATGTACTATCCTGATAGCCATTCTGATGTTACCATAGTGTGTTGGACCAGCCATCTAACTGGAACTCTATCTTTAAATAGCTTTTAGCTATTAATGCTCTGAGACCATCAATAACTCTATCACTCACTCACCCTGTTGCAGACTCCCTGTTTTCACAAGGCTTGTGTTTGTAATGAACTAAGATGCTTAAAATGTGATTAAAAAATTGACATTGCCTCGCCACTGAAGGGTTTTATTTGTTTTTAGATGAAAACTGCAAACAAACGTACGCTTTAAATAGGATGAAATATTGTTTGTCGCCTTTGACTATTTTTGAAGTAGGAGCATGGAGAACAGTCTCATAGGAATTTAAAGGAGGCATTTAGCATTAAATCTTCACCTCTTCCACAAGATAACACCATTCTGTAAATCTGTGCAAGGCCTTTCACCCCACCAATCCCCCCCCAAAAGCATGTGCACACACGATTTTATAGGAGCCTGTCGCCTTGATACTGATTGGCTGTGTTTTACATAATACCCTCCAGCATCATTGATAGTAACCTTGATGACATTATTATTGCTATTTACAGCCATGTGTTGGTAAGGGTGAGCCTGAATGGGATTAATAAAATAAATTGAGAGAGGTATTAGTGCCATTAACAATACTTGACAACGTGAGAGAAAAATAGCCCACCTTTAACCAAGCTGGCAAGAGTCCGTCTGCCTTATGCAGAGATTTCTGACACTTCATTTTGATACCTCTGAAATTACTTTTCTTTCCAGCCATGATTTTTCTCTCCACCCCCAGTATCTGCATCTATTCCTTTTTAAAAAGACTTACTCTGCCTTTCATCCACCATCCCCTCCTAGTATCTGTGACCACTATTTGCCGCTGAAGCAGCTCCATAGGGTGGTTGTACTGTAGCAAGGCTTGTACTTGATGTGCTTGAGTGCACACCAGGAGCTTTCCCATTGACGTCAATAGGAGCAGGATCAGCCCCGATGTGACTCAGCAGCACAGTCTTCCGATGCACCCTTTTATTCTTCAGGCCATTTATGGTAGCTCTCTCCTCCCTATAGTCAATTCCAAGCTCAGTGATCTTCCCCTGATTCTCACAGTCCCTGTGGTCTTCCTGACCTTCGGCTCGCCTTTGCTCTATTCCCACTGCAATCCTTCTGACGAGGCCTTCCTCCATAGTGCAGTCTGACTGTATGATGGATGTTGGCATGACTCTCTTTCATGATGAGCCTCTATCTTGGGATCGTGGTATAATAAAAATGGACATAGACTTTTGAAAGGATTGATCCCATGAGAACATTTTGAAAATATGATGTTCTTGTGGATTATAAAGTTATTTGAACACATTCATGCTTCTCTGGTTGTAGTCTTCATTTCAGATTAAAATTTACCTCTGTAGTACAGACTGTCATGCAATTATTTCTTCTTGTAAAACTCTGCATTTAATCAGAACTTCTGATGCAGCAAAGTAAGGTTTGATAAACTCAATTTCTGTGTATAAACAATTATCCAATGTCATTTCAAGCTTCATGTGACACTCACTTTGGACTTTTGTCCTCTTACAGCATGGCTCGTATTTGGACATTGTTGGGTTGAGGACTTTGCCACAGAGGACTGTGATTGATCCCCCTTCTGCCTCAGTGCTAGAGTATGCTGCTTTAATTTGCAGAGGAATACTGATGAGCAGCTGTACAAGCTGAGATGACACTTGATCTTGAGTGAAAGTGTATTATAGTGCTGTGGCAGCATCCCTACAGGTAAAGTTGTGTCATGACATTTGTTTAAAGGCGGACCCAAGTCCTTTAAAATTGCCATGCTTAGTTGGAATTGGTACCTCAGGAGGATGTAGGGTATAGATAGTGATCCCAATCTGGAGTCTTTCGAGTCAGGGATTCCAGAGATATGAGCACTGAAAAAATAACCCATTTTTAAAAGTATCTAGGGGGGCTGTTTTGGGTGTGTTTATTTGCACAGTGCTAGAGATCAACCTATGAATGTGTGATGTAGGTCAAAATGGTCTGCTGAGTTTTAGCCATGGCATTCACCAAATCTTTGGGATACCAAAATTCAGAATAGTATTTAAGGAAATGGAAATTTTTTACATTGTGCACTCAGCAATACAGAAAACCTGCTAGTTGGGTTTCCATTCCCGCCATTTGATAGGCTTTAAATGCGGCTCCTGTAAGTGCTCTAAACTCCAAACAATTACTCGGATTGCTTTGAAATTTGATGTGCCTCATGAGGGTGCAGAGAAGCATTAGTGATCCAAATTTGGGGTCATTTCACTGAGGGGTTCCCAAATTACAGGCCCTTCCCCAAAACAGTTGCCTTTTGCTGTCTTGCCCAGTTAAAGGGAGAGGTACTAATGACTGGATGAATCGCAGACCTTTTGATGGGCATGAACTCCCCCTTAGTAGCTAAGGATAAGCTAATTATGAGCCCCCACCTCTGACAACAGATGTTTTGGACTTAGTGTCTGGAATCTGGTTTGTGAATCTTGGATGGTAATTTCATTTTGGGTGGAAGATAATCAAAGTCTTGTTGGGAAAATAATTAAACGTGTGAATGCTCCCAATATCACTCCCCTCCCAGGAAGCAAATGGAGGAGGGAGGGGTTTGGGGCTGCCGTGAAGGAAGGGGATGATAGGGAGGGGGATAAATGTGGATGCATGGTGGGGGTGGTGAGAGAGGCTTGGGGCTCAGGTGATGGAGGCATAGCACCCCCAGTTCTGCTAGAGCACCCCAACCATCCTGCACCCCACATCTCTGCCAGTGCACCCAAACACTAAATGAAAGCTATTAAGTGTTGGAAGCACATTAATCAGGAAACTGGAGGATTCATGGCTGACCAGAAAATGTGAACTGAAGGGCATAGAAACATTGCAAGCTCTGATACATCAGTGTTTCTTGGAGATGAGGTACATCTATTGGACAGGGCTCAGCGGATCTTTCTCTCAGACATAAGATTGTCTGTGTTTTGGAACAGAGACACTGTCAGTAATTTCTCTCACTGGCTCTGCTGCAAAACCATCATGAAACATGACCAGGAACACACTTCCACTGTACTCTACTTGACCTTCACGCCAGGCACTGTACAAGGGTCAAGTTATAGGAGAGGCAAAGCAAGGGCACTAGAAATGTCTGTACACCATGGAGGGAAGACTTCAGGCAGATGTGTTCCCTGCTTGTGAGGGGAGACCTCGGTACAACAGTGGAGAGGGACCAGATTGGACGGGGGAGTGCATGGAATGGGGATGAGGGGCAGGCTGGGGAGGTGTGCCGAAGCAGCGATGGTGGGGCATTGCTGGTGTGTGTGGGGAGGGGCGGGGGGCTCCTGACTCAGTATGCTAATTGGAAGACATTGTATGTATAACTGCCTAACAGACGACTCACTCTTACCAATGACATACCTCTTCCTGTTCAAAAAGCCAGGAAATTCAGTGGCAAAAAATGATATTAATATAGAGGTAAGGTTGCTTGATATATCCTTTCCTTGCAAAACTGAGACTTCTGAAAACCAGGAAATGCAGAGTTAAGGAGGCCTATGAAAGCTTGACTCTTCCCTTTTTCAGCAATCCCCCAGTATGCTCTGGTAACACATACCTTTTACTCTGCCAACCCAAACTTACTGACATTTACAAACTCCTCACCTCCTTTTGTAACCCATTCACTCTCAGTCATATGATTCCATCTAACACTATTAGAGGTCAAAAAGGGGGAAAAATAGGTTGCCCACTTCATCCTGTCTCTCCTCTCTGAACAATGTGTCTGTGTGCACGTAGCGTATATTCACACAGACCCTTGGCATGATATGATTCAGGAGGTTCCAGATCCTGGTGTATACTCTCACATTTAGCCAGCTCCCCAGAAAGACTGCCACCCATGTACAATCTAAGAACCACTTTACAGCCTTTTACAACCCCGTCCTTGGAGGGTACGTCTGCATTTAGCTGGGAGGTCTGATTCCAAGCTCGTGAAGACATACCCATGCTAGCTCTGCTTGAAGTAGTGCATTAAAAATATCAGTTTATCCAGAATGGTTAGTGGCTTGAGCTAGCGCCCTGGCTATGTACCCAGGCGATCCAGATGAGTTTGTACTCAGGTAGCTAGCCTGAGCTACCACCTGCGCTACCCCAGCTACGCCACTATTTTAGCATGCTAGCTCGACCAGAGCTAGTGAGGGTATGTCTGCGTACACTGGGAATCGCACCTCCCTGCTCAGATGAATTCATACCATTACTCACAGGATATTATCTCAACCTACACCTTCGCTTCACCATTATTAAACATTAGAATCCTCTGAGATTCCACCTTGCTGCTGACGTTATCCTTTGTAATAAAAGCCCTGTGCTCTGCTATGGACAACCTACTCAGTTATGCATAAAAATGATGCATACCGCAGCCTGAAGGTACACATGCACCTCTTCCTTACTGTCAGACGTGCAAAATCTAGATGTCCTCATATTATGATCACAGCTCTGTCACCCTCCTCAAAGTGATCCACACGTGGCTTAATACTGCCAACACAGCTTTCCCCAACAGGTCCAATGGCTGCTGCCACCATTTAATGTGAATGCCTCTGGAAAGTATGCAAATCATTCCCATTGGCTATTGCCAGCTCCAGGAGAACGTAGGGAAGGTGGTGTGGGCAACCTTTTTGAAAATCCTTTTAGAACTGTAATAGTGTTAGATGGAATCCTGTGGGTGAGAGTGAATGGAGTGTAAAAGGAGATGAAGTGTTAGGCACTGTCTCCAATAATCATGCCTAGTGGTTGGAGCATAGGTCACAGTTAGGCATAGGTTGGGCCCGGGCCAAGGATGATCCGGGCATCAAGATCTGGGGGCAGGCTGGGGTCAAAACCGAGATCAGAGTCTGTAGACAAGCTAGGATCAGAACCATAGCCAGAGTCTAGGGTGCAGGACAGAGGTGGAAGCCAAGTGGTCAGAGTCCAAAGACAGCCAAGTTGATACCAGAGCCAGAGTCCAGATATGTGCATGGGCAACCTTAATTCTGCATTTCCTGATTTTCAGAAGTTTTGAGTTTCGCTCAATTCAATGTTCTGTAAGGAGGGGACATACAACCAAGCAGCCTCAACTCTGTGTTAATATAGTTTTTTGCCCTTGAATTTTCATAGGGATTCTCATATAGTGGTCATGTGTTTCTGGTTGTGATGGGGGTTGCTGGGATTTTGTCAAACCCCTTGATACAGAAATAGAAAGCTTTTTCTTTTCTTTTGCTTCATTTCTCCTCAGAAAGGCTAAAACAAGACCCCTAGTTTCCCATTTGTGACCGTTTCAGATATTCTTTCTAATAATTTAATGAAGGCTGTAGTGTTTCTCTGGGGTCTGTGAATGCTCTAAAAGACTTGTTTAGATACATTGAAAAATTCTCAGAATAATAAGGTGGGCAAAGTGTGGCAGGAAAAAAGTGTTTCTACCCCCCCCACCCCCCACAAATGCTTCATAGCAATCCTTTACAGCTGGCTAAGAGCTAGGGTTTCTCGCATTTTGAAAGTTAGACTGTAAATAAACCAATACAGCACACCTGGACACCTGGAAAGAATAAAGTGCCTTGCTAGACTTTGCAGTGGACTTAGAATCAATGCATATCTGGTTGATGTGGGACAATGAACCAATGCTGCATGAGAAGAATGGCAAAGGGATGCTCTTTTAATTCTTAATCTTCTGTAACAATTTATTTCAAAAATATTTTTAAAGTATTTGTTAGTATCTCTCACTGCCATGGTGGAGTAGAAAGGTTCCCCTTTTTTATTATTATGGTGCAGCAATCGTCAAAGTCAGTTAAAGGTGTAAATATCTCATTATAAGCCCAAATTTCAACCCCTCAACTATTTCCGCCAAAAGAAACTGATCTTCCTGAGATGCTGCATCTCATCCCAGGGCAGAGGTTTTCTGGGCAGTTCGAAAAAAAATTAAACAGCTTTTAAATTATTGTATTTTGACAATCAAGCTACAGTTTGCTTTTTGAAAGCTATTTTCCTGCCTTTTTTTTTGGGCTGCTCATTAATTGCTTAGCTACAAATTCCAAATATAGTTTGTATTGCTGATGCAAAGAAGGACCTTTTAACATTTTGTTTGTTTGTTTCTGGGGTGGGGAATGAAGGGTTGCGAAAAAAAAATTTGTTGAAATGTCTAAAGAGCAACTTACAAAACATATGTAAATATAAACTGGCCTCCTTCTGACTCCTGATACCAGGTTGAGGCTGAGCCAGAGCTGGAAGGAGTAGCAGACTGTGAGAAGTGGTTTGCTATTGCATAGAGTGGGACAACAGGGGACCAAGAGGGCCATAGACTGGGAAACACATTGATAAGATGCAGGGACCATGTTTCTCCTTCTCAGTTTATTGCACCAGAGACGGTGTGGCATTAGGTTTTTCATGTGTGTGCTGTCTGTGCCTTTCATCAGGGCCTCATTTTGAAAAGGATTGAGAGGAACAGTGGAGTCTGGGTCGTGAATGCAAAATATCAGCAGCCCAGAACTTCATTCATTTTCATACATCTCTCTTCCCCCCCAACCCTCTCAAGGAGTGTGTTACTCCATTCGGAATTGGTCAGTGTAGTTCATTAATTATCTGGAGGTTGAGACAAGTACTTCCTTCCAAAGTCTGAGTGTATATCTGTAAAATTTTACAGGGAAAACATATACATGAGTATACACACATACTCTCTTCCTTAAGTGCTAAAAAACTCAAGTGCAAACACTGAGAGGAAGGGTTTTTCAGAGCCCATGTACACCAGAATCAGCAAAGTATTTAAGCACATAGAATAACAGAAATGTAGGGCTGGAAGGGGTCTCAAGAGGTCATCTAGTCCACCCCCCTGTGCTGAGGCAGGACCAAGTAAACCTATACCATACCTGACAGATGTCTGTCCAACCTGCTCTTAAAAACATTACATGACGGGGATTCCACTACCTCCCGTGGAAGTCTGTTCCAGAGCTTAACTACCTTTATAGTTAGAAAGCTTTTTCTAATATCTAACCTCAATCTCCCTTGCTGCATATTAGGCCCCTTACTTCTTGTCCTACCTTCTGTGGACATGGAGAACAATTGAGCACAGTCCTCTTTGTGACAGCCCTTAATTTATCTGAATACTGATATCAGGTCCCCCCTCCTCCCCACTCTTCTTTTCTCGAGATTAACATGCCCAGGTTTTTTTTTTTTAACCTTTCCTCATAGGTCAGGTTTTCTGAACCTTTTATCATTTTTGTTGCTCTCCCCTGGACTCTCTCCAGTTTGTCCCCATCTTTTCCAAAGTGTAGCACCCAGAATGGACACAGTGCTCCAGCTGAGGCCTCACCCAGTGTCGAGGAGAGTAGGACAATTAAACACTCCTTTTAATACATCCCAGAATGACATTAGCCTTGTTAGCAAATGTATGACATCATTGACTCATATTCAGTTTGTGATCCACTATACCCTCCAAATCCTTTTCAGCTCTCTGACCACCGAGCCATTATTCCCCATTTTATAGTTTCACATTTGTATTTTCCTTCCTAAGAGAAGTACAGTTGTCTTTTTATTGAATTTCCTTTTCTTGATTTCAGATCAATTCTCCAATTTGTCAAGGTCATTTTGAATTCTAATCCTGTCCTCCCAAGTACTTGCAACCCCTCCCATCTTGGTGTCATTCCCAAATTTAATTAGCTTACTCTACACTCCATTGTCATTAGTTAAAATACTGAATAGTACTGGATCCAAGACTGACCCCAGAGGGATTCCTCTAAATACTCGTCCAGTTCTTACACTGATAACTTCTCTCTCAGTACAGTCTTGCAAAGAGTTTTGCTCCCATCTTATAGTAATTTTGTCTAGACCACATTTCCCTAGTTTGCTTATGAGAATGTCACATGGAACTGTGTCAAAAACCGCACTGAAATCAAGATATATCATGGCTACTGCTTCCCCCCCATCCATTAGGCTAGTAACCCTGACAAAGAAGGAAATGAGGTTGGTTTGGCATGATTTGTTCTTGACAAATCCATGCTGGCTATTTCTTATAACCCTATTATAACCTTTAGGTGCTTACATATTGATTGCCTAATAATTTGTTCCAGTATCTTTCCAAGTATCAAAGTTACATGCTTAAGTGCTTTGCTGAGTTGGGGCTTTACAGCATAGTATTTCTGTACATTTTTCCTCCATGTAAAATTAGTTCTGATCTGGTATAGTCAGTGTTAAAGAGGGACACCTTGGTACATACTTTATGAAATATATATTTACCAAAATGTCTTCCCCACTACTGATTATCAAGATAGTTTGGAATGTAAATGTGTTTCCTTCTCTTTAATGAGCCCTTTCTCACTGTCCAGTGTTTGACATTGTTATTTGCTTTCCTGATGTGATTGCAGTGTCACAAGACACTGGATTGTGGCATTCCTCGAAGAATTTGGCTGTAACTTGCTGATGAAAATAGGAGCTTTCATTTGTTCATGCACGTCTCTGAAGCTGTTAGACAGGAAAGGAAAAATGGCAGATTAATGGAAATCTGGTAAATTATAGTATTTTTAAAGTAGTAACAATACTTAGCTTGTATATAGTGCTTTTCATTGGGGTAAATCTTGAAGCACTTTACAAAGGGAGGTCAGTATCATTATCCCCATTTTACAGCTGGGGTAAGCTGAGGCAAAGAGAGGTGAAGAGACTTGCCCAAGGTCCTCAGCAGGCCAGTGGCAGAACAAGGGATAGAATCCTGGTCTCCTGTGCCTGTGTGTTAATTGGTATGCTTTGATATCAGCTTACTGCTGAAGTGGTACTAAGTGGTATTGTTTAAGCCAGAGGTCGGCAAACTCCAGCCACATCCGGCCCACGAGACCATCCTGCTGGCCCCTGAGCTCCTGGCTGAGGAGGCTAGCCCCCGGCCCCTCCCCTGCTGTCCCTCCTCCCCCGCAGCCTCAGCTCGCCGCGCTGCCAGCGCTCTGGCCTGCTGCTCGTCCCAGGCAGCGCGGCAGCATGGCTGGCTCTGGCTGGATGGCGGGGCTGCAAGCTCCTGCTGCTCTGAGTGGCATGGTAAGGGGGTGGGGAGTAGGTGGGTTGGATAAGGGGCAGGGGGTCCTGGGGGGAAGTCAATGCATCTAACTTTGAAATGTGACAATATTTTCTAAAAGGGTGGGGAAAAAAGCATCTGCTACTTTAAGCCTTTAGAGACCACTATTATGTTTTCTTTACATGTAGAATTAATTGAATTACAATTAGGAAATCTAAAAGAAGAATGCCACCTCTGGATAAAAGACATGAACTGGAGCATATAGTGAACTTGAAGCTTGAAGAGCCAGTCTAGGCAAAGTTTATTAATGACCAGTAGCAAGACCAATGAGAAAATTTCTTTTGTGAAAGATGGAAATCACTGTAAATAACATGATTCCAAGAAGGAAATAGGAAACATTTCAGTAGTTTTGTGCTGCACATGCTTATAGTGGTGCTTTCTGATAATATTGCTTAAATTTCCAATGGTGTAAATTGGACCTTCTAATCCTCATCTCTGCAGTGAATAATAATTGAGGATGTCTGATGGTTTTTACCCACATGGGAGAATAAGCCGCATAATTTAAGAGCAGCAAAGCTGTGTATCCTATTTATTCCTGGTGCTTTTTTTAAGTCTCAAACTTTTTTTGTTGGAAAGATTAAATACAGATAATTTTTAAGGGATAGGCGAAGGGAACTGCCTTAAGTAAAAAGAGCATGAGTGCATAAATTGCATTTACCACATATAGATTTCCTGCAGAATAAATGATACTTTTATTTTTTCAATCAAACAGACATTTTGCCAGTTTCTTTTCCCCACAGGAACATATTGTGAGAACATATATTTTAAAAAAAAGATGAAAGAACCCCCTTTAAAATTAACGTTTTTCCATATCTCCTGAAATACTTGGAGGCAGCTCCTCCTAGTATTTGTCCCTTTATTAGTTAATATTTAGAATACTTTTTCCTGTAGGTCCCTTATTCTTAGAGAACTTAAATTGGCTTCAGGGCTCAAGAAAGAGATTTTTGGAAAATGGAGCCTCCATTCTATTTCCTGAGCAATGAGATTAATTTTAAATCAATGAGATAACAAAACTGCAAATATGTTCAGAATAATTCATTTTGTACCTCATTGTACTTTTCTTATTTTCTTGGTGCCCACCATTTCTCATCAGCTGTCCTCAGCAAGCCCCTCTAAATAGTATAACAAACAATCACTATATTGGGGATTTGTTTTATGTGGGTTTAAAGTGCATATTTCTGTTTCTATAGTGTTATGGTGAGGCTGCTACCAGTTAAAGTTACAGTATGCTATTGTTTCTGCTATGCACCTCTGTATTGAGGACTTATCAATTGTCTATCATGTAAAACACTTCGGTTTCAGAATTTTTTAATAGTAAAACTTCAAAATACAATCCATGTAGCCATTTCTAACCATTTTATTGCCTCAACATCTCACAGGAGAAATTCAGCACCTTGGCGCATTGGACCTTAAAAGGATTTTTTTTTTTAAAAAAAAAAGATAAAACACATGTTTGTCTTTTTATCAGATGATTAGTGTGAGGCAGTTTGGTCTAGGGGACTGAACCTGCACTGAGACTGTTGAGGGCTAGCCCTGGTTTTCACTAACTTGCTGTGTGGCAATTGGCAAGTCACTTAAGCTCTGTCTGCTTTCCTTATCTGGCAAATGAAGATGATAATACTTCCGTCACATTGGTGATGTATGCTGTATATGTGCTAACTATCAGTACTGATTTAACACCAAATGTGATAGGCCCTAAGTATGATTGGTTTAATTAGGAAATAATATTGGAAACCATCACAAGCCTTCTTAAAAAATGTGCACAAAACATTGGTTTCAAAGTTTCATTAAGCTTTTTATGACTTCAATGCATATTGTAGTTACATTTCTAAAAAGTAATTGTACATGCTGCTTGTGCTATGTAATAAGCTGTAATTACACTGGACAGACAAACGATAACTGATTAGGAAATATAAAACAAGAACATGTACACAACTTAATTAAAAGCTGAAGCAATCTCAGAACTGTTAGGAATTATCTTTGAGGGATCCTGAAGGCCAGGTGCGGTCTCAGAGGACTGGAGAAGGACAAATGTTGTACCTAGCTTTAAAAAGGGGAACAAAGGGGACCAGGGGAATTATAGACCAGTTAGCCTAACTCTGATCCCTGGAAAGATACTGGAACACATTATTAAATAATCAGTTTGCAAGCATCTAGAGGACAATCGTTTATAAAGAGTAGCCAGTGTGGCTTTGTCAAGAACAAATCATGCCAAACCAACCCCTTTTTTTCCCCTTAGGGTTACTGGCCTATTGGATAGGGAGGGAGGCAACAGGTTTGATCTACCTTAATGTTTATTAAGGCTTTTGACACAGTCCTATGACATTCTCATGAGCAAACTAGGGGAATGTGGTCTAAACAAACTTACTATAAGGTGCATGCACAACTGGTTGAAAGACCATACTCAAAGAGAAGTTATCAATGGTTTCTGTCAGACGGGAGGGTGTGTATAGTGGAATTCCAAAGGGGTCAATCCTAGATCCAGTACTATTCAGTATTTTCAGTAATGACATTGATAACTCTCGCCATATTTGGGGTCGGGAAGGAATTTTTCTCCAGGGCAGATTGGAAGAGGCCCTGGAGGTTTTTCGCCTTCCTCTGTAGCATGGGGCACGGGTCACTAGCTGGAGGATTCTCTGCTCCTTGAAGTCTTTAAACCACGATTTGAGGACTTCAATAGCACAGACATAGGTGAGAGGTTTTTCGCAGGAGTGGGTGGGTGAAATTCTGTGGCCTGCGTTGTGCAGGAGGTCAGACTAGATGATCATAATGGTCCCTTCTGACCTAAATATCTATGAATCTATAATGGAGTGGAGGGAATGTGTTTATAATATTTGGGAATGACACCAAGCTGGGAGGGGTTGCAAGTACTTGGGAGGACAGGATTAGAATTCAAAACGATCTTGACAAATTGGAGAATTGATCTGAAATCAACAAGATGAAATTCAACAGAGGCAAGTGCAAAGTGCTCCACTTAGGGAGGAAAAATCAAATGCACAACTACAAAATGGGGAATAAGTGGCTAGGCGGTCGTACTGCTGAAAGGGATCTGAGTGTTATCGTGGATCACAAATTGAATATGAGTTAACAATGTGATGCAGTTCTGAAAAAAGCTAGTATCATTCTGGGATGTATTAACAGGAGTGTCATATGTAAGAATGGGAGGAATTGGCCCACTCTACTCAGGACTAGGGAGGCCTCAGCTGGAGTATTGTGTCCAATTCTGGGTGCCACACTTTGGGAAAGATGTGGACAAATTGGAGAGAGTCCAGAGGAGAGCAACAAAAATGATAAAAGGTTTAGACAGCCTGACTTATGAAGAAAGGCTAAAAAATCTGGGCTTGATTAGCCTTGAATAAAGACGACTGTGGGGCAGGGGAGGGAGAGGAACTTATAAGTCTTCAAATATGATAAGGGGTATTATAAAGATGACAGTGATTAATTGTTCTCCATGTCCACAGAAGGTAGGACAAGAAGTAATGGGCTTAATCTGCAGCAAGGGAAATTGAAGTTAGATATTAGGAAAAGCTCTCTAACTCTAAGGGTAGTTAAATTCCCGAATAGGCATCTAAGGGAGGCCGTGGAATCCCCATCATTGGAGCTTTTAAGAACAGGTTGGACAAACACCTGCCAGGAATGGTCTAGGTTTACGTGGTTGTGCCTCAGTGCAGAGGGCTGAATTTGATAACCTCTTGCGGTCCCTTCCAGCCCTACATTTTTATTTTTCTATGATAAAAGCCAGAGAAAGCTACAAATGCCAGGAAATTCAAAGTTAAGATTTAACTTTCTGTACCTTATGTCTAATGGAGCACCATTTTAGTATTACATATTCTATGTCGACATAGAATATTTAAATCCTGAACTGTGGATTTCCATGTTTTGTGACTGACTCACAATTTTAACATTCATATAATGTACTTTTTGTTGTGTAAATCTATATAAGTGCCATCAGCCGTCAAACCTGACATCTGATGGCATGATGTAGACCTAGACTGCATGTATTAGGGCTCTTTGTGTTCGTGCCGTGGAA
The DNA here is from genome assembly GCF_015237465.2 of Chelonia mydas. Taxonomy (NCBI): domain Eukaryota; kingdom Metazoa; phylum Chordata; order Testudines; family Cheloniidae; genus Chelonia; species Chelonia mydas. Next base: position 40,542,944 of record NC_051252.2, read on the forward strand.
CCTACTTAAACAAATTCCATTTGAAGAAATAAACACTGAAACAATAGACCTCTATTGAATGAACACCACTGAAAAGAATAAATCATTTCAAAGGATAACGTTCCTTTCCACCAAAAGGCAAACGGTAGTAATGATTTTGACCCACTGAAGAAATTAATCTGTTGATCTATCAATATCGTGTACAAACCAACTAGGAACGAAAGAAATCATTAAAAAAAAATGAATTTAAAGTACTTCTAAAGTTTGACGTGTATTCAAAAATCTGAGAGAAAGGTGAATGAGAGAATTTCTGACATCCTTAATGCAACTCCTTTTTTCCTAGTCCCCACAGTCAAACGTATGGCTAAAGCATAACCAGAAAATATGTTACATTTATAACTAAAAAACTGGCTTCACGAAATTACAGTTTTTTAAATGCATGAAAACTGATAATTTATTGCATATGGCCAACAATCTAAAGATAATGGAATGGCAGTGGACAGGGAATTTAAGAACAATGGGCCCAGTGCAGCCAGTTATGTCCAGACTTCTTGAGCCTCACTGGCCTTGGAAGTTCATAAAACTTGTTTTCATGATGGGCTGACTTATGAGAGGAGCAGAACCCACAGATTGTTTTTCTCAAGAAAGTCTGAGCATAGGTCTCAGGTCTCCAAACCATCTTCCCATTTAGATGCTAAATCCTGTGCCATCAGCAAGGCCAAATCCTGCTGAGCTCAGTGGCCAGGAATTGCAGGGCTGCTTCCGAGCATCCATGGTCCATAAGCAGCAGTCAATGCAGCTCTATCTCTTCCACTGGGAGGAGAAGGCAGGAGTGGAGCAGCTGGATTTTCTCTGATGCTCCAAGACGGTAGTTTGTGGTTTTGGGGGGCGTATTTTAGATTTAAAAAATCACCCACGTTTGCCCCCTTTCTGTGGGAAGCCCCATCGGATGGGCCAGTGGAGAGTCAAACTTTGTGTGGTTCCTGTCACCGAACTTCCTCCAAATTCTTCTGTCAGTGGTATGGTGGAGGGGGGGGTCCAGCTACAGGGAAGCAGTGGGTTCAGACCTCCAATGCCATAAGTTCCTCCAACATCTGATGGAATAGGGCCATCTCTGTGGGCCCTATGTCTCAAGTTAGCTTGTGGGACTCTACTTTTCTGGCATGGTAGTGCCAGGGACTCTCCAGCAGACAACAGTACAAGGAAACCTCAACATGGAGGGGGATCTGCAGGAAAGTTAATATAGTTCTTCTTCGAGTGCTTGTTCATGTCAGTTCCAATCAGGTGTGTGTACGTGCACAGTAGCCGGAAGATTTTTCCCCTAGCAGCAACCATAGGGTTGGCCGGGGTGCCCCCTAGAGTTGCACCTTCGTGGCATCCAATATAGAACCCTGCACCCCATCAGTTACCTCTTACTGCCAGTGACGGTAGCTGGAACTTCCCCTTGCTCTTCTCCTGCTTCGGCAAGTGGATTAGTAGTACTCTATACGCTGTGCATAGTTAGTTTCCAAGTTAGTATAGTTAGTTTAATAGTTTATCTTATAAGTTTTAGTTACAGGGGGTTCCTCCACCCCACCCCACCCCCCCGCCATTTCCTTCCCCATTTGTTACCAGGGAATGCCGCTATCCCTGGGCTTTAAGACTTGCCAAATCTGTGCTAAGCGCATGCCAAAAAGTGACCCCCACACCTCCTGCTTAAGGCGGCTTGGTGAGGGTCATCAGAAAGACCGCTGCAAGATCTGTCAGGAGTTCTGAACGAGCACCATCAAGGAGAGGGAGCAGCGTCTCAAAATCCTCCTGATGGAGGCAGCTCTCCGACCTCAGTGGGACCCAGGCACCGCGGATCCTGCTCTCAGCACGTTGTCTTTGGTGCAGAGCGCTCGGTGCAGTCTTCAAAGGACCCAGCGCTGAAGAAAGATGCCGGCAGGGAAGCTAGGCACCGTCATGGGGCCTCTCGGGGTCTTCTGAGTCTTTGGCACCAGTCCCAATTTCTGGCGTATAAGAAAAGAGGTTCAGAAAGGAGTGGGGCTTGATGTCTAGTGAGATCATTTTCAGTTGCTGGAAAGGGGATTTATACCCATTAGAATCATGATTTTCTCACCAGTTGTAGATTCCATAAGGAATACAGAGGCTGATTTCAGCAACATCAGACCCAGGCCTGCCTATTTAAAAATCAAGAGGCAGCAGTAAGTGGCAACTGTACAACAAGGTAGCAAAGCCTAAAAGGAGTGACTGGGATATGTGTCTTGTTGTGGACGGGAATATGGTGGCAAAATCACAGACATCAGCTTCTGCACTGTTCTGTCATTTCATGGTGGTCTTATTGGTCCAGTCACTGGTCATGCTAGCACTCAGAGCTAAAGAATAGTCAACAAAAGTGCATGTATTCAGTTGGGTATCACTGGAGAAAGCCAACTAATTGTTGTTAATAATAATAATAATTAATAATAATAATAACAGTACCCATCGTTCTTAGCTTTTTTCACCAAGAGCTCTCTAAACGTTGCACAAAGATAATTATTCCCATTTTGCAGACAGGGAAATTGATACACAGAGCAGTTAAGTGATTCTCCCAGTGTCACAGCGTGAGTCAGCAGCAATGGCAGGAATAGAACCCCAGTGCCCTGATTACCTCGTCCATGCTGCTTGCCACAGTTAGAGGCATGTATTCTTATATGAACTGAAGGTATTTGACATATACCCACCTGACATACATCAGAGTTTTATATATATATATTATTGGTATCTCCTTTGTTGTTGCCTTTTTAGATTTTTGGCCAAATTCTGCCCTCTCATATAGGTTCACTAAAGTCATTGAGAATTGTAGAGGGAGAATTTGTCCATTGCTGTGTTATTTTCATTCCATCAAGAATCTAATGAAAATTAAATGGAAAAAATAAGGCTTGCTGTATTCTATTTTCAGAATGATGGATTGATAGATGGACAAGAGTCTTTCTTGCAGAATGAGGATTTCATGCATATAGACATAAAGGATACGGAGAGAGAATTTTTCCCTTATGGCATTGGAATGGTTTTGATAGTTGTCATTAAAATAGATCTGAAAATACCATTTGCTTTATATTTAAACCTTAAGTTTTTCAATAATAAAATGTGCTTATTATAACCCAATTCTATCAATCACTGAAATGAACAGCACATTTCAGTGGTGGGTTTATGCAGTAAATAAATGTTACTTTATGTCAGGAAGGTTTATTGGGTAGAACTCTTCCTTCTGAGCTAGGTTACGGGTTTAAGCATCACACCAAGGGCCTGTGCTTCTATGGAATGTTGATTCTGCAGCTCAGCCTCCCACAGAAAATGGTGCAGCTGCTGCAGCATCCTTTGGATGGGCTGTGAAATCAGGGTTCCTTCTGTCTGAGGAGAAGTTAAAGATCCCATATTAGCCAGTCTTCTGTATTGCTTAAGGCTGTTTTTTAACCTGTTTCTGAGAGCCTTCTGCATGCAGCATTTGTCTAGAGTCACTGTAATATTTAACTGATTACTTTATTATGTGCTTTGAGGGCTTTCTTCTTCATCCACTGAAATATAGCCACCTTTGGGGTGGAAATGCAGCAGTCACTCTGTACCTGCAGCTAGCTCCGGGGAGCAGGAAGTGAAGAACTCTCCTAGATTCCCATTTACAGTTGACCACAACCAGCTAATGCATATTAAACATGGGTTGCCCTGACTACACTAAGTGCAAAGTCCTGCTCAACCTTCATCTATCTCACAAATTAAACCAGACGAACGTTAGGGAAAATTTAATTAAGGTTCCCCACATTTCTCCATCCTGCATGGTTCCTCTGCTCTCCCAACCTTCTCTTCTTCTTCCTCTTCTTGCTTCTGCTGGCAAGTCTTCTGCGAATGCAGAAAGGAGGCCCAACTGTCTGCTCCCCCTCTGCAGTAATAGGGCCCTATTTCTAGGGGATATAAGTTGACCTGTTCTTTTTCCCAGGGTCTTGGGTATTGAGAAGGCCAGAAAGGTGGGCTGTTAGTGGAGAAAGATCTGCTGTCTTTCACCCCAGAATCAGACCACAAGCTGATCAGCAGTTCCAGCCCTCCTGATCACACTTGCTGCATTGAGACAGATGGTCCTTTTAATTAGAATTGTTCCCTATTACTTGAGCTCTTAAATTCTAGTCGCTGGATAATAGAAAAAGTGCAGGTCACGGAGCATGGTCCTCATAAACTCACAGGTGAAAGCTTGTGCTCTTGCATTCTGTATTACTGTGGCCTATGAGTGCTTTTTAAAAGTTGCCCCAAATAAATCATGTTAGGGTAGCCCAGACTAGAGGTCACAAGAGAAGAAGAAAAAAAGCCACACCTGACCATTGCTGAAACACGAGGTTCCATGTGGAACCTGTTATAAAAAAAAACGAATTCCACGCTGAAAAACATATCGAGATGTTTGGGCTTACCTCTTAGACAGACAGGGCTACTACTGCATAGATGACACCTTCCAGATGTTCTTCCCTCCTTAGAAATCAAATAGTTTTATCTAGTCTGTGCGTCAGCTTGCTGTCCCACATCCACGCTACAATTCTTTGTTCCTGGATGTACACGTTTACATCTAGACACATTAAAATGCATATTGTTTGCTTGTGCCCAGTTTACCAAGCAATCCAGATCGCTCTGTATCAGTGATCTGTCCTCCTCATTATTTACCACTCCTCCAGCTTTTGTGTTATCAGAAAACTTTATCAGTGATGATTTTATGTTTTCTTCCAGGTCACCAATAAAAATGTTAAATAGTATTGGGCCAAGAACTGATTCCTGCTGGATCCCACTGAAACACACCCATTCAATGACTAGTTCCTGGTTATGGTTACATTTTGAGACCTGTCTGTTAGCCAGCTTTTAATCTGTTTATTGTGTGCCATATTAGTTTTATATTGTTCTAGTTTTAAAATCAAAACGTCATGTTGGTACCAAGTCAAACGCCTTACAGAAGTCTAAGTATATTACATCAACACTACTACCATTATCAACCAAACTTGTACTCTTATAAAAAAAGACATTAACTTAGTTTGACAGCATCTATTTTCCATAAACTCATGTTGATTACCATTAATTATATTACTATCCTTTAATTCTTTCTTCCAGTCTTCAGAAACTTCCCTGGTGCTCCAAGAGTTACTGAAAATCCACATTAATGGTCCACTGAGCTCATCAGTCAGCTCATTTAAAATTCTTGGATGCAAGTTATCCAGACCTGCTGATTTAAAAATACCTATCTTTAGTAGTTGCTGTTTAACATCCTCCTGAGATATTGATGGAATGGAAATAGTGTTATCCTATGATATGACTATTTTATCTGTTTTTCCCAAATACAGAACAGAAATATTTATTGAACACTTCTTCCTTTTTTGCATTATTATTATATTTATTGGAAACCAGTCACTGCGGTATCTAGCTGCAAGTGAAAAGCTAAATAAATATTTTCCCTTAAAAGACTGAAAGGAAGAAAAATGTGTCTTACCAAACTATAGATATATCTGTTTGTGAAAGATGATTTGGTTCTTGGAGATGGAATACATGCAGCACACCTGAAATGGATGCTTGATTTAGTAGAGTATATGAAAGGCCAGTGAAAATCATAGAAAACCCCACAGAAGGGCTAATCCTTACCTTTGTGAATCCAGGTGGGGAGCGGGATTGTTAATTAAAAAAACAAAAGAAATATGGAATCTTAATAACCCAAGTGGCAGTGGTTTTTTTGGTCTCTCAGTGCACAGTTATGGGTTATGTAAGAATAAGGTGATCAGTTTAGTTCAGGAAGGGAGTTGAGGAACTACAAAACTTTTCAGAAATGAAACAACAAAAGTTAGATTGACTTCAAGCCTTCAGCATGTGTCTAAAGCCGGTGTTTCTCAGACATGAAGCTCTTGTATTGCTCAAGTGTCACTGTTTGTACTTGTGCTGTATGTGACATGATGCTTGTGATGTCACCGAGTGTTTGTCTATGAAGTGAACCTGAGCATAATACAGTGTTAACATGACAAAGTGAGATGGAATGCCAACAGCTAAAGAGAAACATATGATTGCTGGATCAAATACCTGCTCTGCCCCAGTATCTAATTGGAGAGAAGCTGGGATGTGAAGACAGGGTGAACAGTAAGAAAAGGGAAAAAAATTGGCACGTCTTTTGTTGTAATTTAATCCTCCCCTCCCTATTATGCCCAGAAACCATCTGCAAACTTTTCAATCAGTGTTTAGGATACAGTGAATTTTATCATAATTTTGTCAACCAAAACCATATGTGCTCTTTCTATTGAAGACATGGAATAACAAAATTGTATTTGTTCAGACCACAAGGCAGGTAATAAATAACTGTGGATGCAATGCTGCAACTTAAGGTTCTTCAAAAGCAGTACTAAATATTACCAAAAAATTTAATTTGAGAGGCAGACTAAACTTCTGAAGAGAAAACCATCTGAGAGAGACCTTGTGGCTCAATAACTTTTCCTTTCCTGTTTAGACCATTTCTAATTCAGTGTCCTGAGGCCAGAGTAAAATGGGATCCTCTACAAATGGCCCTCATACTCATGTGGCCCTCGTACTCATGCACACACAAACTGCAGGTAATAGTTATTGCTGTGTTCCTGATGAACAAGAATTTTCAGACATTATTGCACTTAGCCATGTTAATTCAATGCTGGACACCACTTTGGGAAGATTTGAATCCCTGGGGTGAAAAGATTAAATGGAGATTATAGTAATTTAGGACACATTTCCTCCTAATTCTCCAGCCATGAAATAACTTTCCTCATTGGTACTAGACAGGCTAATCTCTCCGACGTGACAAAGTACTGCCAGAGCCATGCAAAGATCTTCACTCTAGATCATTGAAAGAGTACTGGGTTTTGATAGGCTTTGGCAACAGGCCAATTTCTACTTGTCCTAAAAATGCCCAGCCAAAGCCTAAGCATACAGTAGTTGAACAAAGGATCTTAGAGATTTGGGTTCTTTTACTGAGTAGGTTACATCACCTTTTTGGAATGGTGTATACTACATTCAAGTCTCTCTGCTTTAAGAGCTCACAACTTTGTCCTGTAGAAACAGTGAATGATAGCAAAAATGATTTTGTGATTTTAAAAAAAAAATTATATATTTATTTATTGGCAGTTAGGTGTTTTATTTTTTTAAGTTTATTAATATTGTGATTGTAACATCAGAACCAAAGAGAGAGAAACTCTTATTTTAATTAAATCTTTGATCACATAAATGTTCTCAGACGTACTGCACCAGGAAAAGTGCTTCAAATGTTACCAGCCGTTTTAAATCTATTTTGTTGTTTTTTCATTTCTATTTTTGCTGCAAAATATATATTTACATGTGTATCAAGATAGAAGGCAGCCTGTCCCACTTCTCCATCTACTGTGGAGCTCCAGGAAATCCTGTTAATAAGAAAACAAAGTCATAAAGGGTCAATTCATCTCAGAAGAGATGGGTTACAGGTGTTGGTTAAAAGAACAGATATAGGTTAAAAGAAACAACAGGAAACAAGCAAAAAGGGAAGGAAGAAAATCAGAGTGGAGGGAAGAGAGGGATAGAGAGAAACGTAAATATGGGTGAAGAAATGAGAGAAGGACTAGGGTATGGTGTAGGTAATTACTTAATGACAACAGCTGATTTAGAGACTAATTATTGAGGGCTTTATACTGTGTTTTATATACTGTGACAGGGTAGAGCCAGATGGCTACAGGAGAGTGATAGAAAGCAGATATATTAGCCCCAGGTTAAGCAGATCCCTTTTCCCTGGGTAAGGTAACAGGGGCAGTTCCAGAACAATCAGGAACTTGCTGGAACCAATTAAGGCAGACAGGCTAATTAGGGCACCTGGAGCCAATTAAGAAGCTGCAAGGACCTCCCTTCAGTTAGGGAGGGGTGTGCAAGGAGCTGAGAGTGAGAGGGTGTGCTGCTGGAGGACTAAGGAGTACAAACGCTATCTGGCATGAGGAGGAAGGTCCTGTGGTGAGGATACAGAAGGTGTTGGGAGGAGGCCATGGGGAAGTAGCCCAGGGAGTTGTAGCTGTCACACAGGTGTTACACAAAACACTGTAGACAGCTGTGATCCACAGGGCCCTGGGCTGGAACCCGGAGTAGAGGACAGGCCCGGGTTCCTCTCATGCCCCCAACTCCCTACTGGATACGGGAGGTGTTGACCTGGACTGTGGGTCCCACCAGAGGGGAAGGTCCCTGCCCTGTCCCCCGACCCACTAGGTGGACCAGCTGAGACTGCGGTGATTGTTCTCTCTTTCCCCCATGCTGGACAGTGGTGAGGGTAGCTGAATGAACGGCAGATTTGAGCCACTAGCAAATGTGGCCAAACTGAGGGCTGCCGTGAATCTCTGAGGCAAGCAAATCCGCCAATAAGCGCAGGACCCACCAAGGCAGAGGAGGAACTTTGTCACAATACATATGTAAAATAAAGGTCATGGCAGGTGATACAATAGGGAAAGTAGTAAGAGTAACTCCTAAATATCAAATTACACACATGCATAGATGTTTGCAGGATTGAGGGCTAGGATTTGACAATAATTTAACTCAGTGAAGTGACACTAGGGTTCATTTATTGCCTTTAGAGTATGAAAGCTGGCTGTCTTAGTGAAGCAATCGGTTGCTAATGTTGACTAGGTAGATTTAATACTTGTCTTCAGCGTACTGTGTCAGAAGTGAGTGTCTGGTGTGTAGGAGCAGTAAAGAGGATTTGGGAGCTCATCACCAGGAGCATGGCTTTACCAATACACAGTGCATAGAGTTAAGCATATGCACAAGTCATTGCAGAATAAGGTAGATATTGATGAAGATGGCTCTTATATCACACAATTAAGATGTTACTTCTGACCTACTGTGCAAAGCAATGCTGAAACCTGCTGATCTATATGTCTCTGTGTCTATAAGAGAAATTTGTGTTACACAAAATCAGGGGGAATGTGTTTTAAATATCATTTTATTCTTATTTAGTTGAACAGGTACTTAAGAGAACAAGTTAATTTGTGGAGCCTATATTTTGCTGATTGGCAAACAGAAATATTTCAAGATGAGATTGATTCTTTTATTCCATTAAGAAAAGGAGTACTTGTGCCACTTTAGAGACTAACCAATTTATTTGAGCGTAAGCTCACTCTGTAGCTCACGAAAGCTTATGCTCAAATAAATTGGTTAGTCTCTCAGGTGCCACAAGTACTCCTTTTCTTTTTGCGAATACAGACTAACATGGCTGTTACTCTGAAACCTGTCATTATTCCATTAAGTCTATCTTCCCATCTATCTATGCATTGCAACAGACAATTTAATATACACTTAAATAGAATTTAACAAATATGATTTAAAATGATGTGTATTGTGGTTCTAGGCCCAATACTATTCAATATTTTTATAAATGATCTAGAAGTAAATATAAAATCACTGCTGATAAAATTTTCAGATGACATTAAGATCGGTGGAGTGGTAAATACTGATGAGGACAGGCCAGGGATCGCTTGGTAAGATGGGCCTATTGAAACAAAATGCATTTTAGTACATCCAGATGCAAGATCATCCATCTAGGAACAAGGAACGCAGGCCATCCCTACAAACTGGGGGACTGTATCCTGGAAAGCAGTGTAAGAGCCATAGTGGACAAGCAACTGAATATGAGCATCCAGTGAGATACTGTGGCAAAAGGGGCTAATGGGATCCTAAAATGAATGAATAGGGTAAGTAAGTAGGAGTAGGGAGGGCTGGAAAAATGCTTTATGTTGAGAATTAAGGAGCTCAATCTGTTTCTCTTAAAAAGAAGATTGAGAGGACTTGATTACATCATATAAGTACTTTCACACGGAGAAAATACAGGGTACTGAAGGGTTCTTTAGCGGAGAAGGGCAGAACAAGAACTTAACTTAAAACTGGACAAATTGCAATTAGAAATAAGCGCAAACGTTGAACAGTGAGGTGATCACTGGACCAGACTCCCAAAGAAAGTGGTGGATTCTCCATCTCTTAATGTCTTCAAATCAAGACTGGATGGCCTTCTGGAAATAGCTTTAGTCAAATGCAAGCTATTGGGCTCAATATAGGAGCAACTGGGTGAAATTCTAATGCTTGTGTTATACAGGATGTCAAGCTAGATAATCTAATGGTACCTTCTGGCCTGAAAATGTATGACTCAATGACTAAATAAACATGCATTGTCATGTAAATGTATATTATACAACGGGTTTGTATTTACTCGTATATACAAAAGTAATTACTAGCATTTTAAGTATTTCAGGAATGTCTCATAAAGCGTATTTAGTAGAGTGACTCCACCAGTGAAGTGCTCTGTGATCTTGGCCAACTCACTTTACCTCTTTGCCTTTTACCCACACGCAAAATGCGGATAATGTTACATTCCTTCGTATAGCACTTTGACATCCACTGATGAAAAGCTTTAGATAAGAGATCAGTATTAGTCATGTTATTTTATTTCTGTTCTATTTTTACCTTAATAAGACACATCTTCATTACAAGAAAATATGGCCAGTACTGTTGTGCTCATCTGTTGGTTAGTATTCTCCTGTATTGGGTTCAGTGTTGTTGTCCCCACAAATAAGAAATCACAGTCCTTGGCATGAAGAGTTTATTATATAAAATAAGATTTGAGATTATAAATGTGTATAACTTATTTCAGGTTATACATGTTTATAACATCAAACTTGACAAAGAAAACAAAGCCTCAAAGGTGCCTTAGTGAACCTCATCAGTGGAGGGTAACTGTATGTTAAATAGAAAAGAAAAAAGACATGTCCTGTGGGGTAGCGCCAGCTTTGATAGGCCATATGTGACGATTTCACATAAAGCCAAACTGCCTGGGGAAAGACTGACGCAGTGGGGAGGGGAGGGACAGTGGTTTCAGGCAGGGAGTAAGGTAACTGCTCAGATGGAGGAGGGTGTTTACAATCACATTGGGCAGTCTTCTCTGCTGGGACTAGAGTGAATGGTGACATAATGCAAGTGCTGTTACTAGGGGGAAAATATTCTTGCAGAACAGGGACAGTCCTCTGTGGTTGAGTATCCAGGGAAGAACCATGCAGCTCCCCATGCTGTTTTTACTATTAATAGTGTATTTTATTTATTTATATTATAGGAGTACCTAAAGGCTCCAATCAGGCTACAACCCTGTTATGCTAGGTGGTGTAAAAATACATAGGAAGACACAATTCCTGCCTTGAAGAGTTCCCAATCTAAAAGACGTAAAAACAGATGAAGAGTGGGAAAGGACATACAGTATTTTGTCTACGTAGTGTCTAATAATAATAATAATAATGCTTTTGCTCTTTGTAGGGCCTTTCTGCTAAGGCTCCCAGTGATTTTGACAATCAATTGAGCTGTTGTGAGGTAGATAAGTATTATTGTCCCCATTTTATGGAGGGAACAACTGAGGTACAGAAGGATTATGGTCCCGATCCTGCAATGTAAGCAGGAACATGGGTCCACCTGTGCACAAAGCCCCACTGAAGACAGTGTAAATGTCTATGCGCAACATATGACCAGATAGTTCTAGAGTGAGTTATCAAGGTCATAGAAAAAGAGTGTGATCGAGCCAGGAGTAGAACCCAGCTATCCTAACTCAGTTATGAGCTTGGACTATTAGATAAAACTTTTATTTCAACCAGATTTCTCACAGTGGCTTGTGTAAATCCCAGTTTAAAATGAAATAATGTAAGTGAACTCTCTGTTAGTAAGCCACTGAAAAGGGGAAATATTCTAAGTTGAGCGAGGCTCTGAGCTCCGTGAGTGCGAGTCAGTTGATGCAGGCTGAGACGTGGGGCCGTGGATCTTTTGTGTCAGTACAGACATACCCTGGGTGTCTCTACCTCTTCTTGGTTCTCTTGCTCTCACTGTGCCCTTTGGTGGGCCTGCTGATTGTCCTGCTTTTCAGTGTTCTGGCTTATTCCCCATAGTGTAACACACACTCCTTAAATTGCAGAGGATAAAGTATCCATCTCTCCATTTTGCTAAGGTTAGTTATTCTTGTGGGAACGGAGGGAGGGAAATCTTGCTTACTGAGATTCATAGATTTTAAGGCCACCAGGGGCCATCATGATCATCTGGTCTGACCTGCTGTGTAATATGCCTAGTAATTCTTGTATCTCAGCCAAGAACTTTGGGGTGAGCTATAGTATATATTTCAGAAAGACATCTATCCAATCTTGATGTAAAGACTTTAGCTGATGAAGACTCCACCATATTGCTTGGTAAATTGTTCCAATGGTTAATTACCCTTGCTGTTAAAAAAAAAAAAATCGTGCCTTATTTCCAGTTTGAATTTGTCTAGCTCAACTTCCAGCCATTGGTTATTGTTATGCCATTCTCACTACATTGAAGAGCCTTCTACGATCAAATTTCTGTTGCCCTTGTAAACTATCTTACAGTTTATATAGACTGTGTATTATTTGTATTATTAAAGCTTGTAGGAGCCCCAGTCATGGACCAGAACCCCGTTGTGCTAGGCACTGTACAAACACACAACAAAAAGACACTCCCCCACCCGAAAGAACTTGTTTTCTAAGTATAAGATAAGAGATGACAGATGGATACAGACTGGTGGGAGAGTACTAGCCAACCATGAGGCAGTATTGGTCATCATGATAGGCTGTGGTCTCATCATCCCAGCAGCCAACCACTGGGAGAATGGTGGGAAATGGAGGCTGGCATCATGGGCCAGCTGGTGTCGACCTTTTGATACTGAATGTGAGATGACAGGAAGATTGGGATGGGCTGTGAAGGGTCTGAAATGTGAAGACAAGAAGCTTATGTTTAAGGTGATATAGAAGAGGGAGCCAGTGGAGAGATGCAAAGAGAGGGGTGACATGGTCAAAGGGATGGGCTAGAAAAATGATCTTTGCAGCATCCTGAATGGACATAGTCAGGGCAAACCTACATTTGTCAAGGCTAGAGAAAAAGACGTTGCAGAAACTCAGACGTGAGATAATAAGAGCTAGGACAAGAGTTTTAGTTCTGTGGATAGCCAAGAAAGGCTGTATCTTAGAGACGTTACACAGGAAAAACTTGTAAGACTTAGACAGAGCATGGGTGCAAGGACCTAGAGAGAAGTCTGAGTTGAAGAGGACATCCTGGTTATGAGCCTGAGTGACAGGCACAATGATGGTGTTGTCTGTGGTGATTGAGAAAGCAAGTAGCAGGAAGGGTTTTTTGGGAGGAAGATTGAGATCCTTTTTAGCTTTGCTGAGCTTCAGCTGATGGCTAGATTTCCACAAGTGGTTGTCAAAGAGACAGGCTGAGATTTTAGTTTGGACAGAAGGAGACGTGTTTGGAGTACAGAGGCAGATCGCCGAGTTGTCTTCATAGAGATGGTGGTGGATTGTTTGCCAAATTGTGGTTCTTCTGTGACAAGGTATACCCTCAGACAACCCTCTTAGATTTTTCAGTCAATAGGATTCTTGTGGTTCCCTCCACAACTAAATTCATCGATTTTTAAGGCCAGAAGGGACAACTGTGTTTGTCTGACCTCCTGCATATCACAGGCCATACAATTCCCCTGTATTAATTCCTGTTTCATGTCTAGTAGCTATATTTGAACTACAGTATATCTTTTAGAAAAACATCCAATCTAGATTTTAAAAATTTGGTAAGTTGTTCCAATGGTTAAGTTGTCCCAGGCATTGGTTCTTGTTATACGTTTGTCTGCTAGATGGAAGAGCTGCCTTTTATCAAATTTCTGTATCCCCAAGTAGATACTTATATCCTTTGATCAAGTCACCCCTTAAACTTCTCTTTGACAAGCTAAATCGATTGAGCTCCTTGAGGCTTTCACAGGAGGCATGTTATCCAATCTTTTAATCATTCTTGTAGCTCTTCTCTGATCCCATCAAAAAAGATAATTTGACTAGCTCTGTTTTTCATAAAGTCATGTTGATTGGCATTAATTATATTAATCTCCTTTAATTCTTTATCCCATATCAGCCCTTCCATTATTTTGCCCAAGATTGATGTCCAGCTGACATGCTCATTTAACCTTTTAAAATATTGGCACAATATTCACTTTTTTCTAGTCCTCTGGAACTTCACCAGTGTTCCAGGACTTATTGAAAATCAACATTAACAGTCCTGAGAGCTCTATGGCCAACTCTTTCAAAACTCTTGAATGCAAGTTATCTGGACTTGTTGATTTAAAATATCTAACTTTAGTAGCTGCTGTTTAACATCCTCTTTTACCATTATTATATGATATGAATATATCATCTGCTTTTGTCCTTCTCCTCCTGCTTTAAAACCTTGTGGAGATGAACATGCTGAATGAGGTGTGTGGATCCCATTAGGATTTCTTTTTCAGCTTACTTAGCACAGTAAAACTACCCTTGAATCCTGCATCTGACTTCCGATATGGTTGCTGTACTGAAAAAAACCCCACCTTTCTAGTGGCACTCACTGTATGAGTTCATTGACATGTGATTTACATGGAAAACAAGTGGGTCCAGGTGACTTTTGGGAAATGGCAGGTATCTGATCTAGGCATTTGTAAGGCACCTTTCACTATAGTACCTAGCACCAAACACCAATGGAAGAAATGCATTCTTTTTTGTCCACAAAAAACTTTGTTCTCCAGCCATTCTTTGATTCACCTGAATGTTACTTAAAAGGACATTTTTCGCGCCTCCTTCTCCATGAGAGAATGAAAGATGATGCTAGGTCTCTTGATTTTACAATATATACTCTATTCTTTGTGAAATGCTAGATGTTCTAGCCTAGAAGCAGAGCCTAAAATCACATCAACATTTCAGCCCTAGATATTTTTGGTGGATTGAAGGTGGAGGGTACAGGTTTTCTGCCTTTCAGTGAAAATTACACATTTGTATCTCTGCAGACAGTAAAGTTAACCATTAATGTTCAGGTAATGGATGCCCTTGCTCCTTCCTCCCTTTTGAATATAGAATGAGGGATTCCTGGGTAACTACATTTTTTGTAAATATTTGAACTTGCAGAGTCCATAACTTATTTTTTCTAGCTCACCCTTTTCTCAATCTTTGTCTAATCTACAGATTCAAGCAGTGGCTCTTTTAAAAATAATTTTAGTTTTTCATCTGATCATTCAGAAGTGCAGAAATGATGAAAATGCCACCAAATGTGTGACACCGAACCGTGAGCTGAATGGAAACTGCCAAGAAGCCTGCTTTTAACAGAGATTACTGTGTTCTAGCAAACAGAAACCACTGCTAAAGCACTGAAATCATTCCAAGAGACTATAGCTACTTTTCAGGTGTAGGTGCCAATAAATACAAGGGACCTATTCTCAACATGTTTTTAAGGAAAAAATGTGATTACAGTTGCCTCAATTTGGAAGCTAGAATTTTTAAAAAGCACCTTCTAGATTCAAGCAATGTAGAGAAATTCCATCAGGGAAGTTCCTCTGTGCAAGAATGGGGAGTGGTGCTAATGGGGTAAGGGCTGGGAGGGGAGGCTTAGTTGAAGAAAGTGCTACTTAAAGTAAATGCTAATGATTAAAAATGTTATTCCTTCTGTGCTTTTAGGGAAAAAATAAAGTTAAAGTAATAAAGGCTTCCAGCCTGTACCTCATCTCCAGTCACTCCAGTGAAATCCCCAAGAGTGCATCCAGGCTCTCCTCTCCCCCTCTTTAAAAATGGTGGACCTGGAACCACTTACAAGAGAGGTTTAATAAGAGGGAAATGTGTTTTATATTTTGTATCTTGTTAAGTGAAAAAAGATGGATTCTCACAAGTAGTCTCCTGGTGCAGATTTGAGTGGTCTGTGCATGCAAATGTTATGATGCTTCGTCTGTTAGCATCCCCATTCTGGTCCCCCTTGGCCACTTAAAATCCCACCCCTCCTAGAGTCAGCAGAGATGAAATTACTTCATTTGTAGAATGGATCTGCAGATCTTGGAAACTTGTTTCTATCTGATTTGCTAATAATTCACTCCTCATTTGATTTTTTAAAAAAAGTCTTAGTGTACATCTCATCTTTCCCAGGGAGGCAGGGGTTGTTTCACGGGGCTGAGGGGTACAGCTGAAAGCAAGGGAAAAAATTAGTAAAGATCTACATACAAATTTGCACATGTATTAAAAGACAAGAAAATACTTTGCATCTGCAAAGCAGTAGTAACATTTTAATTTAAATTCCTGCCGGCTGGTAAATCTGCTAGAAAAATGTAACTTTAAAAAATATACAGTATGTTATGAATGTGAATCTTGCACAACAACACACATTCCCTTTCTGGTCATCTTTTTTATGACCTTTTGGTGCAAGATTGTGCTATGCTTACTGTCTGCTTTCACTATTCAGTGTTGAGGAAACACATTATATCTGTCTTTGATCCAGAGATCTGAATTGCTAAAACTGATGGCCACAATTAAAGACAGTCCTGTTGAAAACCTGACCTCTGTCTGCTCTCAACTTCATGTAAACTTTTCAATATGGATGTAATTTGGTATTAAATTACCCATGCTTTATTGCTTTTTAGCACAGCTCTGTCCTGTTGCCTTTTAAAGATGTAAAGGCTAACATAAAAGAAAAATTGCAGTGTATCTGCTTAATTATGTAATTATATACTTTTTTCCCTACATTTAGAAACCTTTTTGTGTACTTTATGCATCTATAGAAAAGCCAGTAATACTTGAAAAGAAGAATTTTCCAGTATTCTCAGAGCATGTTCAGCACAAAATGTGTTACTCCAGTTAACTGTTGTGATACTGGCCTTAAGAGGTTATGCTGGATTCATTCTTGTGGCAAGGTTATTTAATATGTTCGTTTGGTTATTCTCCAGACTTTAAAGATACCATCACCACTTGATTTTTCTCTGTCAAGTCTTGTGCCCCCAGTGTGAATCAGAACAGACCTCCACTAGCTTTAAGATATTTCAATTCTCTGAGATTGAAGTACTTATTGGCCAATGTATGAGACCCTTCCCCCCACAAACACCCATTATCTTCTGCCAGCTGTTGCTGTGCGTCTGCCCACATCTTCCCAATCTGTTCTTCAGCCTGGTCAGTGAAGGATCTACCTGCAGGAGAATCATCTGGACCTTCAGTGTCCTCTATTTTGGCTCATTCAATCTGTAGCCTAATTCTTTGGGTATCCTTCACTGTAGACCTCCTTTTCAGTCATCTCCTTAATAAAAATAGTTAATGTTTGAGCTGTGATGCCTTTTCAATTCTATGGATTACTTGATCCTGAAACACTAAATTTGCTTGTCTCTGTGCCCATTATGTATGAAGTGGCACATTTAATAGAGGGGAAAAAATTACATCTGAAAAACAGTGGTAAAATGGCTCCCATCCGCTCATTGGGTTAGGGTGCTTTTAGTCTTTTTCAGGGACTCTGAATGTTCTTGGGTCCCTTTTCCAGTTTGATGCTCTGGCACAGTTGTTCATTGCTTTGCAGGCTCTTCAGCATTGTCTTGGGCTATTTCACGGACATCCTTCTCCACAAGCTTGACGAGGAATATAGGCCTTTGAAAGTCTGCCAAACCTTTTGGGTCCTTGGACACCAGTACCTTGGCAAATGCTGTCACAAAGAGGGTTATGTCTAAATGGCTGTGTGTTTGCATCTCTTATTGTTATGAGGTGATCGGCTTCCAATCAAAGACTTGTGTTGCTGTTTGCTTTATACAGGGCAAAGCAGCTTCCACTGCAAAGCTCTAGGATTTTAAATCTTGGAGGTAGGTAAGATACTTCTACATGTGTGTAAAAAGCACTGGTGCTGGGTGTGACAGAGTAGGGTATGTCTGCATGCAGTTGTGCACCATTTTGTACTGGTACCTCCATTTTGTGTAATGTCCTGAACATGTCCAACCCTGCCTAAAGTAAGTCTATTATGATGGTGCATCTCTGACAGTTACCCTGCCCAGGAAGATCACTGAGAAGCTATTACAGAGCAATCTAGGACCTTTGGCTTTGCTTCTCTCCCAACTCCTGGTCCAGCCCCACAGCGCAATGGATATTCTACTTAGTGGCATCAGCACAGCTGGTAGATCTGTTCTTTCTCAGCCAGAGCGCATGGCAAAAGGAGAGAGATTGTATTTAAGGGGGGGTTGCTACTCTAAGTAGGAGGTAGCCCATCTCCACATGCAAGCAGGACTGGCTGGAGAGAGGGAGAGAAGGCCAGAGGGACTGTGTCCAGCCTGAAATGCTGAGAAACCTCGGACTCACAGAAGGGTAAGATCAGAAAAGGGGAGGGTGCATCTCATGACTTTTGTTAGTTTGGTCTACTGCGGGTTAAGAGTAAAGTGACTGTGGGGGGTGGGGGGGGGACTGGGAGATCAGAGCACTGTTTTCAGGGGTCTGGGCTGGCT
Source organism: Chelonia mydas (assembly GCF_015237465.2). Classification (NCBI taxonomy): domain Eukaryota; kingdom Metazoa; phylum Chordata; order Testudines; family Cheloniidae; genus Chelonia; species Chelonia mydas. The sequence continues at coordinate 40,561,218 of NC_051252.2, forward strand.
GGACTGCATGGTCCCATGTCCCAAGAAAGAGCTTAGACTAGTGGTCTAAGCCTGGGAGGGTGCCTTACTTAGATAAGAACGGCTTTACTGGGTCACACCAATGGCCCATCCAGCCCAGTATCCTGTCGTCCGACGGCGGCCAATGTCAGATCCTTCAGAGGGGAATGAACAGAACAGTAATTATCACGTGAGCCATCCCCTGTCGACCAGTCCCAGCATCTGGCAGTGAGAGGTTTAGGGACATTCAGAGCATGGGGTTGCATCCCTGACCATTTTGGCTAATAGCCATTGATGGACCTATCCTCCAGGAACGTATCTAATTCTTTTTGAACACCGTTATAGTTTTGGCCTTCGTCCCCTGCTAACAAGTTCATAGAATCATAGAATATCAGGGTTGGAAGGGACCTCAGGAGGTCATCTAGTCCAACCCCCTGCTCAAAGCAGGACCAATCCCCAATCAAATCATCCCAGCCAGGCTTTGTCAAGCCTGACCTTAAAAACTTCCAAGGAAGGAGATTCTACCACCTCCCTAGGTAACGCATTCCAGTGTTTCACCACCCTCCTAGTGAAAAAGTTTTTCCTAATATCCAACCTAAACCTCCCCCACTGCAACTTGAGACCATTACTCCTTGTCCTGTCCTCTTCTACCACTGAGTTCCATGGGTTAACTGCGCATTGTCTGAAGAAGTACTCTCTTATGTTTGTTTTAAACCTCCTGCCTATTAATTTCACCGGGTGACCCCTCTTCACTTTCTCCACCCCAGTCATGACTGTATAGACCTCTACAATATCCCCCCTCAGTCATCTCTTTTCCAGGGTGAACCGTCCCAGTCTCTTTAATCTCTTCTGACATGGAAGCTGTTCCAAACCCTTAATCATTTTTGTTGTCCTTTTTTTTTACCTTTTCCATTTTTAATGTATCTTTTTTGAGACGGGACAACCAGAACTGCATGCAGTATTCAAGGTGTGGATATTCATGGATTTATGTAATAGCATTATGATATTTTCTGTTTTATAATCTATCCCATTCCTAATACTTCCTAACATTCTGGTCACTTTTTTGACTGTCGCTGCACACTGAGCGGATATGTTCAGAGAACTATCCACGATGACTCCAAGATTTCTTTCTTGAGTGGTAACAGCTAATTTAGACCCCATCATTTTGTATGTATAGTTGGGATTATATTTCCAGTGTGCATTACTTTGCATTTATCAACATGGAATTTCATCTGCTATTTTGTTGCCCAGTCACCAAGTTCTATGAGGTCTCTTTGTAACTCTTCACAGTCTGCCTTGGACTCAGCAGGGAGAAAGCCCTGGGACCACAGACATTTATTTTTATAATTTCCCTTCTGTCATTCCTGTTGTCAGTCCTGTGCACTGAATGAAGCAGGGGTCCTGTGGGAAAACATAGGAGATGATCATGGAACTGAAGATTGTATCATAATGCATACTCACAGGTAGGCAGAAGCAAAGGTGCATAGGCAACCTAAACTGTGGCATTTTCTAATTTTTACATGAATCTTACAGACCCAGAGCTAGACTCAACCCAGACTCAGTTGGTTTAGAAGCACATGGGACCCAGCATTTGGGTCCACTCGCAACAGACTGGTTACCGTCCAGAGGAGCACTGGGTCAGCGTGTGACTCTTGGATTCATCATCAAGGGAAGAATGTCAGTTCAGACTCTGCGTTGCAGAAGTAATTTCTGAAATAGGGTGCCTACGCTCTCTGGACCCTGTAGAGTTTTGTGGTTTATATAAGCTGGCCATTTATTTAAACTTTTCGCTGTTAGGTGGAAACATAGAAGCATAGGGTTAGAAGGGACCACAGAGGTCATCTAGTCTAAACCCCTGCCAAGATGCAGGATTTGTTTCGTCTAAACCATCCAAGACAGATGGCTGTCCAGTCTCCTTTTGAAAACGTCCAGTGAAGAAGCTTCCACAACCTCCCTAGGCCTCTGTTCCACTATCCTTCTGTTCTTGCAGTTATGAGTTTTTTCCTGAGATTTAATCTAAATCTGCTCTGCATCCTTTAGGCTGTGTTGGTTTATACTTAATATGCTTAAGTTAAAGAATAACCTTTAGGTTGCAAAATCAAGCACTCAAAATTTAGGAAATGCCACAATTTAGGTTGCCTGTGCATGTTTACTTCTGCCTACCTGTGCATTATGATACAATCTTCAGTTTCATGATCATCTCCTATTTTATCCACAGGACCCCTGCATCATTCAGTGCACAGGACTGACAACATGAATGACAGAAGGGAAATTATAATTTTCAAGTTGGTCTTAGTCAAACCTGAACAGAATTTCATGGAATTCTCCCTGCTGAATTTCAAAGGTCTGGTGCAAATAATGCATGTGTTAGAGCTTCTCAAAAGAAGATTGCAGGATTCTTATTTAAATTATTATTAATAATAGTAATCCTAAAATATTATACTATCATTATAAATTAATGGTACATCCTATATTCAGTTTGTCACCCCATCTCAAAAAGGATATAGCAAAAGGAAGTGGTTTATAAACAAGTGACAAAAATGATTAGCAACCTAGAAAGCCTTCTATATGAAGAAAGACAGAAAAGAGTGGAGCTGTTAAATTTAAAAGGTATTACAAGGTAAACAAAATAGTGAATGGGAAGGAGAAGGTAAATTGGTAGTTTCCATTTACCTTTTCTCACACTACCAGAACAAGGGAATATTCAATGAAAATGAAAGACAGAAAATTTAAAACTTGGTAATGAGAAATATTTGTTGTATAATTGTGGAACTCATTGCCACAAGATATTATTGAGGCCAACAGCTTACTGAATGAACAGTTGTTTTACATTAGGATAATATTTTTTTAGAAGGAATATAAAGCCTCATTCTTCAAGGCATGAGACAAAGCTTCCTAGCAGAGCAGGTTATTCCATAATTGGCCTCTAAGGGGTCCCTTGCATCTTCCTCTAGTACTGTCCACTGTTGGAGATAGACACTAAATAGACCACTGATCTGATCCAGAGAGGCAATTCCTAAGTTAGTCTGTTACAGTGTTTTTTCTTCTCATTATTTTTGGGGCATCTTCCTCCTTTATATCCTATGAACAGTATTGTAAACACTTGATTTTTTTATAGGAACAGTAAAACCATTTTGATGCACAGTTACTGTTGAAATGATCAAAGAGGCTGGATAAAATAGAAGCAAATTTTCATTTCTAGAAACACGTGATGAGAGAACTGTGTATGAATTGTAGTTTTCTGTGCGCTTTCTCTTGTTAAATATACTATGGAAAGATTTTTTAGTAGAACTATGCAGGCACCCCTGTGGATAAATCAACCGATACAAAAACAGTCAAGAAAAGTAAAATGTGATTCATTAGCAGGCCTAAAATATAAAATAAGGTAAAAATGTCATTTAAAAATGTACCCACAAGATGTAGCAATAAGAGAACAGTTCAAAGTGCTCACAACCCAACCTTTCTGTACCTACTGCCTTTCCTGGTTCAGACGTGTGTTATTTTCATTCTCTGTTCCTTCCAAAACAAATGCAGCTTTACCCAACTAATAATTTATCTATAGCTATTCTGTAAAAATTGCAACCACCAGAAAACACATGCTGCATGGGATTTTATTGACTTCCATGCAAATATATAATTCTAGACTATCAAGAAAATGATGGAAATAGGTTATATACCATGTCTAGTTTTATTTATATATTTATTTTTGTAGAGATTCATTTTATGGACTGCAAATACTTTACAATAAAAGCAAAAACAAACAAATCAAAATCTAGCTACAGGTGTAGTATTTTTTCCCCTAAGCTCATGTTTGAATAAAGGTTCATCATTTTTTTTGTTCAGCCATGCATCATCCAACTCCCTGCTGTTGCATATATTTATTACTACTACTTTATCTTTACAGATATATTGCAGGCATACAGGAACATATAAAATGTATGGACAGGTATCAAGAAGCAATATGCAACTGTGACAAGTTGAATAATACATTTATCTCCCTTATTGAGACCCAGGTAAGTTATGTATCTCCCAGGAGAGTGAAATCATGAATGAGTTAGTGTAGGAAGGTACTTCTTAATATTTCACGTTATCATCAATGTTTTTTATTTTGTTTGCTAAAATTAAAGGTCCAGTGTCATTTGAGTAATTTGGAAGCTGAAATTTCTAGTATTCTAGATAAGAGGAGGTTTTTATTTAGCTTTTGGAATGGAGCTTTTGGAACTTTAACACCCATGAGTTTCTGTTTGCTATTTTGATTAACATCAAAATCTAGAAGTAATTCTCCTGTAGGACAGGGCTCCTTGTATCTTAAAATACTGATGTCCAGTGAAACTTGTAAAGTACCATTATCTGCATTTTACACATGGGGAACTGTGGCATAAAGCGTGAGTGATCTGATACACATCTCTTTGAGTGACCAATTAAATTGGGGTGTCCTATCAAAAGAGGAAGAGAAAGATCCTTATATGTTTGTTATAATTTTGGCTATTGAATCGAAATCTGGGACAATGGATTCCCATTGAAAAGGCTTTGGAATTTCATGTGTTTGCTGGCATGCAGTGACCTTAGCAAAGCTATTTGAAACTTTTGTGCAGTCATTCTGAGTCAGTGGAATTTTGACGGTAGGGTCATTTTAAAATAGGTTTGTTTTTTGTTGTTGTTTTGTTTTTACAATGTACACTGGCAGTCAACAAAACACACTCTTAATAGGCTAAGATACAGCTTTAGGCTTGAAAAAAATTATTAAAACTTTTCTTTTAACAAAAATGGCTTTATTACAAAATGGAAAGATTTACCAAAAATTCTGTTTTTTGTTGAAAATGGTTGAGCTTTTTTAAAAAACAAAACAAAAAGTTTTCAGATGCTGAAAATAGAAAGAACAGTCCTTTGCTTTTTTGATGAAAACCGGAAAAATGTTGAAAATGGAAAATTTTCATTTTCATTGAAATTTTTCACAAAAAACCCCAAAACAAATTAAAACATTTTCCGGTCAGCTCTATGAAGAAGGCAATGTTTACTCAGATGAATTCTCTCTCTTGGGGTTTTGATTCCATTGCTACATGACAGATGCAGTGTACAGGCTTGATCTCCAGATAGATCTGCCTCTGCAGATTTGTAGCAAAGAGTTAATCACATAGGTGTATTAGGGAGTAAAAAGCACACCACAGCGGGTCTAATTGTAAAGGTAGGTCTAAGTGTGAAGCTCAATGGGGTGTTAAGTGGGCACTGGGGAAAAATACAATACATATATAACACAAGAGGGTGATTGAAATCTTTGTTACCATGATGTAGGAGCAAGAGGCGTTTATTCTGTACTATCTTACCAATGTCCAGAATCTTAAAAGCCCTACTTTTAAGGTTGTGGATTCAGGGAAGGCTCTAATATAACCACTTTCTTTAGCTCTTAGAATACTGTACAGCTTCCAAGCAGAAGACACCAGGAAACTGGATATTAAGAATGGCAGGGGTGAGGCTATATAAGGGAGGGCCTGGCAGCTGGGAGTTTGGTCTTGTGTGGGGTCTAATATGGCAATTGGCAGAAGAGACATAGGTAACTGGCTGCTGGGAAGGAGTTTGGCCTGCAGCCATGTGGTCCTTCCCTACAGGCTAATTTTCATTAAGCTGGGTCAATATATGTCCAGTGGGAGCCTAGAGACTGAAGGAAATGAGTTTGGAGATTCAGTAAGTGGTGCTGTTCCTTCAGTCCTGATTCCAGTGCCCTAGTGTAGTGGTAGGGAGCTCTGTGTTGATGAAGATGTTGTTCTTCCACTGAGATGTAAAACTAAGCCTGACCACTTCTTGTGAAGAAGGGTCTCGTGGTCCTGTTAACAATAATGCCTAACTTTCTTGTGAGGACTCTAAAGTGCTTCACAGACATTCATTCACTCAACATGCTGTGAGGAGGTAAGTGTTGTTGGGGGCAGTGAGAGGGAAAACGAAGGGTGAAGCATAGGGATCTCTAAGGAAGGCATGTAGAGAGAGCCGCTGAGTCTCAATGCCTGGTGAGCAACTGAGGTCAACCTTCCCACAAGAGGGGTTAGTAAACGTAGCGGGTGCAGGTGGCAGAGACAGGAAGATTGATACTTGTTATGCCTGTCCACCCCCACTACCCTGGATGTGCTTTGTTGACTTTTTCAGCTAGTTATACTTTTTTTTGTTGGGGGAACTTGAAGCTTTACAATCTACCCCTCAGTGGGGCTTGGCCTTGCGTGTGATTATAGGAAGAGAAGAGGGCTTCAGCCTGGGGGGTAACCATGTTCGCTTGCCCCCCTACTTTCAGCTGGCTGTGAATGGGCCAGAGAGAACAGCACAGCAGCCGTACTCAGCTGGGGTCCCCTCCTCCCCCTCCTCAAGAATCTCTGCCAAAAGGCAGGTGTGATGATGCTTCTTGCCACTAGGGGCTGCTCGGCAGATACAGGCCTTGAGCTTCTTTTGGAAATTCTCCATAGCTCTGGAGAACCCTGGATGGTCTTCCACTGCCATGGAGAATGGGTCAGGCTAGACAAACCAGATTCAGTGCTGAGTATTTGTTTAGCTGGTTTGGCACTGTTCCATGAGCTGGAGGAGTCTGGCAGGTCAGGTACAGAAATGGGGACAAGCAACTTGGCTTGCTTGAAAGGAGAGGGGAAGGGGGTGGGTAGAGGGAGCAGAGTGGGGAAGGAGGGCTGGCAACTTCAAGGGAGAGAGAGGAACATGGGTAGGGAGTGGGGAATTGGGGCCAGAGGCTGAAAAGATAAAAGGAATGCAGGGCAGGTTAGAGGACCAGAGAAGGCCTCTCTGTCTTGTTTCTTTTGGAGTAGGATAAGGGTTAGAGAGAAGAGAAAACAGGGGAATAAAAGTAAGTTGAGAGACAAATATAAATGTAGGCTCTAGACCTGCAGGCTGTTCCTCATATGCACCCCTGACAGCTATACATTTCCATTTCAGTGTGTTTTTACTTCAGCATTCAGTCTCAGATCGCTAAAGAAAAAACACTGAAATGAACAGATGGGGGAGGAAAAGATATGAAAGGAAACCAAAGAGATTTACAGGTGAAAATAGAAAAGAGTTGAGATGAGAACAGGGAAAATAGAAAGTGAACCATATTGGGGTAGCTACCTTCTATAGAGGGAAGCAAAGGAGAAAAAACAGCAAACATGATCATTCTGTATTTTCATAGAATAGAATATCATAGAATGTCAGGGTTGGAAGGGACCTCAGAAGGTCATCTAGTCCAACCCCCTGCTCAAAGCAGGACCAATCCACAACTAAATCATCCCAGCCAGGGCTTTGTCAAGCCTGACCTTAAAAACCTCTAAGGAAGGAGATTCCACCACCTCCCTAGGTAACCCATTCCAGTGTTTCACCACCCTCCAAGTGAAAAAGTTTTTCCTAATATCCAACCTAAACATCCCCCACTGCAACTTGAGACCATTACTCCTCGTTCTGTGATCTGCTACTACTGAGAACAGTCTAGATCCATCCTCTTTGGAACCCCCTCTCAGGTAGTTGAAAGCAGCTATCAAATCCCCCCTCATTCTTTTCTTCTGCAGACTAAACAATTCCAGTTCCCTCAGCCTCTCCTCATAAATCATGTGTTCCAGTCCCATAATCATTTTTGTTGCCCTCCACTGGACGTTTTCCAATTTTTCCACATCCTTCTTGTAGTGTGGGGCCCAAAACTGGACACAGTACTCCAGATGAGGCCTCACCAGTGTCGAATAGAGGGGAACGATCACGTCCCTCGATCTGCTGACAATGCCCCTACATATACATCCCAAAATGCCATTGGTCTTCTTGGCAACAAGGGCACACTGTTGACTCATATCCAGCTTCTCGTCCACTGTAACCCCTAGGTCCTTTACTGCAGAACTGCTGCCTAGCCATTCGGTCCCTAGTCTGTAGCGGTGCATGGGATTCTTCCGTCCTAAGTGCAGGACTCTGTACTTGTCCTTGTTGAACCTCATCAGATTTCTTTTGGCCCAGTCCTCCAATTTGTCTAGGTCCCTCTGTGTCCTATCCCTATCCTCCAGCGTATCTACCTCTCCTCCCAGTTTAGTGTCATCTGCAGACTTGCTGAGGGTGCAATCCACACCATCCTCCAGATCATTTATGAAGATATTGAACAAAATCGGCCCGAGGACCGACCCTTGGGGCACTCCACTTGATACCGGCTGCCAACTAGACATGGAGCCATTGATCACTACCCGTTGAGCCCAACAACCTAGCCAACTTTCTATCCACCTTATCGTCCATTCATCCAGCCCATACTTCTTTAACTTGCTGGCAAGAATACTGTGGGAGACCATGTCAAAAGCTTTGCTAAAGTCAAGGAACAACACGTCCACTGCTTTCCCCTCATCCAGAGAGCCAGTTATCTCATCATAGAAGGCAATTAGATTAGTCAGGCATGACTTGCCCTTGGTGAATCCATGCTGACTGTTCCTGATCATTTTCCTCTCCTCTAAGTGCTTCAGAATTGATTCCTTGAGGACCTGCTCCATGATTTTTCCAGGGACTGAGGTGAGGCTGACTGGCCTGTAGTTCCCCGGATCCTCCTCCTTCCCTTTTTTAAAGATGGGCACTACATTAGCCTTTTTTCAGTCGTCCGGGACTTCCCCCAATCGCCATGAGTTTTCAAAGATAATGGCCAATGGCTCTGCAATCACATCCGCCAATTCCTTTAGCACTCTCAGATGCAACGCATCCGGCCCCATGGACTTGTGCTCGTCCAGCTTTTCTAAATAGTCCCAAACCACTTCTTTTCTCCACAGAGGGCTGGTCACCTCCTCCCCATGCTGTGCTGCCCAGTGCAGGAGTCTGGGAGCTGACCTTGTTCGTGAAGACAGAGGCAAAAAAAAACATTGAGTACATTAGCTTTTTCCACATCCTCTGTCACTAGGTTGCCTCCCTCATTCAGTAAGGGGCCTACACTTTCTTTTACTTTCTTCTTGTTGCTAACATACCTGAAGAAACCCTTCTTGTTACTCTTAACATCTCTTGCTAGCTGCAACTCCAGGTGTGATTTGGCCTTCCTGATTTCACTCCTGCATGCCCGAGCAATATTTTTATACTCTTCCCTGGTCATTTGTCCAATCTTCCACTTCTTGGAAGCTTCTTTTTTGTGTTTAAGATCAGTAAGGATTTCACTGTTAAGCCAAGCTGGTCACCTGCCATATTTACTATTCTTTCTACACATTGGGATGGTTTGTCCCTGTAACCTCAATAAGGATTCTTTAAAATACAGTCAGCTCTCCTGGACTCCTTTCCCCCTCACGTTATTCTCCCAGGGGATCCTGCCCATCAGTTCCCAGAGGGAGTCAAAGTCTGCTTTTCTGAAGTCCGGGGTCCGTATTCTGCTGCTCTCCTTTCTTCCCTGTGTCAGGATCCTGAACTTGACCATCTCATGGTCACTGCCTCCCAGGTTCCCATCCACTTTTGCTTCCCCTACTAATTCTTCCCGGTTTGTGAGCAGCAGGTCAAGAAGAGCTCTGCCGCTAGTTGGTTCCTCCAGCACTTGCACCAGGAAATTGTCCCCTACACTTTCCAAAAACTTCCTGGATTATCTGTGCACTGCTGTATTGCTCTCCCAGCAGATATCAGGGTGATTGAAGTCTCCCATGAGAACCAGGGCCTGTGATCTAGTAACTTCCGTGAGTTGCGGGAAGAAAGCCTCATCCACCTCATCCCCCTGATCTGCTGGTCTATAGCAGACTCCCACCATGACATCACCTTTGTTGCTCACACTTCTAAACTTAATCCAGAGACTCTCAGGTTTTTCTGCAGTTTCATACTTGAGCTCTGAGCAGTTGTACTGCTCCCTTACATACAATGCAACTCCCCCAACTTTTCTGCCCTGCCTGTCCTTCCTGAACAGTTTATATCCATGCATGACAGTACTCCAGTCATGTGAGTTATCCCACCAATCATAGAATCATAGAATATCAGGGTTGGAAGGGACCTCAGGAGGTCATCTAGTCCAACCCCCTGCTCAAAGCAGGACCGATCCCCAAGTCTCTGTTATTCCAATCACATAATTCCTTGACTGTGCCAGGACTTCCAGTTCTTCCTGCTTGTTTCCCAGGCTTCTTGCATTTGTGTATAGGCACTTGAGATAACTCGCTGATCGTCCCTCTTTCTCATTATGAGGGAGGAGCCCTCCCTTCTCGCGCGCTCCTGCTCGTGCTTCCTCCCGGTATCCCACTTCCCCACTTGCCTCAGGGCTTTGGTCTCCTTCCCCCGGTGAACCTAGTTTAAAGTCCTCCTCACTAGGTTAGCCAGCCTGCTTGCGAAGATGCTCTTCCCTCTCTTCATTTGGTGGAGCCCGTCTCTGCCTAGCACTCCTCCTTCTTGGAACATTATTCCATGGTCAAAGAATCCAAAGCCTTCTCTCCGACACCACCTGTGTAGCCATTTGTTGACTTCCACGATTCAACCGTCTCTACCCAGGCCTTTTCCTTCCACGGGGAGGATGGACGAGAACACCACTTGCACCTCAAACTCCTTTATCCTTCTTCCCAGAGCCACGTAGTCCGCAGTGATCCGCTCAAGGTCATTCTTGGCAGTATCATTGGTGCCCACGTGGAGAAGCAGGAAGGGGTAGTGATCCGAGGGCTTGATGAGTCTCAGCAGTCTCTCCGTCACATCGTGAATCCTAGCTCCTGACAAGCAGTAGACTTCTCGGTTTTCCCGGTCGGGGCGGCAGATAGATGACTCAGTCCCCCTGAGGAGAGAGTCCCCGACCACCACCACCCGCCTCCTTCTCTTGGGAGCGGTGGTCGTGGAACCCCCAACCCTAGGACAGTGCATCTCATGCCTTCCAATCGGCGGAGTCCCCTTCTGTTCCCTTCCCTCAGATGTATCATCTAGTCCACTCTCCGCATTAGTACCTGTGGAGAGAACATGAAAACGGTTACTTACCTGTATCTGCGTTGCTGGTTGCTGCGTTTTTGGTTAATTGAAGGCAATTGCATCATTTTCAATATGGTTGGTGAAATGAGGGCCACTTTATGCACATTGAAAGAAGTGGTGAAGGCCATGAGTTAAAGCTTTCACGCTGAAAACAAAACCATGTCAGATGTATGATAATGCCTTTGGGTTTAAAACAAGAAAAGATAAAAAGGTTTTTACACAAGAAACCTCTTCAGATGTGTGTGCTGAACAAATACATATTTGGGGCTTGGATTTCAAATAGGCCCTTCCTATTAGTGGATGCAGCCTTTTGCTTTTAGTTAGCTGTGTGGCCACTGCAGAGGATTGCGTGTACAAATGCTAGCGTATAACTACCTGTCTATTTGACAAAGTGAGTCAATCCAGTAGGCAAACATTTAAATGCTACCATTTCTGCTGTCAATCAATTGTGACACAATTAATTAAGGGCAGATCTAAGTGTAAGTCCAAAAGTGAAGGAGTGGTATGAAAATTAGGCCATTGTATGTGCAGCTCTCTCATGATCATTTTTAGTATTGTGCTAATTTAACCAATAGTCTTCGAGTAGTTTTCACACATTTTTGCTTTTCAGGTTTAGATTAGACATTCATTCAAAATGCCTTTTCTACACAAGTTGATTGAAAGATCAATGTGGCTAAATGAGGCCTGAAAATCCTTTTTGTTTTATGAAAACTTTTTATAACATGGTAACTTTCCTAACTGCTTTGTTGCAAATTAAAGGTTAAATATCTGGCTTTTTGATGAGACCTGTGAGAGCTGATAGCTGTCTGTCCATTTTTCAGATGCGGTTGTGCTATTTTCCTACCCTTGACTGACCAACATACCTATGCTTGTCCCTATAGCTGAGGTGACATCTTTATCAGATGCTGGGAAGGGACTGGGCATGGGAGAGCAGAGTTATTTCTCATCCTTTTCTGTGAGTGTGAGCTATGGTGGTGAGAAATATTATATAGGCATTTCTTGATGAATCAGATCCCTGGTCCATGTAGTCCAGTATCCTAGCTCTTGATGGTGACTGGCATCAATGCTTCAGAGGAAGGTGCAAAGAACTTTATATTAGGCAGTTGTGGGATAATCTCCCCCCGCATTTGATCTCCTCCTAATTCCTTATAGTTAGTTTGGTTTAAACCCTGAAGTTTAAGTGCTCATGTCTCTTCAGAAATTGTTAACATTAAGTATTATAACTCTGGATATTCTTGTTATCCATATACATGTCCAGTCCCTTTTTTAATTTTCCTAAATTCTTGGCCTCAGCAACATCCTGTGGCAATGAGTTCCACGGTCTAATTACATATTATGTGAAAAAAGGATTTCCTTTTACTTGATTTGAATGTGTCACCTTTTAATTTCATGGAATATTCTTTGGTTCATGTGTTAGAGACAGAGAGAACAGAAACCCCCAATCTACCTTCTGTAGACCATTCATTATTTTATAAATTTTTATCATGTCCCTTCTTATTCATCTCCTTTCTAAATTAAACAATCCCAGTCTTTTAAATCTTTCTTCATATGGGAGATTTTCCATATCCCTAATCATTCCTGATGCGCTGCTTTGAACCCACTCTAATTCTGCAATATCCTTTTTGAGGTGGGGTGGCCAGTACTGCACACAGTATTAGATGGGGCTGTACCATTGATTTATACAAAAGACAATGCAATATTTTCCATATTGTTCTGCATCCTGTTCCTCATGCATCCTTTTTGCTTTTGTTTTTTTTTAACTCTGCTGACCATTGATGGTCCACAATGATGCCAAGTTTCTTTCCTGAGTTAAGATAATTAATTTAAAACTTGTAAGATATGTGAGAAATTTAAGTTTTCCCTTCCAATATGCGCTACTTTGTATTTATTGATATTCCCTTCCAATATTTATATTCATCTTTATGTTTTCCATTTCCCTAGCTTGGCCAAAGCTCCTCATGGACGCCTCTGGTCTTGACTAACCTAAATCACTTTGTGTCACTTTCAGATTTTGGTATTTCATTACTGACTCCGTTTTCCAGATCATTAATAAATATATTGAACAACACAGAATGGAAATGGTACAGAACCTTGAGACATCCTGCTGTTAACCTTTTGCTGTGATGAACATTGGCCATTTAATTCTGCCCTTTGTTCTTGTTTTTTAATCAATTTTTCATCCAGGACAATACTTTGCCTCTCACCGTATGACTGCTTAGCTTCTTTACTAGCCTCATGTGAGGAACCTTGTCAAAGGCCCTTTGAAAAATCTAAATAAATTTTGTCCGCTGGTTCTCCTTTATCCACAACTTTATTGACATGTTCAAAGAACTTTAATAGATTAGTGAGACATGTCTTTCTTTAGAGAAACTATACTAATTAGACACTGTCATATTGGGGGGAGCGATAGCTCAGTGGTTTGAGCATTGGCCTGCTAAACCCAAGGTTGTGAGTTCAATCCTTGAGGGGGCCATTTAGGGATCTGGGGCAAAAATTGGGGATTGGTCCTGCTTTGAGCAGAGGGTTGGACTAGTTGACCTCCTGAGGTCCCTTCCAATCCTGATATTCTATGGTCTTCCAGTCTATTATAAGTCTATTTTTAATTATAGTTTCAACCAATTTACAATGTACAGATGTAATGGGTACTGGTCGATAATTCCCAGGATCACTCCTAGAGCATTTTTTAAATATAGGTACAACTTTTGCTACTCTTCACCCCTCTGGTATAGTATCTGTTTTTAATGTGATAAAGAATGTTGATTAGAATTTTCTCCTGTATATTCAAAAGTATTTCTTCCAGGAAGTACCAACGTCCAATGGAATGGTACTACCTTTGGATATGTCAGTTCTGATCACCTTAATGAAATGCTTACAGGATACCTGCAGCCTCTTCATCTCTAGCTGCTTCACTTCTCAACTTGTTCCCTTCAAGTCTATTCAAAATACAGTAGCTACAGTCCTCTTCCTTGGCTGCTGCTCATGGCACTCCTGTCTTTGAAAACTCGACTGGTTTCCTCTTGCCTTCCGTTATGAAGTTAAGGTTTCTCATTCTGCTCCACACAATACCAGCCCCATTGCATCTCCCCTGTCATTGGCTCTGCCAGTGAACCCCAGTTCTGCTCTTCCTTCATCTCCTCCAGCTGCCCTCTTTGTGTCGTCTTTCATGTTGTCACCTAGGTCTGCACCTCCAGGCAAGCTAATCTTTCTTCATTCAACCCCCTTTTTAAAACCCACTTCTCCCACAAGGCCCACAAATACTATTTCATGCCATTAAAATGCTGCCAGCAATCCTTTAATGAAAAAAGCATTTTACTCACATGAGTAACATTTTGTGAGAGTTTTCAGGAATGGGGTCTTTGAGTGAAAACTCCTCAGGGCGGGTTGTGAGTCTTTGCTTTTTCTCTTCTCCAGCACTGAGTGCCATTTTGAATCTTGAAAAATAATTAGGCATCAGTAACTGACATTAGTGGGATTATTCAGGTACTTAAAATGAGGCATGAGCTAAAGTATCTTGCTGACCTGGAGCCTACATGATAAACCCTACTTTTACCAATGGCAATTGCGTGAAGGTGGAAAAATCCGTGATCAGAAATCCAGATGTATAGTGTGGTGCTTGAAGATCAGGATGCAGAAGAATGATATTACTTGCTATGTGCCTTCATGTAAAGTGAACCATCATTGATTCTGGATATGGTGGGAAATGAATACTTGCTTTTAGGAAGGGAAATGGTTAAAATGTAATGTTCTTTTTCTATCTAGATGGCCACATTTAGAAAATCTGGTCCAAAATCCCAGATTAATTGATTAAGTAAAACTATTGGGCACTTTACAAATGAGATTTAAACTGAAGGAAAGTTTAAAAAAAAAAGCAGCAAAATGTTTTCACAAATAAACCTTTTCGATTTGAATCACTTGAAACTAAAAAATGGATGTATTTTTTATGCCTCTCAACTGTGATTTTTCCCTCTTCTTGTCTCTGTCAGCTTGGCCTTCTCATTATTATTCTTATTTTTTACATTTTTTTACCTTGGAACATCCAGTTTAATTTTTCACACCTCATTCACTGTGGCTAGTTTGCACCTCATGTTTACTGTTTCACCTCTCCCGCTTTTCTAATGCTTTGTAGTATTATCTGACACTTGCACCACACTGCCTTGCTCTTACTGTCTGGCATTATGTCTCAAAAGATATTACTAATAAGAAATGAAAAAACAACAACTGTTTTTTAAAATGCAAGTTGGTCTATTGTTAGTATGCTTAATAATTGTGACTCCTTTATTGAGCCCTTTGTAGCATTCTTATTTCTTTTCCTTTGTACAGCCCAGAAATGCTTTTCAAGAGGGTATACTTTTAGGTTTTTTTCTTTTAAAAAAGGCGCGGGGCGGAAAGGGGAAGAGAGAGAGAGAGAAATATAGATTCCTATGAGACTGTGATTGGACACATTCTTCCCTATATGCTGCTGTTATCAGCATTAGTACTGTGGTTTATAGGAAGATATATGCAGGAGAAAAGTAAAAAGGATAGAAAAAATACACTTTTGCTTTTCCAGATAAGTAACAGAGTGTCTTTTTTCCATATTGTTTTCCTTTGTCTTCTGTGCTCTCATCCACAGCTGCAGTTTTTCCCATTTAGAAGAATAACATTTTGGTTTTTGCATGAGGCTGGAAGGCCAGTGTATCAATCACAGTTTGTGGCGTTAGTAGTTTTCCATTCTCAGTGGAACTTAAAACACAACTGGAAATGGCATTTTCTGAATCCAGGGAATGCCGCCGAGGCAGGCTTGCCTTTTTCCCCTGCCCCGGTCTTCCTATTCTTGTTCCCCAGTCAAGTGGTTCAACAAGTTACAGCCAATAACATGATTTTAAAAAATCAGAATGCTATATGCTCAGCGACAAGACTGAAGCTATAAAGGAAGACAGAAAAGGAGATGCCAAGCTGCTTTCCTTACCTGCTGTCAGATTTATCCACCAAAGACAGAACACAGTCATCATCATTCATGGTCTTTACTGGGGAAGTCAGTTGTTTTCTGTGTTTCCTTAAAATCTGCACAGATCTCTCTGGAAGGCTTTCTAGACCCCGTCTGGATTGTTCTTTGTTCGCTTGACTTTATTTGGTTGTTTTCATTGAGGTAGGAACGTATTCAGCTTGTCTTGGTGATTCACATTTGGAGTTTGAAAGGGAAGGAGGAAGGCATTTATGGGTAGCTTTCTTTTCTGCCTTTGAGAATAACAGGTCTATACTTCAGGTTTGATCAAATGAGTAGCTGGGATGGGGCAGGGACCTGAGTAATACCTCTTTGAGAATCCACCTTACTCCCTGGAAAGTGTGTATTAATTTCAAAATAGACCATATCTTGCAATCCAGAATGTGCATTTTAAAATCTATAAACCTTCCTAATTCTCTCTGTGCTGTAAACCTTTGAGGTGTCTGGTGGGAAGATATGGTGCAAGCTATGACTCCCAATACCCGATTTTTTAAATTAGCCCCATTGTCAGTTTGTTCTGAAGGGCTAGATTGCCTTACTCTGATTTGTTAGAAACAGTAGAATGGTGTAAAAGGGTTTGTAATATAAAGGAAAATGTGATTTGCAATAATGAGAAATATGTATATATTCATATTTTCCAAAACAACACAATTTGAAACTAAAATAACTCATCTGCAGAATTGTAGCTGAGCAGCAAAAACTTTCTATAAACACACTATTTTTCACTTGGTTTTTGCAAATAAAATCTCTGCTACTAACGTTTTCCATCATAAAAAGCAAACAGTAAGTTTTAGTTTATTAACTAGCACAACTCTGTTTAACACACTTTTAAATTGGACCTTCCTCTTCTCCTTGTTTTCTACTTTTGCATTTTAGAAATTGAAATTTTTTTGGTGTCTTTGTTTTATTTCTGCACATTCAGTTCTTTCTGCACAATAAACTCGTCAAAAAAATCTCTGCTCTCAATTTATTTTGGATTAGAAATATCTGGCAGATTTTTAAATCGACTGAAGCTTCATTAGTATCTTCATCCCTGTATTTATTTTATTGTAAATCACTTTGTTTCCCAAGAGGTGCACCAGATCAAGATACACAGTCAAGGGATTCTAAATTTGGATTTATGTAAAATATTAGGCCCTCTCTTCAGAAAGACACTTCACAATGTAAGTTATAAAAATAGATTCCTATAGAATGACATCTAAGACACATCAGCGATCCAGGAATGTGTTGCAGAGGGTCAAATCCTGGACCCAGCACACATCTCCAGGTAAATGATTTGAGAGCTGAAGAAGGGGGTCATGGTGAGGATGAAATCCTGCATATCAGCCTCAGCGTTGTAGTAGCCACTGTGTCATTTTGCTAAACTCTTCCCCTTCCATCGAGGGGGCTTGGCTGCTGATTTAGTTGGGGTTGGTCCTGCTTTGAGCAGGGGTTTGGACTAGATGGCCTCCTAGGTCCCTTCCAACCCTGATATTCTATAATTCTGTGATTCATATAGTCTTAGACCTCAGTCTACCTGTGCTCTACACAAAACCTCTCCAGAGGAAGCCTCCATAGAGCTGTGTTCTGTAGTGTGCAGACTTCCTAGTTAGCTTGCAGCTTCCTGTCACCCCTTAGACCAGTGGACTTTTGTATTGGTGACCCCTTTCACACAGTGAACCTATGAGTCCAACCCCCCTTATAAATTAAAACCCCTTTTTTGTATTTAACACTGTTATAAATGCTGAAGGCAAAGCGGGGTTTGGGGGTGGAGGCTGACAGCTTGTGACCCCCCATGTAATAACCTTGTGACCCCCTGAGGGGTCACAACCCGCAGTTTGAGAACCCCTGCCTTAGACAGACTGACACTGAGCAGAACCCCACAGGAAATACCCCAAAGGCAATATGAAGCACTGGTACACGGTATTGTCCTAATGGCTGCTAAATGGGGATAGATGGGGGCTTAAGGTTTTTTGTTCCCAAATTTCATCTTTATCTAGGCATCATCAAGGGAGCATCATTACTGAAGGATGCTTGCAACAGTATTAGACTTCACATGTCAGTTCATTCACATTTTACTTTTTTCATACTCTTTCTTGTTCTGTTATCTGGTTATTTCTGGCTGTTTTAATGAGGCTGGATCCCTCTTGGGCACCTTTTGTTCCTCACTTCAACCTGTAGTGGAGTTGTAAACCTAAATGTTGACATTACATTCATTTTCATATTAGCAGACTCTTCTGAGTCTATTGCAGGATCAAGTGAAAGGAGAACAGGAGCTTTGAGAGAGAAAAGCACAAAAATTTCAGCTCCTACCAAAGGCAATACAAAAAATGACTATCCAAGTAAAATTATCTCAGGAAGAAATGAGTTTTTCCAACATTTGCTCCAGTGTAAAAGTCTTTGAGGCTGGCATAGCTAATACTATAGCCAGGAGACTTGTGGTTATATTGATAAATCCACTAGTGGGTGCTGCTGTGCTTTCAACACCGTTGGGTATGGATATGTTGATCAGTGGCATAGTATAATATACAATATAGAGAACAGTGAATTTTCCTTGATAGCCATAGTTCTAACTAGAGACACTGAGAAAACATGCTGTGGAGTGTAACATTTGGAATTATTTCATAAGATTTTCAAAGAGATCAATTTTGTAATTATAGCTATTATCTAATTTGTAGTGAAATTCATTTGTGTGCGTATTTGTATTGTCATATTTGTCTTTGTTTTACAAATAGACATTTCAAATAGACAATCACAAAACGGAAGGTGCTCAGCTACAGCCCAAATTAACAATATTTATTGGAAGAAAAACCTGCCTTTTTTCCTATTAAGGAGCAACATGAAATGTGCTTGGTTTGTGTAATTTTGTGTCTGAGGGAAAACTGCCGAGGATAAGATGTCTATTTGATATTTAGGGAAGGATTTGATGTTTTAATAAGGGAATCCTCTGTGTCCCTCATCCATCATTCGTCATCCTCATCCATCCAAACACCACTGTAAATTTGTCAGAGCCTTTTCCATATTCAGTACTTGTATAAATAATGGCCATTGTGGCTTGAGAAAAGGAAATGTGCATTTTCTACTTCTGTCCTATCTCCAGTCACAGGTTTGGCAATGTTTAGCAGTTTTTGTTTTCAGCTGCGCATACTTGGAGCCATATAATGTAACTGCCAGGGCAAAAGTACATTCCAGCGCTGCCCTTTATTGTAGTTACCAGTTACTAGAATGACATTAGTTTGGGGGCTTTTCGATAATAGATGAAACAGTCTCTGCGCCATTAATATGTGCTTTTATCATAGCTCATCATTTCTTCCTTCTTTTCTGTGCTATCTTAGGGATTATGCAGCTTCTCTGCAATATTGTGAAATTAATCAAAGCAAGCAAAACCTCATGCCATATTATCCATCACTGGAGGAGAATGATTTCCGCAACTTAGACAGCTTTGTGCTGCTGTTGTGTCCACTGGCTGCACTAGAATTTTATTAACTAGAAATTTGATTTTTCTCAAAATTGACAATTTCTTGTTAAATATTCACAAACAGTGCATTTTTAGCTGTGATTCATAATCTAGCTCTACTAAGAATGCTGTTTCTCCAGTTTAAATAAGGAACTGAGCAAGCCCTAATGTCTGCTTTTTTTTTCTTTGAATATTCGCTCAGCTGAATAGCTGCCTTTTGCTAATGCAGCTGGGTTGAAGAAGCTTTTTATACATTGAGATATGTAAAAACTTAAAGGATGCTTATCCATACTGTTTTATATTTAATCTATTATATAATCAAGCTCTACAAATAATTTTTCAATAAATTAGTAACCATAGTACAGATTGCAGACACTTAGTTTGATTGAAAGTAATAAAGGGAGATTATCCATAGAGTTGGTTGAGTGGCGGTTCTGACTTGACCCACTGCCCAGTGAGATAAGAATTAATCTTATAAACCTCTCCACACTTCCACCCTCTCTGATCCTCTGAACAACATTAACTCCCCTTTGTTTTAAGTGCAGTTACAGCCAAAGACTGGTACTGTAGGTATTCAAATGTCCAACCCATCTGGTACATGTGAATACTACAAAATACCCCTGAGTAACTGAGTATTTCAGTCTCCCTGGTACCTAAAATATGTGGCAGACATTTGGTCCCAAAACAGAAGTACTCCAAAATAGGTGCTTGGCCTTGTGGCACCCAGGTGGTCTTACCAGCCTTAACAGTAACTCCACAGTGCATAGTAAACGCCTCATAAGCACAAGGAAAAAGAGAATGAATGGGATAAAAAAGAGAGTAATTACTTGTGCGGTGGACTTTTTCTCTCTTTCGTTAAGGGTTCTTACTTTTTCATCCCCATAACTGGCTCTAAATCCATGGTGTGTTACTTACTCTGGATTAACAGCACCTGATTTACAGATGGGCATACTTAACCACAGCTGTTTTAGTTTGTATTTGACAGCTTTTCAGCAAGGAGATTTTCCTGTGAAGGATATTGCTAAAAGAAAAAGAATGTAGGGTGTGTGAAGGTGGCCACTATCACTTATCTTGCAGAAACTGAATGGAAACTATAGATAGCTCTGATCTGAAGGTACAAGTTACAATAACTTCCTTGCTGTCTAAGCACAGTGTGTGGAAGTAAGGAACAGATTGGGGATGAGGTAGATGATTCAAGCACTCCAAAGTGATTTCCTTCTCACTGCTAGTCTCATCCTCTTGAGCTTTGGCTTCATTTTACAACCTTGCCCAGCCATGCTCTTTGTTCTCGTATATTTTACTAATGGAGAAGGTGTTTCCTCTCTAAATAGCATTTTAACACTTATGTCCACAATTATTTATGATCCCGCCATTAACTCATACTATGCAGCATTTGGTGACAACACTCAGCACTCTGGAATGATATTGAACTTAGTTGCCACACTCATAGCATATTTGGCGTTGAGCCTTGTGAACCACTGTCTGTTTTGGATGGATAGATAGTGCCTGAAAATAGGTGAAATTGAACTTTTCTGGGCTTTGGGGGAGGGGTTATACTCACAATGAAATGGGTTGTAATATGACCAATGGGAATTTTCAACAAATACTGAAAGATTACTGGATGTAATGTGGGGTTGGCTACTACACTGGTTATAGTACACTGCACTACTATACTAGTGCAGGTTAAATTACAGCACTAGTAAGGGTCTGCAGGAGAGCGAGAGGTGAGTGGTGGGTCCAGGGAAAAGTTATGTGAAGTCAGGAGATCCACAAGATGAACAGAGGGAAGCCTATGGCAGCTCAAGTCATTACTGATTAGGGTGACCAGATGTTCCTATTTTATAGGGACAGTCCTGATATTTGGGGCTTTTTTTATATCGGCGTCTATTACCCCCCACCCCCGTCCCAGTTTTTCACAGTTGCTGTCCAGTCACCCTAGTACTGATGGCCACAGATGCCATGGCCCAGTAGCTGACTCAAGGAGCAAGGGAGCTATATGGGTATGAAGTAGAGTAGAAGAGGCAGAACAAAGGCACTCAGGTTGTGTCTTACAGATGCTCAGGGGTGTCCAAAAGAGAGAGACATGCACAAAGGTAGGAGTTCTCCGTACACTATCATTGTCAGGCTCATTCTTCCGGCCGCTTCCCCATCATCACTGTGGCCAACAGTCCAACTCAGGTGAGAAGCACACTAGGTGTGGTTTGTTTTTTTTTAATGGGGGAGGGAAGTTTGTATATAAACCACTAATTTTTGTTAGTTTCTGAAATTATGGGGTTGGCTTTCCTGTGGCTTGGTATATCCGTGAGTATACTTGTATGTGATACTTCTGCTTTGTACTAAGATGGCATAGTATGTGACTCTTGCTCTCAGGACAGCCTGTAATATTACAATGAAATAAAAATTAAACAGCCCTTTGAATCTGCAAGATAATTTTCAACAAGCAAAGTAAATTACTCTTTCCTAATAGGTAGGAAGAAATGTTATTTCTTTGCTGTTTTGTGCAGTTTGTGATTTTACTGTGAAATTAAATGTGTTCAGAATGTGTATAAATTGTCACACTGTTGCAGTCTTCTGCTTCTTTTTTTTTTAACTTTTTCAGAATTTGTGACTTCTGTTAAAATTTAGGAGAAGATTAGGATAACAAAATATATGTGTTTAAATATCACAACCCTCAAAAAACAGCGGGTCTCTATCTTTTTTCATACTTTCCATTAAGGATGTGTGCTGACTTTGTGGAATCACTCCAGTAACTGGTGAATGATGATGTATGAAATAAAAGAAAAATTCCACCCATTGTTAAGAGAAGATATGCTAATGCTGTGCAATTTCATTGTGTTTCAGCTCAAATGCAGCCAGAACAACTCACCATACCAAAAAGTCTCGGGGAAAAAAAGCAAAAGCAAACAAACACAGCCACTAAATTAGTTTTTAAAATTAAAAAAATAAAATGTACTTTTTCTTTTTGTACCTCTAGCTACTAGCCAGCAGAAGGTTTTGTGACATTATCCTTTCTTACATACAAACTGATCTCTCTGATTCCAAAAACCATTCATTATACATTCTAATAGTGATAATGCCACTGGGTTAATGCACTAGCTTTCACATCTGCAGGCTTCAGTTCAAAACCTGGCATGCTTACAAGTGAAATGAGTGTAATGGTGATCTCAACCTAATCCGTGATGGATAGTGGTCCATACCACTGAATAATCACATGATTTCACGCCATAGGTACTCTTTGCTCAGATGTCAGGGACTGGGGACCCAATCCTGTGAGGTACTGAGTACTCTCCACTCTCATTCAAGTCAGTCAGGGGATCAGGCCCTGAAATAGTAGGTGTTTGCTGCCAGTTGGCGTTTAGGGTCTCTAACAATCTATGGGGAACCTTTATGGAACAATTAACAATGTCTGAGAGTAGTCAGTGCCCTCAGTTCTTTGCTTTCATGAAGAGCTGAAGAGGAGAATCATCCTATCTTTATGAATTTGGAATGACAAAGTGAATTGGAACCAGGGGCTGAATTATAGCCAAACACACTGCCTAACACTCTTAATCATTGTGTATACACTTATACCATAGCTGGGGTGGAGGATTTTTTAATCTTTGCTCTCCTAAAAAAGAGGAAAATGCTGTTCATCGACAAACCAAACTGAATATCAGTCCATCAGAGTACTGTGTCTGTGACATCACATGTGTTGAAGATAATGTGCTATTCAAATGTTATGAGGCAAATGGTAGGCTTGAGCTTGAGGTCTGGACTGTGTGAGTGTGATTTTTTTTTTTTTTTTTTTTGAGTTAAGGCCCTATAGGGTGCACTGCTTTGGGTTAAAGAAAACTGAAAAGGTCAGGCACTATGGAGCTGACCTTACAGAGTCAACAATTATTGTAAACGCCCCAGTGTACCCACTTTCAATAAGAGAGCTTTTGGTTGCAAGCAATACCCAGGCAGGCAAATATTTAGGTCTCCTGAAAACTGGTTCTTTCCCCCACTTGTGTTAATACAGATATTAAGTTTAATAGTATCTACTTAGCATAAACAAGAAGATAAAAATGATTTCTGTGATTGAAATGTTTGTTATTTAGCATTAAGCATCTTCATACTCCCATGCATTTTGCATTTTAATCCACTCTGTGCTTGGTTTTGGGATTGATAGATTAGTTTTAATCCCCTGTCTAATAGTGGAGTACTGGTGAGATTTATTAAACAGGCAGGGTTTGGTACTTGGATTTAAGAGGACTCACATGCACTGTTCATGCATATTAAATTTGGGAAATCACTGGTTCAGTTTGTAAAGGGCTGCTAGATTTCCTTTGTCACTGAATGTTTCTGTTTTGCCTTAAAAAGTTCAGTAAGCATTTATTTTATAAATGAAAGATTCCTGGTGGTCAGACTTTTTATGTAAATCTAAGGTTCAAAGGACAGGTCTCTTCTAATTTTTTTTAATGTTCACATTAACTGTCTCTTAAAACTATTAATGAATTTTTGCACATTTTACTCTGAGCTTTTTAAAATATGCGACTCAGCATGACTTATAATAGCATGTAACACAAAAAAATAGAGGGAACTTTAAAAAAAAAAATAACACTAACTAGAATCCATCTATAAACCAGGAGTTTTGTATAGCAGGCCTACATGCTTCAGTGAGTATAACTGGTTATCTTCTGGCGTGTCACCACCTTTCCCAGAAGCATAAGTTGACCCTTCTTGTGTCCAAAGCTGAATATTTTTGCAGCAAATATCCCCCTATTTTCTGGTTAGCTTTGTTTTGCAATATGTAGTGATGGCTTCCAGCTTTAGGTATATACTACAAAATAAACAATAAAAAAAGCACTATCTGGTGATTAGCATGTTAAAATGCATCCTGAATGGGCCATATTAATTGACTGAAAAAATGAAAGTTTGACAATACAAGGTATAAATTTATAATTTAGGTGGTTTTGTAGTCTTGAGGGAAGAAAGGCTTACTTAGTTTACAGTTGAATTGGTCAATATTCCTGTTGATATACTGAAAATTGGGGATAATTAACTTTTTTGTTAATGTAATTATAACAATGGTTATGTAATCAAAACTTGGAACCAGCAGATATTAAAAGCAGGGCAAGATGAGATGAATTCAGTTATAAGAAAAAAAGAAACAACAGAAATACCTTTATAAAGGATGTTTCATTGCAGAATTTTTTTTTTCTTCCAGGATCTCCTTAGCTTTTGCAACTTTCATTCATTGTTTAAGAAGTTAATTTATTTATACTTTTGAGGCTCCAAGATAAATGCTCATAGCAGATATTGCAAAATTAAGTAACCAAAGGTCAGAATAACTGGTTTATGAGCCACAGTATTCTAACTGGAATATAGATTGATTAAGCAGTCTAGTGCAGAATTTTATTTGGTTATAGACAACTGATGAGTTTAAGTTAATTAAGAGACTGAAAAAAGAGAAAATCAACACTTGGCGAGAAGACTGGGTAAGAGTAGATACGGATATTTTTATATGTTCATATGAATTGAAAAGAAGTACTATATCGTAGATAATTAGCAATTCAGGGCCAACTAATTTAGACAAAATGTCTATACAAAATAATAGATGAGCTATAGAAGGTAAACTGGCAATTATTTACTTATTCCTCATAATACAAGAATATGTGGACAGTCAATGACATTGAAAGATAACATGTTTAAAGCTGATTAAAGATTTTTTCCCCACACAATATGCAATTAGCCTGTGGAATTCTCTGCCACAAGATATAGAGGCAAAGAGATGAGAAGGATTAGCCATTTATGTGGATAATGTAAACATCCGCAGTTGTGTGTGTGTGTGTGTAATATAAATTTAACTAAAGGATCTAAACACTCCTGCCTCAGGACATAAGCCAAACACTAATTGATGGGAGTTAGTTGACCCCCTATGGTCAAGTTATTCCATCATTGCCTACTGTGGGGTTTCTTGCACTGTCCTCTGCTGGTACTGGCCATTGTCAGAGATAGACTACCTAACTTGGTGAACCACTGGCCTCGTTTGGTTTGTCAGTTTGTATGTCCCTAAGAAGAATGATGTCAGACTGCTTACTGAGCGTTGCAGTGTGGGAGTGTCTTTGCAGAATTAAAAGTGTTTTGGGGAAATTCCAGAAAACCTTTGCAGTAAGTGATATTGTCCAAAGTGTTGAAAACTGCCTAGTGTCTGTTTACAACTCTGATACCTGTGGATAGAAGTTTAGAAGCCTAGACACATTAATACTATTTAAATATTTTAAAAAGAAAAAAAATCCATCGAGTGAGGAGGCCTCACCTCTTTTTCAAACTGTGGCTGAAATGGAGCAGCCCCATACTTCCCTAGACACATGAGAACCACCATGCTCACTGGCCTGGTGATGCAGAGAAGAGTCTTGCTCTTTAGAACAATGCAGTACTTTGGTGGGGGAGGTCTGAGAGGCTCTCTTTAATTAACATTTTATCTTCAACTAATGCTTTGGGGTGTGAGAGAAATGGGCAGAACACAAAATATACCTCCACCCCCCTTTTCTGTGTGTGCCTCCCCTGAAGTGGTAACATTTGTAAGACCAAAGTCTGCTCAGTGTAGTGGTTAATGCAAGGTAGATGATAAATTATAGTTCATGAAAGAAACTACTCAGTCCCTTTTTCTACAAGAAAAAAGTAAGGTGATATAATTCTCAAAATTCTAAGGATTCTTGGGAGAAACAAAGTGACCTTATAAAAGCTAGACACCCACTTCCTTCCTTCCAGCGTGACTGCCCTGCCTCCCAAAATATTGTTCAAAAACTGGAGTTATCTTCCAAAAGGCTAGCTTGTTTAGATGAGTGGATGAGTGTTTCATCTATTTTCCTTTTGCACCTCTTTCAGATCCCAGCAGTGTAGTTTGCATTATGGGTAATGTGGTGGAAACACTTTCTCAGAGGCTCACTGAAAATCTGCTCTAGCCTGAAAGTTGTCAAAGTTGTTGTACTAAAGTTTCCATCTTGCAAACAAACACATAATTAAAACACATTTTGCTCATTCTTCCATAAGCTATTTGAGGATGAGAAACGTCACTCCTTTAAGATGAATTTATGTGTAATGTGGGTACATCATTTGGGGAATAGGTGTTTGTGGGTGAGATGACCCAGAGATAAGGCATAGAGGGAGAAGAGAAGGAGACCATGGACAGAACCCTGTGGCAGACCTTATGGCATAAGGAAACTTAGGACAGATCCTGAGAATTTCAGGTTAATGTAGGCACAGCCCTTAGCCCTACATTTCTCAGCCTTCATGGGTTGTCAGAAGCAAGGCATTATGCAAACATACGTGGTTGTTTTTTCCCAGTGAATTTACATTAAATGCACTGAAGCCTAGTGGTAAAAACAGCATTGCTCAGCACAAGCTACTCTGCTTCTGAACTCAGCTATAAAAAGGGTTCCAGCTAACAGTGCTGCGTTTTACGTCTGTCACTCATGACTATAGCATAGCTGAAATCCAAGTGTTTTTGTTTAACACCAAAATCTAGCTGCTTTCTTCTCCCCTCTCCCTACAGACATTAGTTTTTCTCCTTTGATTATTTACAGAAGCCTCTGTCATGTCAGACATCTTCTCTATTTTGTTAATGTAATTCTGGGATGATATCCCACTCCCATGTGACTCTTTCCTCTGCTCATAAATTGGGATTAGGTTTTATTTCAGCATACGGTGCAGGGTTGATAAATATACTTGACTCCAAGTAGCAGATTTGTTGTTTCCCACTTTTTTACAGTGCAAAAGTCATAAACCATCACTGAGACCTGATTTAGAGTTATAATATCAAGTTGATATTATATACATTTCAATTAACCTATGAACTTAAGTAGCTACTGTAAAGCTCCAGGATCTTTAAATGTTGTAATTAATTCATTACAACTAACGTGAAGCAATCATAAATGATATTATATAGGTATAAATAAGGTAATAGCTTTTACAATAATCTGGAGGTTGCACTTATTGAAGAAGAATACTAATGTTATCTGATGAAAAATTCTTTGTATCTTTTTATGTAAACACATAATGCTAAAAAAAGGCAAACTATAAAATGTTAAAAACCCTGTAGGGTATTAAAAATACTAGTCTCAACACATGTGTTCATTTCTTTCACTTTCTTTTTAGCTCGCCAATGTTGGTACAAAATAAGCTGGGAGAGGGGGAGAATTCTAATTAGGTTTAAAAAGAAAAATATGGCAGTTTATTTTGAGCGCATGTATGGTTTGCAAAGGCACATCCCCATTTCAGATGCAGGCACAATGAATCATTATTACACATTTATCATCATAAAAATGCTTATTTGGACTTTTTTAAAAAAAGAAAAGGAAAAATTATAAAAAGGGCAAAGCAGAGAGCCGTATCTGAAGGGCAGTTATTGCTTGCCCTTGCTTGGAGAAAAAGGCTTTCTCAATGGGATTACGTCCCCTCTCATAACCTATCAGTCGTCTGATCAGAAATTCATAATGCAGGCCATCTATTTCTCAGCTCTGCTAGGGCTGCATGATTGAATTTAAATAGGCAAATGCCAGACTTGAGCTTTGACATTCTCACTGTCTCTCTCAATCTTTCTCCTGCCCTCCCAGTCATGATGTCTTTTTTTCACCCCCCTTTTTTTTTTAACTCCTCCGTGCACCACCATTTTATATTAGACATGCACTAACATGATGAAAAGTTATCAGGAAATGGAGGATGGATGTGGAAAGAGACACACAGAAAGGGAGGGAAAGAGGAAGGTTAAGAGAACTGGATGGCAGAAAATTGTAAATTGTTGCTATCATGCTCTCACTGGGACAGTCAAATCTGGTTTTAAGGGCCCCCTCCACACACCCCTTTTCCATTTAAAAAAGCTATTTCAGGATACTTCGGCTATATGCTTATCCAATCCATAAGATGTCTGAGCATTAAAGCTCCTATCCCATGTTCTTTCCCCTACTTTTTACATAGCTGATAAGGAAGAAAAGAAATTCAGACCTGTATGTTTTCAGTCATGGCTTTTCTGGTACCGTGTATAGAAAGTATGTATTGCAACAAGAATGATATTTAAACTTGTGACTTGGAAAGTACTGTTAGCATCTCACTCCTCACCCCAAATAAATAGAATGAACTATGCACAGAGGATGAGATTTTCAGCACTGTGTGAAGGCTTTTCTGTTGGGTGTACTGTGACATTTTTGCTAGAGAACAAAAACACTGAAAGTTGTGTTTGGGCGTATTTGGAGAGTGCTAATCAAGCTGTTTGGGTTTTGCCGATATGGTCATTACAATGTTTGTAGAATCCTTTTAAGATGAAAAGTGCTAAATATGTGCCTAGTGTTGTATTTATTAAAGAAAGCAAAAGTTGCAGGAAAATGACTTGGCTTCTTTTGTTGTCTTATTTTTCTCCCTAGCAGAGATACATGAGCTGTACTCATGTTAGGCCTACCTGATTGTCTTTCCCACCACCTTTCCCCCACATTCTTACCCCATGAAAGTGATTCTTGAAATGGGATATTATGATATTTGTATTGCTTCCCCCCCCCATCCCTGTTCTATCATCCCCATTCTATCATCCCCAGTGCCATGCTGAAGGCATTTTCAGTCTCAACTGTTCCTTGCCACTAAAGTTTTCTTTAAAATACACAAGTAACATGTTTTAATTTTTAAAAAAGTATTAAAACACTTCAAAACCAAGATTTATACACATCTCCGTAGTGTTAGAAAGTGAAGGGAGGCTACTGGTGGTAATAGAGGCTGTTCATTGATATTTTTAACTGTAAACTTTGTTCTTTGAGGAGTCCGGTGCCACCTTAAAGACTAACAGATTTATTTGGGCATAAGCTTTTGTGGGTAAAATGCCCACTTCTTCAGATGAAAGCTTATGCCCAAATAAATCTGTTAGTCTTTAAGGTGCCACCGGACTCCTCGTTGTTTTTGTGGATGCAGACTAACACGGCTCCCCCTGAGATTTTGTTCTTCGAGTAGATGCAGCCGTGTATTGCACTGAGGTGTGT
Organism: Chelonia mydas; assembly: GCF_015237465.2. NCBI lineage: Eukaryota > Metazoa > Chordata > Testudines > Cheloniidae > Chelonia > Chelonia mydas. Next base: position 40,590,511 of record NC_051252.2, read on the forward strand.
GCACGCCCAGCATGCTGAAGATGGAGAATTTTGCACGCAGGATCTGTAGGAAGGCAGCGCTTGCTCCTTGTGGCCACAGCCCTTCCCTGGCTATATTAGGTGGTGCCACACCGATCCTCTCAGTTCTTTCTCACCTCCCATGACTGGAGTTGGAACTCTGTGTGGTTTTCCCATCACAATCCCATCTCAGTTTCTGAGTTTTTCTGTGTATAGTTGTATTGTTAGTTAGTTGCCTTGTGTGATGCCCTCACCAGGGTTCAAACAGTGCCTATCATGTGAGGGGGCAGTGGCTCCGTGACGCCTCTTTCAGCACTGAGGCCACGTCGGATCGGCAGTCACCCTCAAGTTTGGAGAATAACTGTTCTGGGGCTGTCGCCTCTCCCAAGAGACAGAGAAGCTGTTAGCTCTCCTTGAGTGTGCTGAGGAAAAAGTTTCATAAGGCCATTCCAAGTATCATGGAAACTCTTCCTCTTTGTCAAAGAACAGTATGGACTGGTGCTGTACTATAGCGAGCACACAGGATGGAGTAGGTCCTTCAAACCGCTCCCTGGTACCATGTAGAGACAGGCAGGAGCCCATAATATTTGACTCTGGTTACAGCCCTGGGACATCCATTGAGTCTGGTACCAATGTCATTGATGCCAGCACTGGCTGCTTCCATGCTGGCAGCATACCAGGCAGCAGGAGATCTACTCTCCCAATCAGTTCTGGACTCCCCACTCATCCAGGACGTTGCTGGGGTTATGATATCCACAACCTCATTGGCACTGTCTGGGAGTATCACAGAACCTGGCATCATCCTCCCACTCTCCATTGCCCGATGGGTGCTAAGGACGGTTCTCAGAGCAGGATCAGTACTGAGACAGGGGCCCTTGGCTTGAAGCCTACTGGCCACCAATGCCCTTCCCATATCCCTGGTGGCCTCCCTGAAATCTGTGGGGTACTCCTGGGTCTTGAAGGTCAGACTCCTCCCGTTCTAGAGTGAGATCACTGGGCACGTTAGTGGCTGTGGTGGTTGTTCCACTGAATCTTCAGGTGTTGGTTGAGCTTCCCCACTTGGGGCCTCCAGAGTTGTCCCGTCCAGGTCAGACAGTTCAGGGGCAGGACCCATCTCTAGTCCAATTGACTGCTTCATCATCGTCCCCTGACAGTTCAATGATACCAGGCTCCTTATCTCCCTGAGTGCATGAGGACTTCCAGGTCTACCAGGACCTTTTGCAGCATGTAGCAGCTACTTTGGGCAGCGTTCCTGCAAGAGAATACTCACAAACTATTGGATAGTCTCCAGCCATCTGCTCCAGGGAGGGTAGCCCTCCCTATTAATGATGCACCTTAGAGTCTGCCAAGATTTTTTTGAGTACTTTGGCTTTGGTGCCCTCTGCAGTGAAACAGCCAGAGAAATGCTGTGTCACTGATGCAGGGTTTTGAGGCTTCTATTCCCACCTGATCCCTGATTCCCATGTTGTGACTGCAGTGAATGATAGGGCCCAGCACGGCAGGTACAAGCCTACGCAAAAGGACAAGGAGTTCAAGAGGATGGACTTAACTGTAGAAAAATCTATACCTCCTCTTCCCTGCAAATGCAGAATGTGAACCAGCAGACATTGCTGTCCAAGTATGATTTTATTAATTGGACAGCTGTCTAAATTTGTAGACCAGTTACCGGAAGCCCCCAGTGAGGAATTTTGAGTATTGCTAGCAGGCGGCTGCTTGGTGGCCAAGACATCCTTGCAATTGGCGTTGGATGTGGCAGATACATGAGCCAGGGCAATGGCCTCAGTGGTAACCATGAAAAGAGCATCTTGGCTGCAAAATTCGGGCACTGCTCCCCAGGCGCAGCACACTACTGAGGACCTGCCCTTTGGTGGTTGAGTCTTTTTTTGGATAAGACTGATGAAACCGTTCTTCATTTAAACACTCAGGGGCTACTACCCTACGTGCTCTGGGCATGTGTACTCTGGCAGTGCAGAGACACCATTTTGATAGGCAGCAGCAGCATCAACAGTAGGGCTGGCAGTGCTCCTTGGGCGTCCTTCCCTTCCCTGAGGCAGTGAAACTGCCGCCGAAGAAAACTGTCAATGGCTCCGAGCGTGCTTAGGGTGAACGTCATCAGGCCCACACTGATCATCCATTGAATACATCTAACTTATTTAAAATCTCTTTAACATGTTCCAACCGAATTCTGGTTTGTGTTCCTCCCCCCTTGTTGTTAATATTAGTTGTGTTAAGCATCTGGCCACAATTAACCTTTTTAGTGAAGACAAGCTAAATGGGCATTAAACACCTCAGCCTTCTTGGTATCATCTGTTATTAGCTCTCCTTTCCCAATTCCAATTTCTAACTGGAATTTGTTTGGTTTTTACCTTCCAGCCATTGGTTCTCATTATGCCTTTCTCCTCTAGATTGAAGAGCTCTTCAGTACCTGGTATTGTCTCCCTGTGAAGGTACCTATATACTGTAATCAAGTTAACTCTCAATCCTCTTTTGATCAGATAAACAGATTGAGTTCTTTAAGGTCCTATCCACACACAGGTATTACCACGACCTTAGCTATGCCGCAGTACTGTCGCTGCTACCTACAGCCACAGAATGGTTCTCTGCCTCCCTTAGTGACGGTAGCTAGGTCAGTGGAAGTATTCTTCCCCCAAGGTAGCTGTGTCTACACTGGGGATTAGGTCGGCATAGCTATGGTGCTCAGGGGTGTGAATTGTTCACACCCCTGACTTCTGTGCCTATGTCAACCTAACTTTTAAATCTAGACCAGTCCTAAATCTCTCACCATAGGGCATTTTTGCCAGCCAAAGTAATTTTTGTGACTCTTTTCTATGCCCTCTCCAATTTTTCAGTATCCTTTTAAAAATCTGGACATCAGAATTATACACAGTATTCCAGTATCAGTCTCACCAATGCTATATACAGAGGTAAAAACCCCTCACTATTTCTACTCACTACTCCCCTGTTTTACACATTCAAAGGTTGCATAAGCCCTTTTTATCACAGGATCACACAGGAAACTTATGTTCAGTTGCTTGTCCACGGTAGGTCCTCTATCCTTTTCAGTCACTGCTTTCCAGGAGACAGCCCCCCCATTCTATAGGTGTGACCAGTATTCCTTGTTCTTAGATGTATAACTGCATTTGGCTGAATTAAAAACACATTTTGTTTTATTGCTCCCAAGTTTGTTTGACAAAACTTTTCACAAACCATGTTCACTGGCATTAATTATATTCCTATCCTTCAGTTCTTTATCAGTCAAATCCCATATCAGTTTTTCCATTATTTTGCCTGGGATTGATGTTGGACTTACCGTTTTAGAGTTATCTGAGTTATCCTGCTTGCCCTTTTTGAATATTGGCACAACATTAGCACTCTTCCAGTCTTCTGAAATTTCTCCATTATGTCAAGATTTATTAAAAATTAACATCAGCAGGCCAGAGATCTGCTCGGCCAACTCTTTTTTTAGGATCTGGAGGCAAGTTATATGGGTTCGCAGGTTTAGAAATGTTTATCCTTAGTAGATATTATTTAACACCCTCCTTAGTTGCTGATCTACTGGAAAGTACTTCCTCATCCTCAAGTGATACACATATATTGTCCTGCTTCTTTCCAAATACAAAACAGAAATATTATTTAACACTTCTATGTTTTCTGTGTCATTAATCATTTTTCCATCGAGCAATGGGTCTATATATTGCTAGGATTTCTTTTGTTCCTAATTCAATTTAAAAACTCCTTTTTATTGTCCTTAGCCTTGCCAGCCATGGAAACTAAACGCATGAGGGGAAAATGCCTTATCAGTTTTCTATAACTCTTAACTTTGAATTTATGTCGATTGTTCCCTATTTCCCTTTTTTCTTTTATTATGTTTTTTAATTTCAAATTCCTGCCTTCACTTCACCACTGAGCCAAATGAGCTTCGAGCCAAAGGGGCCCCCTCTCTCTGGCGTGCGGAACGCGGCTTTCTGGCCATCTAGTGAACTCCTCTTACAATTGTCATTCACATTTTCCTGTCTAATTTTTTCCCCCCTATCAATTTCACTCATAATTTTTCTCATCTTTGGGAAATTAGCCTGCTTGAAGCAACAAGTATATATCCCACTGCTTGGGATTGTTCTCTTGCCCATAAGGAAGGTAAGATAAAGGTACTCTGGTAAAAATAGTTCTTGGAGCTCTGGGCTCTAATCTACAGATACGAGTGGTTCAGTGCTACAGTCAGATACTTTTCCCTTCGTTGCCTTGGCTTGCCTCTATATTCAGTAAGTTTAAAGACATTTATTCTCATTTCATAGATGAGTAGCCTCTTTCAAGATTAGAATTCAGGTGGACAGGCAACATAGTGTGAATACCCAAGCCAGATAAATATAAAAAGTTAAATTTTTGGTTGATGGGAATGGCCTGCTACTGCAAACAGTCACCGCAGGCTTTGTTTAGTGGAATAAAAGAAACAGAGAAGGTAACTACTGTTTCTCAACATGAAATAACTCTGACAGAGTATGTTATTACAATTGGCAAAGGGAATGTAACTAAGAACTTTTCCCCTTCACCATAGATTGTCAAAATAGAGAAATACTCACGAAAAACATAAGTGAATTTTGATGATTGGCATGGCAAGCCCTTCTTCAACATGGAGAGCATCTTTGCCTCTTGATAATTTTTTATTTATGCTTTCCAAGACAAATAAATTAATTGGGTTTTCCTGCATTAATAAAGAGGTTGTCTGTCAGAGATACTAAAGCTTGTATGAGATTTGGTTTAACACACTAGTTTATATATACTTAATAATCTAACTATAACACAGGAGAAAAAGATGAGTTTTGTTTTTCATTACTTTCACAGTAATAGCTTTGCTGGCTAGTTGCATGTTTGCTAAACTAGTTCATGACCTGAGATGTCATATATGCGGTTCCTCATTTTGATATTGTAACAATGAATTGATTTATAGTCTCTGAAAGGTTTCAGTTCTGAGTCAAAGAAGTAGAAATCTAATGTTCTTATTCCCTGGGCCTTTGAAACAGTTGAATTAAAACTGTCTTGTTTAAAAAAAAGTATTTGGAGTATTGACTAATTGGCCACATAAATAAATCATAGAATCATAGGACTGGAAGGGACATTGAGAGGTCATCTAGTCCAGGCCCCTGTACTCATGGCAGGATTAAGTATTATCTAGACCAGAGGTGGGCAAACTACAGCCCACAGGCCACATCTGGCCTGCGGGACAGTCCTGCCTGGCCCTTGAGCTCCCGGCCAGGGAGGCTTCCCCCCCCGCGTTGTCCCCTCTCCCCCGCAGCCTCACCTCGCCGCACCGCCAGCGCTCTGGCCCGCTGCTCCTTCCGGGCAGCGCAGCAGCGTGGCTGGCTCCGGCATGGTAAGGGGCTGGGGAGCAGGGGTTCCCAGGGGACACTCAGGGGACAGGGAGCAGGGGGGTTTGATGGGTTGGGGGTTCTGGCGGGGGGCAGTCAGGGGACAGGGAACGGGGGTTGGATAGGCGTGGGAGTCCCAGGGTGCCTGTCAGGGGGTGGGGGTGTGGATAGGGGTCACGGCAGTCAGGGAGCAGGGGGGGTTGGATAGGGGGTGGGGTCCCTGGGGGGCAGTTAGGGTTGGGGGGTCCTGGGAGGGGGCAGTCAGGGGACAAGTAGCAGGGGGGTTGGATGGGTCGGGAGTTCTGAGGGGTGCAGTCAGGGGGTGGGAAGTGGGAGGGGACAGATGGGGGTGGGCGCCAGGCTGTTTCAGGGGGGCACAGCCTTCCCTACCTGGCCCTCCATACAGTTTTGCAACCCCGATGTGGCCCTTGGTCCAGAAAGTTTGCCCACCCCGATCTAGACCATTCCTAATGGATGTTTGTCTAAACTGCTCTTAAAAATCTCAAACCACGGAGATTCCACATCCTCCCTAGGCAATTTATTCCAGTGCTTAAGCACCCTGTAAAGTCCAACCTAAACCACCCTTGCTGCAATTTACGCCCGTTGCTTCTTGTCCTATCCTCAGAGGTTAAGAAGAACAATTCTTCTCCCTCCTTGTAACAACCTTTTATGTACTTGAAAATTGTTATCATGTCCCTTCTCAGTCTTCTCTTCTCCAGAGTCAACAAACCCAATTTTTTCAATCTTCCCTCCTGGGTCATGTTTTCTAGCCCTTTAATCATTTTTGTGGGGGGCAGGAGGGAGAGGGGAGTTCTGCATACTATCAGCATGTAAGCACAGCAGCAAAACAAATGCAGTTAATTTCTCCAGAGCTGTGTATATAACTTAAGATAACAATGAAGTGCACAAGTAGGAAACATGGAAAGTATAATTCCAAAACCAAATTCCCTGAAGATCTGACATACAAAGGTCTAAGAGATGGCTGGAATCTGACTGGTATTGTAGATGGCTAGGTAAAATGGAAAAACGAGCAGTGTTCGAGGAATTTGCTAATCCTTTCTCAAAGACAGTGCTAAGAACTCTCAAGAAAGTGATACCATGATTGAATCAGAAATGTAAGTTTAGATCCTATCAGAATTAAATGAAAGATCAGTTCATGTGCCAGACTTTTGTCTTGGATGAAAATTGACTGGTAGATTGAAAGCTCCTGAAAGAAAATTGCCTTTTTTATGTTTCTAATTAACCTGAATCCAAAATTTACTTTGGGTTTATTTCTTTTTAAGAAATCACCACATTAGCAGTATATCAAAATTAACTGTCTTTGTTGAATATGATTGTTTAAATGTGGCAATCAGGTTGAATTCATTTGTGAGGAGCTTACAGTACAGTCCAGGTATTATTTTGGGCTATTTGTGTCTCTTAGGTGAACTTCTGTTTGAGTTAGACTATAAATGCTGCTGAGTTGTGGTGTTACGTTCACTTTGATTTTCTCAATATAATTTTTTTGCCAGTGATGGGGACTCTGCTGTACAGCATGATCTTCATCTCCACATGCATTTCAAAAAATTTGGAAATATGAAAAACAAGCATAATCTCATTGAATTTAATGTTTAAAGATCTACAAAGATGTATTTCATGATAATGAAAACCATTTGGTACACAATGTATCCATTTGATGGACCTGTTCTTTTACTATTTTTTATTGTTAGTCAAGTGCATTCAAAAGGTATATGCTTACAACAGGACACTCTGAGGTCGAGCTCTGAGGGAATTGTGTATTATTAACAGGAGAGATTACAAAAAATATAGCCTACAACTTTATAAGAATGGCCCAGTGTTGACTGGGCTTCAAGTTTATTAATAAATTGAATTGCACAATATAATTTGCCTGATATCTGGGTTTCCATAGCTTTGCATTATTTTTCAAGACTATTTTTGCTTGCTAGAAGCACGCTTTGAATTAAAACAAATCTCATTTTATTTTACATAGCACAACTATGCACGTTTTTTTTACTTAAATGCCCTGTTCAGCTCTCTAAATGTGCAGTAGTGTATATATGATTTATCTTTAAAACCAGTATGCCAAGGTCCTTCTGTATTTACAGCTCCCTGAACAATTACCTAATTTGCAAGAATATCTAATTACTATATAGTTCACTTATATTTACCAGGTAGAACCTATGCACACTAGTTGCTGTTTTAAGGAAAGAAGCCAGGGAATGATTTTAGTGCTCCGCATTGTAAAGTTTTAAGTACATGAATTACACACAATGTTCAATTGACTTTCTTTTCCCTTTTCTTAAATGCCCTTCTTATTCACCTCTTTGAGACTTTGTACATTTTGTACCCTGCATAGCTTTAGGCCCAGATTTTTAGAGGTATTATGGCTAACTGATTTAGGAGCCTACATCTTATTTTTAAAATGGTTTTAGACTGTTGATGGGATTTGCAATCCTAAACGCCTAAATCCCTTTTGGAAATAAGATTTAGGGCTTGTCTTTGCTAGTGGGGAGATTGACGCTGCTGCAAATCGATGCAGTGGGTGTTGATTTACCGGGTCTAGTGAAGACCCACTAAATCGACGGCAGAGTGCTCTCCGGTCCACCCCGGTAATCCAGCTCTCTGAGAAGAGTAAGGGAAGTCAACTGGAGAGTGTCTCCCATCGACGCAGCACAGTGAAGATACTGGGATTAGTTTCAGAGTAGCAGTCGTGTTAGTCTGTATCTGCATCTGCAAAAAAGAACAAGAGTATTTGTGGCACCTTAGAGACTAACACATTTATTAGAGCATAAGCTTTCATGGGCTACAGCCCACTTCATTGGATGCATAGAATGGAACATATAGTAAGAAGATATATATATATATATATACATACAGAGAACATGAAAAGGTGAAAGTAGCCATACCAATTGTAAGAGACTAATTAAGATGAGTTGTTATCAGCAGGAGAAAAAAAACTTTTGCAGTGATAATCAAGATGGCCCATTTAGACAGTTGACAAGAAGGTGTGAGGATACTTAACATGGGGAAATAGATTCAATATGTGTAATGACCCAGCCACTCCCTGTCTCTATTCAAACCCAAGTTAATAGTATCTAGTTTGCATATTAATTCAAGCTCAGCAGTTTCTCATTGGAGTCTGTTTTTGAAGCTTTTCTGTTGCGAAATTGCCACCCTTAAATCTTTTACTGAGTGACCAGAGAGGTTGAAGTGTTCTCCTACTGGTTTTTGAATGTTATGATTCCTGATGTCAGATTTGTGTCCATTTATTCTTTTGCATAGAGACTGTCTGGTTTGGCCAATGTGCATGGCAGAGGGGCATTGCTGGCACATGATGGCGTATATCACATTGGTAGATGTGCAGGTGAACAAACTCCTGATGGCATGGCTAATGTGATTAGGTCCTATGATGGTGTCACTTGAATAAATATGTGGACAGAGTTGGCATTGGGCTTTGTTGCAAGGATAGGTTCCTGGGTTAGTGTTTTTGTTGTGTGGTGTGTGGTTGCTGGAGAGTGTTTGCTTCAGGTTGGGGGCTGTCTGTAAGCAAGGACTGGTCTGACTCCCAAGATCTCTGAGAGCGAGGGATCATTTTTCAGGATAGGTTGTAGATCTTTGATGATGCGCTGGAGGGGTTTTAGCTGGGGGCTGAAGGTGACAGCTAGTGGCGTTCTGTTATTTTCTTTGTTGGGCCTGTCCTGTAGTAGGTGACTTCTGGGTACTCTTCTTGCTCTGTCAATCTGTTTTTTCACTTCAGCAGATAGGTATTGTAGTTCCAAGAATGCTTGATAAAGATCTTGTAGGTGTTTGTCTCTGTCTGAGGGATTGGAGCAAATGCAGTTGTATCTTAGAGCTTGGCTGTAGACAATGGATTGTGTGGTGTGTCCTGGATGGAAGCTGGAGGCATGTAGGTAAGTATAGCGGTCAGTAGGTTTCCGGTATAGGGTGGTGTGTATGTGGCCATCACTTATTAGCACAGTAGTGTCCAGGAAATGGACTGCTTGTGTGGATTGGTCTAGGCTGAGGTTGATGGTGGGATGGAAATTGTTGAAATCATGGTGGAATTCCTCAAGGGCTTCTTTTCCATGGGTCCAGATGATGAAGATGCCATTAATGTAGCACAAGTAGAGTAGGGGCATTAGGGGACGAGAGCTAAGGAAGCGTTGTTCTAAGTCAGCCATAAAAATGTTGGCATTCTGTGGGGCCATGCGGGTACCCATGGCAGTGCTGCTGACTTGAAGGTATATATTGTCCCCAAATGTGAAATAGTTGTGGGTGAGGACAAAGTCACAAAGTTCAGCCACCAGGTTTGCTGTGACATTATCGGGGATACTGTTCCTGACGGCTTGTAGTCCATCTTTGTGTGGAATGTTGGTGTAGAGGGCTTCTACATCCATAGTGGCCAGGATGGTGTTTTCAGGAAGATCACCGATGGATTGTAGTTTCCTCAGGAAGTCAGTGGTGTCTCTAAGATAGCTGGGAGTGCTGGTAGTGTAGGGCCTGAGGAGAGAGTCCACATAGCCAGATAATCCTGCTGTCAGGGTGCCAGTGCCTGAGATGATAGGGTGTCCAGGATTTCCAGGTTTATGGATCTTGGGTAGCAAATAGAATACCCCTCGTCGGGGTTCTAGGGGCGTGTCTGTGCGGATTTGTTCTTGTGCTTTTTCAGGGAGTTTCTTGAGCAGATGGTGTAGTTTCTTTTGGTAACCTTCAGTGGGATCAGAGGATAATGGCTTGTAGAATATGGAGTTAGAGAGCTGCCTAGCAGCCTCTTGTTCATATTCCAACCGACCTAAGCTACGTCGACTCCAGCTACATTATTCAAGTAGCTGGAGTAGCGTAACTTAGGTCGACTTATCCTGGCAGTGAAGTCAAGCCCTTAGACTCCTTAATCAGTTAGGCGTTGCAACACTGAACAGAGCAATGACTAAATACTTTAAAAATCTGGGCCTATCTTACTAGAGTCCTCAGTTAAAAATAAGATGATTACACTAACTTGGTTGGCCTCACATTCAAAACATTAAACAGCACAATTTCTTATCTGCTCATTGACTGGTATTGAAACAAGATGGTTTATGATCTCTGACATTGTGCCCCAAACTGCTATTTAAGATGGAAATACCATTTTTGGTTGGCTTTTGTTTTGAGTGTGTTTGTTTTGATGGCATTGTGCCAAGATAGGCTCTCAGGGTCAGAGGCTGCTCTTACTACGTGTTTGTAAAACACCCAGTGTAGCAGAATGGGGCCCTGATTTGACTAGGGGCTCTGGGTGCTACTGCAGTACAAATAATAAGAAGGTGTTGCAGCTAGCAGCGAGAACAGAGAAATAATGGAAAGAGGCCTTCAATAGAGTGGTTTGAAACATAGGCAGGAAATGAAAATAGATTCACTCTAGGGAAAATGGATCCATAAAACTGACTTACTGGGTCAGACTATGGTCCATCTTGCCCAGTTACCTTCTCTGACAGCTGCTCATACCAGAGTTTCAGGGGGAGTGTACAGAACAGGGCAATTACAGAGTGGTGCACCCTGTCTTCCCCTCCTGGCTTCTGGTTGTCAGAGGTTTAGGGTTGCTCTGAGCATGGGATTGCATCCCTGACAATACCAGCTTATAGCCATTGATGGACATATCCTCTATTAACTTATCCAGTTCTTTTTTGAACCCAGTTATACTTTTAGCCTTCACAACATCCCATGGCAATGAGTTCCACAGGTTCTAAGATGAATGCCTAATTTTTATCTTGTATGGAAGCTGTTCAGTACCCAAGAGTATCTTTGTTGCCCTTCATTGAACCTTTTTCAGTCCCACTATCCTTTTTGAGAAGGAGCACCCAGAACAGGACACAGTATTCACTGTGTGAGTGCACCGTGATTTATACAGTGGCACTGTAATACTTTATCTTCTTTTCTATCCCTTTCCTAATAGTTCCTAACATACTGTGAGCTTTGTTTGACCACTGCTGCTAACTGAGCAGAAACTTTCAGAGAACTATCCACGGTGATTCCAAAATCTCTTTCTTGGGTGGCAATAGCTATTTTATACCACATCATTTTGTATGTATAATTGGGAATATTTTTTCCAGCGTGCATACTTTCCACTTATTAATGTTGAATTTCATTTTGTTGCCTAATCACTCAGTTTTGTGAGATCCCTCTGTAACTGCTCGTACTCTGAATTGGACTTAAGCACCTTGAATAATTTTGTATTGTCTCCAAACTGACACACTTCATTATTCACACCCTTTACATTTTCATAAAAGAATATCTTGAATACATTGAATTACCTATCTGGACATTTGCTGGAAAAGTAATATGGCAAAATGCAAAATTTCCAATACGTTCTTGAAATGTACTGTGGACAACTTTTTCTTCTAGAAAGTGAGGAAGTAACTAGGAGGTAAGCCATTTTAGACTGATTTTGACCAACAGGGAGGAATTGGTAGTGAATCTGAAGGTGGAAGGCAACTTGGGTGAAAGTGGTCATGAAATGATAGATTTCATGATCCCAAGGAAAGGAAGGAGTGAGAGCAGCACACTGGACCTCAGAAAAAACAGACTTTAACAAACTCAGAGAACTTGTACATAAGGTCCCATGAGAAGAAAAATCTAAGGGAAAAAGGGAGTTCAGGAGAGTGGGCAGTTTCTCTAGACAAGTATATCAAAGATACAACTGCAAACAATGCGAAGGAAAGATAGGATGGATAGTAAGAGGCCAATGTGTGTTTAATGCCTATTTTGTGTCTGTCTTCACTAAAAAGATTAATGGTGACAAGATACTCAAAACAATTAATATTAACAACAAGGGGAGAGGAGTGCAAGCCAATACAGGGAAAGAACAGGTTAAAGAGTATTTAGATAAGATTGATGTATCCAAGTTGTCAGGGCCTGATGAAATTCATCCTAAGGGTACTTAGGGTACTAGCTGAAGCAATCTTGGAACCATTGGCAATTATCTTTGAGAACTGGAGGGTGGGTGAGTTTGCAGAGGACTGGAGAAAGGGAAACATAGTACCTGTCATTAACAGTGGGGAACAAAGAGGACCCAGGGAATTATAGACCAGTCAGCCTAACTTCAATTCCAGGAAAAGATCCTGGAACAAATTATTAAACAATCGGTTTGTAAGCACCTGGAGGATAATAGGGTTATAAGGAATAACCAGCATGAATTTGTCAAGAAGAAATCATGCCAAACCAACTTCATTTCCTGCTCTGACAGGATTCCTGGCACAGTGCATGGGGAGAAGCAGTAGATATGATATATTGCAGTAAGGCTTTTGACACAGTTCCCCTGACGTTCTCATAAGCAAACTCGGGAAATGTGGTCTAGATGAAATTACTGTGAGGTAGGTGCACAGCTGGTTGAAAGACTATAGACTAGTTATCAATGGTCGCTGTCAACCTGGGAAGGTATATCTAGTGGGCTCCTGCAGGGGTGTGTCCTGGGTCCGGTACTATGCAATCTTTTCATTAATAACTTGGGTAATGGAGTGGATAGTATACTTATCAAATTTGCAGAATACACAAAGCCTGTAGGGGTTGCAAGCACTTGGGAGGACAGGACTGGAATTCAGAATACCTTGACAAATTGGAGAGTTGGTCTGAATTCAACAAGATGAAATTTAATAAAGACAAGTGAAAAATACTTCACTTAGGAAGGAAAAATCAGGTGTGGCTAGGTGGTAGTGATACATGAGAGTCACTAATGTGGTGCAGTTGTGAAAAATGCTTACATTATTCTGGAGTGTAGTAAGAGAAGTGTTGTCTGTAAGACACGGGAAGTAATTGTCCCACGCTACTTGGCTCTGGTGAGGCCTCAGCTGGAGGTACTGTTTATAATTTTGGGCACAACACTTTAGGAAGATGTGAATAAATTTGAGAGACTCCAGAGAAGAGCAACAAAAAAGATACAAGGTTTAGAAAACCTATGAGGAAAGGTTAAAAAACTGACCATGTTTAGTCTTGAGAAAAGAAGGCTGAGGGGGGATTTTATAAGTCTTCAAATATAGTAAGTGCTGTTATAAAGAGGACGGTGATTAATTGATCTCCATGTCCACTGAAGGTAGCACAAGAAGTAATGGGCTTAATCTGCAGCAAGGGAGATTTAGGTTACATATTAGGAAAAAATTCTACCTATAAGAGTAGTTAAGCTCCGGAATAGGCTTGCAAGGGAGGTTTTTGAATCCCCATTATGGGAGGGTTTGAAGAACAGGTTTTACAAACACATGTCAGGGATGTTCTAGGTTTATTGGTCCTGCTGCAACATTAGTGGCTGGACTTGATGACTTCTCAAGGTCCCTTTCAGCCCTGCATTTTTCTGATTCTGTGAACAGTACAGGTCCTGGTACTGATCCAAACTCAAATACTATCAATACCACTTTTTACTTCTCTAGGGTCTTTCAGGCAAAGCATTGAAAGAACAGAGAGAGGGAAGGGGGCATCTTAAAAGCATCTAAGTTACTTAGAGCACAAGTGCCACTGAGCATAGGAAAGTTTTGAACTTGTATAATGTTTAACTATTCTGTTGTAACTGGTAAAACTCCCTGCATGGACACTTCCTCTGGGACAAGAGTGGCTTTTTTTGGATTTAGCTTAAGCCCCTTCCAAAGAGACACAAGTCTGGAATAAGAGTGACTTTCAATCACTAAATATTTGGGGCAGATTTTGAATGATCACCCTGTAAGCCAGTGGGCCAACTCACTAGTCTGTGCACTAAAAAGTACTTTCCAGCCGCAGGATTCCAGTCCTTTTTCTTCAGAGCTTCAGTTTTATGTTGAACTTCTGGTGCTCTGAAGACATATCGGTCAGATCCCTTTCCCCTGACTCAGGGGGAGGAACGTTTTACACATGCTCACTTCTAGAGCTTTAGCGTAATGTCTGATATAATGATACTAAGGAACAGAGGTTGGTCTGGTGGCAGTGGTGGATCAGAAATCTTCTCTTCATTCCCGCACTATCCGTTTACGTTGCATTGTCAGGACACATGTTCCATTTACTTCCCAGAAGTATTTTACTCATACTCTTTTGACTTTGTGTATGTCAGGAAAGGCATCCGTTAGAAAGAACTGTGATGCATTTACCAGCCCAAGCAAATTAAGAGTATTCCACCTGTGCCATGGTTAAATTGGGCTGGCTTGTGGCAGCCTGGTGAAATGGGTTTTTTTGTTTTTGTTTTTCGTGGTGGCTGTCATAGCACTGAACAGACTCAGGAGACCTGGGTTCTATTCTCAGCTATGCCACTGACCTGCTGAGTGATCTTGGGCAAGTCACTTCACCTCATTGTGCCTCAGGTTTCCCATCTGTAAAGCGGGGATAATGGTAATGAGCTGCTTTGTAAGTGCTCTGAAACTTCTGATGAAAAGGGCTATAGAAATGCTCAATATTAATTATCTTTTAAAAAAATCTCGACCCCTTATGGTTGCAAAGATTTCATTAGGTGGACACTTTAAAGGTGATGCAGTGATAGCTGCACCTACCCTGAAATAATAGCTGTGAGAGGAGTGAATGATTCTTTTGTCTTGCTGGAGGGTTGACTTTTATCTCCATTGTCAACTATTTTGCTGATGATTGAAGCCCACAATTAAAAGGAGGGATGATCATATTATGAAAATTTGCACAATCTGATGTATCTTATGGGGGAACTCAGTTTCTTGGATGAGAGGAAAAGTTTGGTTTGTGGGCAGACCTCTGACATATGCCCACAGCTATTTATAGTCAAATGAGGGCCAAAGGAATGCAGCAGGTGTCCAGTTTTTTGATGCCCTGAATGCATGATTCTCCTAGGAATGGATGCAATTTGCAGTAGATCTCTTCTCCAGATCCCTCACACACCATGATCTAAGATGCTTGTTGTGGGGGCTGGCCTTTTCAGGAGAGTCAGGGACCAGCCTACCTCTGACAGAGTCCACTAAAGAGAACAAGCCAACAAGGATCCACCTGTGAGTAGTTAATTACCTGGAGGGGTGTTAGTTAATTAGCTTCATCAACACCTGGACCCTATAAAAGACCTGGCAGAGACAAGACTGGCAATTAGAAACTCAGGGAGTGAAATGGCTCCTGTGGAAGGCCCTGAGCCAGGGTCTGCTGAGGAAAGGGTACTCCAGGGGGACTAGCCAGGAGCCAGGGCTCTATAGCAAAAGAAAGTTGCAACCACAGGGAGCAGGTAGGCTCTGGGGCAGGGTCTGCAGGGGAAAGGGAATTCTAGGGGAGCTGTGAACTGTGCTTTAGCTCAGAGCAGGACACAGACTCTCAAAGTAGCCCAGAAAGGGGCTAGAATCAGAGGGCAGAAAAGAGAAGCCCCAAGGGTAGAAGAACTTTGTTTTTTTGGGACTTTTTAGTTTGGACTCTTGCTACCCCAGAAGGGGTTAAGTTTGGTTTGTGATTTGGCTGGAAGGCTTAGCCACATCTCTGGCACAGGCCAGTGTCTGGAGAGCTGAGGATGCCCATCTTGGGGAGGGAAACTGAGGCAGGGAGTGCCTGCCAGCCATGACATGCTCAGCCAGCAGGGGATGCTACAGGGTGGCAGTGCCCCGTGACCGCTCTTTTATGTAAATGATAAACAATGCTACTGAGTAAATGTTTTGAAAACACATCTTTGGTTCCACAAAGCCTGCTATTGGATCCCATATAACCCCTTTTTACAACATTCCTAATATCGCCTATTTTCTTACCATTTTACTGTGGAAAAAAATCTTATTTTTCTAAACTAGATCTTATTTTAGAAAACAGCTCAAATAATAAATAACTTATTAACTCAGGATGCATTAATGCTCAGAATCTCAATATCAAGTCTATGGTGAGTAGAAACATAACATTTAAAAAAATCATGCACAGTTATTTATCCTTGCCAAATCTTCTCCCCCAGAGTGAATGCAAGCTGTCTCTTTAATAATGCAAAGGAGTAGTAAATTTCAAGCTGAGGATGGGCAATAACAAGGAGAGTTATTTCCACAATGCCCTAATGTCAGTTGAGTGGCTTAGGAGCACACCTTATTAGTTCTAACAGGCTGGTTAGCATTGGGTCACCTCTGTGGCTCCATCTCCCCTCAGCAGGGTCACTCATCTCCAGGCTATATTTGGGGAGGAGGGGGAAGGGAGGTGGCAACACATTTAGAGCTTCTTTCATCTCACAAGCATTTTTAGAGCTGTTTATTTTTATTTGTTACCCATTCCCTCTCTTTTTTTATTCTCTCTCTCTCTCACCCGCTCTCCTACCCAGTCCATCTTTGCAGGCTGCATAAATTCTGTGCATTGAGTAAACCCCTCCCATATGAGAGCAAATTAAAGCAGAAACCATGTCACTGGGGCTTTTCATCAGTATTTCTTTTCAGAAGAGAAATCATTCAAATTAATTTTGGTTGTGCCTGTGTGTGAACAAATAACCTACTGCAAGAAAAAATGTTTAATGCAAGAAAACCCAACATGGTTGCACATTCAATTAAGCATGACTGTCCTGAATGAATGCATGAAAATATATGTATGTATACATATGTAAACACAGCAAATACTATTCCAGTGTTGAGAGATGATAGAAATAATGTAAAACACTTGTTTTTTTACATAAGCAAGTTGAAGACTCTTGTTTAATGAATGACAATCTTTTTCCCAAAAAGAAGAAATTTGCTAAAAGCTCTGCATTATGGAAATGTGCATGTAGGTTTCTTTTTTATGTGTGCCTACCTCCATCAATCCTTTTTCCTTCCCCCTCTTCTGTCCGCCAGTTCCCATCCAAAAATGAATGCAAAGAAATACTATTAGGCTGTCTGGTTATGTATTTTTTATGAGGCCATACAAGACACTGCCTGACCCCGTGCAGCTCATGTTATAACCACATTGAAGATGCTTTTCATTTGGGTTCTGCTTTTCAGCCTGGATGACCTCTATTAAATAAGAAAGAAAGAAAGGAAAAAATGGCCTAATATGTGACCCCTGGGACTAGTCGCTTCAAGGATTACATTTAATTCATATGATAATATTGAAATATAATGCTTCTATGTTGAATGTTTTAGATATTTTTATTTTCTTTCTCTTTATTTCAGGGACTCAGACTTGTCATAGATATTTTTCATCTGTTTTGGGTGGAGGATAGTAACTCAGGCTCTGGTCAGATTCTTAAAATTACCTTTTTCCTTAGGAGACTGGATATGAATACAAAACACTGCTTTTCCCGGTCTCTCTGAATGAGGAGAAGAGACACATAGGCAGAGAAATTAATTTTACTACGAATATGTATCTGCCAAGAGCTCCCTTTCAAATAAAGCAAAATGCCAAAATAAAGCTTGTTTCTTAACCCATTGTTAACAACTGACCCCACCCCCCAACTTCTCCATCAGTGTGACTGCTAACTCCTTCCCTGCCTTCCGGCTTCTATTGTTTGTAGTCCCACCATTGCATTCACTTACAGTTGTCAGTGTGCATGTATTTATTGTACAAATATACACACATGCAGTATTTCTGTTCTTGCTTACACACACTTATTATTAAAACTGCACTGTTCAGAGCCCTAGACCACATGTATTTAATGTTCCAGCATTTCTGATGGAAAGCACATATCTTCGGGGTTTGTAACTTGGCTATAAAATCCACTCTGGGATGAAACACGATGTACAGTGTTTCACTTTAGGAGCATATTTGCAAAAATACATTTGGACATTTCTAATTACTCGGTGTGAGAATATTTAATAAAGTTTGTTTTTTGTGCAGTTTGTAAAGTGGAATTTAGCAATCGATCCATAATCTGATCTAATAACTTGTATTCTGAAGCAATGCAACTCCCAGAAATTCATGCTAATGATCATTCTTGAACTACTACTACATGTATACACGAGATATTTTCCAACGAACATTTAATTTAGGGTTCTTAGAAGGTGGATTTAATCTACACACATGGCAGTAGGTTTGATGCAATGGATGGTCTCGCTTCTGAGGAGCCAGTACAGTCTATTGATAAATAATGTGTGTATCAAACTGGATAACAAAAGCTGTGTCTTTTAAAACAATAGGCCTGCACACATATTTATTCAGTCCCATAAACACAGAGCTGTTGTTTGGTTACGTTTGCAGGTTA
Source organism: Chelonia mydas (assembly GCF_015237465.2). Taxonomy (NCBI): domain Eukaryota; kingdom Metazoa; phylum Chordata; order Testudines; family Cheloniidae; genus Chelonia; species Chelonia mydas. The sequence goes on from NC_051252.2 coordinate 40,608,934, forward strand.
GATGCGTTTTTCTGTTTATTATTGTTAGAAAAATTAAATAAAAAAATCACTGGCATAAAAATAGTTTAAATAACACTGAGGTTTTAGTGGCAACACCCCAGAGCCAGAAATTCATAGTTAAGGCTGAATCTACATCCTTAACCATTATACACCAATGCTGCAAACAGTATATGGTATGTAAAATCCATGGCTGCGTGGATACCCATGCCCTGAAACAACAGGGTAGGTTAAGAACAGAGTTTCCAGATTAACTCAGAATGTCACTGTATTTGTTTGCATCGGGGGGTGAACAGTATCCACGTCTTTGGGGTGATGATCTGTAACACACACACATGGACTATATCGACACACCCGTGTGCATCTCAGTGTTTTGTGTATGGTAGTTAAAAATATATATATACAGGCTTTGGGTTCCCTTTTGTAAAGCATTAAGCTGTGACCCTCCCCTCCTCTTTTCCCTCCCCCTGCAGCCCTAGACTTCATGATGCCTTGACTGCTAGCTTAACATGGAGTTGTCTTTTTTATTTTTTTTATAAACCCAGTCACAACACAGAAAGAGGAGGAGGAGGAAGAGAGAGAAAGAGAAAACTAAAAACCCTGAAGGATGGTTCTCAAAAATTCGAAAGGAACCACAGGGAATTCCTTTTAAGAGCAACAGAAAGCGAGCCAGCTGAGGTAAGGCAGTTGGAGCTTACCCTTTCTCCCCCCCACCCCCTTTTTGGTTATAAATTGCTGTTTCTTTATGGAGCGGGGAGGGGAGGTGGGTGGGGAAGACACCTAACTTCTTTACTGTTTAAGCAATCTGAGCATAGAACTCATGTGAATATGCAAATAGGGCTGGCTGGTCTGCGTTGCTGACACGTGTATGTGTTGTATCCTTCTCCCCACCTCCCTGTCTTAGCGTCTGATCTTCAACAGATTGCTGTTGTTTCTTGTGATCACCAGCACTGCGTGCTGGAGAGAGAGATGGGGGGGGGGGGGGGGGGGACATGGGGGGAGTGTTGTGGGGCTGGAAGGCATGGAATCATGACATGATTGCTGTGACTTTTTTATATTAATGTGTGCCTTTTTTCTAGCTCATTTGCATGTCAAAGTGGTGGAGGTGTGAGGGCCGAGATTAGTATGGAGATGACATAATAATGCAATGAATTAAATGTGATCACTTCTGTGAGCAACCGGGTTGGGGAGGGGGAGGGTTTGTGTGTGGAGAGAGCGAGCGAGCGGGGGAGAGCGAGGAAGGGTTCTGATTTTTCACCACACGTTGATTGATGTCAGGGGCTAACAGGGTGCATCTTCTTATTGTTATGATGATGATGATTGCAATGATTATACTGATCATTAGTGTGAAATTTAAATTTTAAAGTGGTCAGTGCTGGATATTTGGTGTGCATGCATGTTTCAAGCAGCAGGGTAAATCTTACTACCAGAATTTAACTTTCTCATGTTCAAAAAGACAGCATGCAGGATTCAAAAGATTATTAATTTATGAAATACAGTGGGTTGAATTACATAGATTCCTAATGCAGTTCTGTTTTTTATTGTAAATATACAAAAAGATCAAAGACATTTTTGTTATTAAAAGAAAATCTTTCATTGGAGGGATGGTTTAGCTATTTACAGTCAATGAAATTTGATTTTTATCTTTTGTTTTGCTTTATCCACTTTTAATAAAACAGCTCTATAGCATAACACTACCACAACGACTGCTGAACAAAGCAGATTCTCAGGCAGTTAGTTTGGGGTCTGAGTGTGATTTAAAAATTGTGAATATTTTCTCTGTGGTATTACTGTTTTGGACAAAACCCCTGAAAAATGTAAAGGTAGTTAGAGGGCTGAGAACATTTCAATGTAACCAACAGAAAAATGTAACTAAAAGAGATTAAAATATGCAGTATACTGGAACTATTCTAATAGAATTCAAATTAATTTTTTTCTGCAGATATGCTCGTTTTCCTGATAATCAGTATATACCTGATGTCTGTTCAAAATAAATATAACTCTGGTGGCACCTTAAAGACTAACAGATTTATTTGAGCATAAGCTTTCGTGGATAAAAACCTCACTTCTTCGGTTTTTACCCACGAAAGCTTATGCTCAAATAAATCTGTTAGTCTTTAAGGTGCCACTGGGCTCCTTGTTGTTTTTGTGGATACTGACTAACACAACTACCCCCTGATACTTGACAAAATAAATATGTGTATCCGGAGAGAAAGCGAGATGGAGGGTGGGGTGTGTGTGGCATACAGAAGTTTAGTACTGATTGTGATGCCTGCCAATAACCTTGATGCTGTAAATGACCATTTACAAGTCAACAGAATATCACTAAAGTTAATTCATTGAAAAAGAAAATCCAAGACAACTCCATTAGTTTTTCTTCGGTATTACGGGAGATTTTAAAGGGATATACTAATTGAACAATTGTATTCACTAGAATACTAAATAAACAGAAAAGAATATCTAACTCTTGGGGGGGGGGGGGAGTTGAATAAAAATCCTGCATAGAAATTACCTGATTGATCATAACATAGTAGGCTAAGAGACAACGAGACAACGGAAAGTAGAGAAGCAAAAAGGCAAGTGCAGCAAGACTGGTGTATAACCCTGTTATAACAATGCACAAGATAAACCCACCTGTCCAAATTCTCTATTGCTAGAACAGTGGCTGTCATCACTACCTTCTTGATCTCGGCAATACTTAAATTCTTGTGCCGCCTTTGAGTTCTCACAAAACTCAATGACTTTTTTATGCAGTTCTGATAAATGTTAGTTTTTGTTCTGCTAATCTCATTATTCATGTGTTCTGAATTTTCCACAAACTATTGCAGAACCTTGGGCCAGTTGTATAAAGTCACTGTTAATCCTGTATATCACAAACAAAGGTGCCAGTAGAAAGCTGTTTCAGTATGAGCTCATTTCACCTACATTGTGTGCTGGAGTCCCCCAAATTCAGCAGCTACTGTTAATATCATGTAAAAAGACAGATTTACCAACACTGTTTATACCTCTTATGACAAATAAAATTGCATGCCTGCCTTGTCTCTTTGGCCCCCTTTCAGGGGAGATTTTGATCAGATTTTACAGCTTTATATCATATATGAACACGTGTATTCTTGTTTTTTCTCTCTCTGTGCACCTGAAGTGCTATGCATGTATACGTACTGCTTTCTCTTCGCCTAAGTCTTCTGTGCCAATAAAGAAGAAAGGCAGGGATGAGGATTGTTGCTATTGATCTGCCCAAGGGGATCATTAGGCATCAGTATCAATCTACAAATCAGTGGGCCTGTGTTACTTGCTTGGGCAGTCATTGCCAATTTGTTCCTATTAGATGGCCGAGCCCGGAGGTGTTTGATGAGCAGATTGGGTCTTTATCTCAGCACTGGAGAGCTTGCAGACTTGCAGAGAGACAGCAGAGGGTTAGGGGATTTTTGTTGTTTGTTTAGTTTTTTTTACAGAAATCTGGCTGCACTTTACTGTACTATAAAGAGAGGTTCTATGGGTAGAATGTGTTTCTAGTTAAATTTAGTTTTCCAGATCATATTAAATGTATTGGGAGTTAAGGAGAAACTATTTTTAAAATAATCTACTGCACTTTATTTGGTATGTTTTACCAGCAGTGCACTATATAAACATATATATTCGTGCCAGGTTCTTTTGTTATCCATTTCAGGTTACGCATTGGAATAATTGAAACACAAACATTTTTTCTTTCGTTCTCCCTATGCCCATTCCTAGAAGTTTATGTAGTTGCTGTGGGTGAGGTGACCCTAATTGCTATATCTTTGTGGTTTAATTAGATAAAGTGAAATTTAAAGCTTTTAGATAATTTTATATTGGAAAATATTATTTACATTTTGCCCGTGAAAACTAAATGAAAAAAAGTAAACTAGATACTGTAGCGGGAACGACATAATTTTAAAAAAATCTTGTTTTTAAAGCAGTGACTGTAGGCTGTTAATACAGATGGTATTAGAACAGTCTCTCCCCTAATCTGCATATTGTTTTTATTTTGTAATTTTTCAAACATATGTAAAGAAATGTGAAACAGGGAAACAAAAATTTGATATCATTCTGGGGGGATATAAAACAGGAGGAAAGAATGAATCCGAGCAGTTCGAACAAATGTTAGGGATGCAACATTAACTCTTCTTTATTTTGTGAAAACCTCAATTTCCACCCATGTTTCATTCACTCATGACATGAGCATCATGCACAGTTTATATATCAGTCCAGCTCTTATAGCCCCTGTTGATGCTTACTGATTGGATTTCTAATTTCCTGGTTTTGTCAGGGGGTTTAAAAGACTTGCATGGGTGTTGGTACTTTCCAACAAGTTTATAATCTGGAGTTTGTGCCTATTACCTCTGACGATCAAAGCATTTCCCAATATTTGTAAAGTAAAAAATTCTAAACAAAGCACTGTGGACTTTATTTGTCATGCTATTTATATACAAATACATGTGCAGTAAGTAAAACCAAAATTATATTATTTGATTGTGGAAGATGAGAGATTGGATCTAATCCTACGTTTACCCAGCAATCACAGCATCTGCTGTATAAAACCAAGTTCCTTTGAGTACTTTTTGGTTATATGTAATATTTCAAGTAACATAAAATAATGAATGCTTTTAGAACTTAGAAGTATTTTGAATTCTGATTATTATTGTTTGATTAGTATTTGGTCAAATTCTTTTAACCTTTTTCTCCCCCCCCACTTTGGGGACAGTTCAGTTCCTTCGCCTTTAGAAAAGAATTCACCTCATTCTGTCTGACAAGTATTTTTGTTGTTGAGCTTCTATCATATCTGTGTACAAATACATCTGTTTGGTGTGTGTGTGACTTTTGGAAGCCAGACAGTGTTAATTTGTCATAAACTACATACAACCAGCTAGCTTTAATCTCTATGTTGCGTGTATAGAAATCAATTTGGAGTGTACTCAGAGGGATTTTTTTTTCCAGAAAGAGTTTGTTGTACAAATATTTATGGATCTTTTCCTTTGTAGTAGAGATTCCAGTTGAAATGACCATCATGCCATTAACGGCAGATTTCATTTTAAGGGAAATGTTGCCAAAAGATATTGTTTGTTTAATCGTATGGGGTTTCAAATTGAAATGTGCTTTGCTCCTATTGTCCAAATGCATGATCTTTGAGAAGAAATTCCAGATCTTTATTATACTGAAATAAAAGGAGGAGGGAACACACTCACCAAATTAAATGTAAGAATGTCTCTGTATGGGAACTTAAACAACTTTTAAAATCCATGCACATTCTGGCTATCTCCAGTTCAGGACGTTTGTAGTTGTGATGCAGAAATACTATGTTTTTGTTTTTAATCACAAATCTTTCTTTTTCATTCTTTTTCTTTATTGCTGTAGCTATGTATTGGATCTTTTTCCTGTTTTGTTTAGTATGGTTTCATATGTGAAATTTCTCCATGAAACAATTGATACATTCTCCACACGCTGTGGTGAATGGAAAAAAAAGCCCTTAGATTAATGGTCAGTGTCTCATACACACAAATTTGTGTTAGGATACTACAGAGAAGCTGCGAATTACTGACAAGATCTAGAATAATTCCTAATGCTGTCGAAGGCTTCATTCTCTCCCCCACATGATGGATGAGGCATAAGAAGTGCTTTCTGAGATCATTAATGTGCATCATTCTGTTAAGTGTTATTAAAGTCCGTCTGTCTTCGGCAGCAGAAACTATATCTTATCCCTTATATTGCTTCTGTTTTGTAAAATTATAACTGCAGATCCTGTCTCTTACTAATGTGGTCTTTTTTTGGTACTCTTTTCCAAATGGCAGGTTTATGCCATAGCATTTAATGCATTTTTAGGATTGTATATTTTCTTCTATTCAAAATATTTGATTGCTACATGTGAGACTACATGTAGTTTCAGGATTACATTATTTATAACCTTTAAAATACAATGAAGCTGGAAACCATCCTTACCAAAATAATTATTTAAGGGGTGAGCTTAGAACTGAATTTTTATTCTGAATTTGTGCCTGTGTTAAATCTGTGTGAAGCTAGTTGGCAATTCAGTCCGATATGATTCAGTTTGAATTAAGCAGACTGCCTTGTAACCTTAAGAAGAAAATAAGGCTTTCCATTTCTGTTCTAAGTACACAATGCATAAGATGACATTCAGTTACATACACTTCCATTTGCAGCCCATTGGATTAATTGTTTAAAAAACAGTGGCACTATTATTTGAACATATAGTAATCAAGATTCCTTGTTTGAGAAGGAAACTCATGCAGAGCTAAAAATGGAGATACAGTATTATATACAGGCGGCAAAAACTTCTGCAGTTTTGTTCCACTTAGACAGAAAACTATCTTGTACATTGCTGCTTCTTGTACTGTTCCACTCCTCCCCATTCTGTTGGCTGTAACACTTGACTTTCTGGGGGGAGGAGGATGGCAGGGGGAAAGGGAGGGAGGTAGGCCAGGTAGAGATTACAGATGGATCATATTATATCAAAAGTAATTTTAACCAAACAGGAGAATTCACTTTAAAGGTTTTTAACCTTTCTTAAGAGCCAATTTTTCCCTAAGCCCTGTGATAATAAAATACAATATAATTTATAGAGCGCTTTCCATGGATACACATTCCTAACTTTTTTTTTACAGTCAGATAAAATGTTATCCAACCACTGGGATGATAATCAAGGGAAAACAAAAAGCAAGTGATCATAAAGCCATTTAGAAATGTAACGTTCCTTTTTGAGGAGATTCAGGCACACTTGGAGAGGCTCACTTAGATACTTGTAATAGAATTCTAGAAGTTTGAGGCACAGCTGGTAAAAGCTCAGTCATCCACAGCACAGCTAGTTTTTGAGCGTTTAATTTTATATTTGAATAATTCTCCAGATCAAGCTATAATCATGAATGTCAGATAAAGAGATTTTTTTCATAAATTACATTATTTCACAGATGTGCAAATACTTCTGAGAAAAAAATTACATTGATCAGTTTTAATACCCCCTGTCTCACCCTTCAGTCAAAGGAAAAAATAGCTTTTTTCCCATCTTTGTCTTCAGAAAGGTGCTAGATTGTAAACATCTGAAGGAAATGAAAGGGTTGGCCAGTCCACCCCAAATTCTTTCCAGATTTTCATTCCTTTCACCAGCAGCCTTCTGTTCTTAGAAGAGAGGGAGGGACAGAGAGAGAGAGAGAGAGAGAAGATATCTCTGTTTCTTATTAAAATTTCAAGTGAAAAGCACTGATGTAACTTACTGATTTTGAATCTGCTAAGTTAGAGGGGGGCTTGATCAAGTACAGTTTAGGTAACATGTACGCTGGCAATTTGGCAAGGTAAAGCATTTGAAGCCAATTAAGATCTAATTCTGTACAGAAGACAATGGACAAGAGACAATCTAGTTTTGTTCTGATTTGTAGTTTTCAAAACAAGTGTTTGAAGTTGATTTTTTTCTGATAAGCTATAGCCTAACTCCTGTTTGTCTGAAGAAGTAATTATCATATGAGGAATACTTTTGATATATAATATGTTCTCTTCAAGCTTAATCAACGTTATTTCCTTTCTGTTGCAAAATGTTTAGATATTTCTGGAAATAAATGTTCCAATTTTATGCCATAGTAGTTTTTGCAAACATTCACCTCGGATCCTGAAGTATCATTAGTCTTTAGTGAAAGAAACAGGTGCTTTTTGCATCAGAAGTGCACAATTTAATTAAAACTTCTGAACACATTTTTCTACATAATTCTTTAACTGACAAGAACATTTAATTGAGCAATAGTTCATAATACATATATTGTTATTGCCTGATATATATTTGAATATATTGTGTTTTGTTCTGAGTGGAAAATATTGTCGTTATGTTTAATTCATGGATGACAGTCTGGATAAAATGTATATTTCAAGGCTTCCTCATCTAACATACGATTTAGTCACTCTTTTAGGAGAAAAAAGTTAAAAATAACTTTATAAAAATAAAACAAGGTGTTATACTGTGACGGTTTTGGCCTTAAATCATAGTTGCCTGTTTGTCTTTTAGGACATTTAAGTGCCAGATGCACTGGGAGAAAGCAATCTAAACATCAGAGTTTATTTTCAATATGCAAGTGGTATAAAAATATGCAAACCCTGATCACAGTGCTATGGAAACTACTCCACAAAAATGTGGAACGAAAGCTGTTACTGTAAGTATGGTTCATGTATTGTAACAGCTGTGACAGCCTGATACAGTTTAACACTTGTTCAATTATAAGGAAATATTCAAAAGCAAACGTGATGTACATGAGGTTTGTAATAATCTTTCAAATTTACAGAAGAAACCAAACCCAACCTCTATCCCCAAAAGTTAATGTTTCAGTTGAGTCTCTGAGATTTTGGAAATGTTCGTGCCCCCTTCCCTCCAACACAAAAAGGATTTTTCAGGGCTTGTGTTACAGCTATTTGCAAGTTATTTTAGGCCTCTGTTCTTTTAGATCCACTTAATAACTTCTGAAGACTATTTCAGGTACAGACCACACTGTGTTTTTAGGGGGTGGGGACGTGTTAAAAGTGAACATACATGTATGACACATGGGTTTCAGTTTACTCGAGAAAGCCTGAACTGACTCTAGCACAAGCCTTCCTTTCTGGGAATTTGGACATCGATCCCGGTGCTTTCTGTTAACCAAACACTTACATTAAATGCTGCAAACATATAATAAACATATATTAATACTTAGCTGTGGTAAAATGTGGTTAATATATAGTACACACAGCAGATCTTTAAATGGACAATTGTTTTTATTTTTGATGGATTACATTAACCTTTATTTGTTTTAAGTAGTGTTGAACAGGAGGTTTTTAAAAATGTTGTCACCTTACAGTATATTTTTACATATTTAGATCATTAATATATTGTAATGAAGCTTTCTGGCTTTATAAAATCAGTGACTTGATACAACTTAGTATCTGTAAAGTATCTGCCCTTTAGATTCGTACAGTTCTTAAACTCTTTTGTTTGGACAGAATCTATATGTTCTACCCCTTGCTTCTCTTACTAGCTATATATGTTTTGTATGTGGAAAATTGGAAAACCATTCTTTTTATTTTTTATCCTTACCAAAAAGAATCATAGACTTTTTCATAAAATCCCAGACTTTGACTACAGGGCATGACTGACATTACGGAGGTTCCCTGCGAGGAGAGTGGACAATAGATCCATACCCCTACATTTTCAGAGTTGTGCTGGGTATAACCAAAAAACTCATACTGAAGTAATAGAAGTTTTGTGGTTAAATCTCATGCAACATATTTACAAATGAAATTAAATGTTCAAACTTTTCTGTGGCTTCAAAGAAAGTTAAGTTATGAGATGTCTAACAAATGTTTATGTACATCTAATTGGAGGTGAAGGTGACAAGAGTAGAAAGGATACAGAATAACTTTTTTTCATTTTGCTTTGCTTGGTGTGGGCAATTCAAAATGGGATCCTAGTATTTCAAGACCCAAACTCTCGTTTTTTAAGTAATTACTGTTATCTGGAATACAATGTTGCCTTAGAAATTATTGACATAACCGTCCCCATGGGAACTCCATAGCAGTCAAAGTGAAATCCAACAATAAATCCGGGGGCCACCAGGATAACTACCATTAAATAGCTTTTTCAGTGGAAAAACTATTTCAAAGCGTCATTCTTCCTAAATGTAAAGTTCAGTGATCATGTTTCTGTGTAACTTTCATAGAATTTGGTCTTTTACTTTGAGATTTGTTTAAATAATCCTTCAAAGCGTCTTTGACAGCAAAAATGCTGTGTTTTGCACCGATGACATCACTCACTAAATTCCAGCTTCGTTGAAAGCTAAGAGGTTACAAAGCATTAAAAGTTGGTGAAGGTCTTCTCGTGTCACCAGGCCTAAAAGTCTTAGTATGTGAAATGGTTTTCAATAAATGTTGGGAACAAACAAAAAAATACAACTGCTTGTAGTTTTCAATATTTTTAAAATGAATGAATCCTTGCCAATTAACAAGACTATTTAATGCTGTTTTCAGGAACTGATAAAAGCTAAGGTCCAAATTTGGTAGTTCCTGTTTATACCCTGACCCTACAAAGAAAACTTGCGTGCAGACACTTGCATGTGTAGGTCTGCTTTTAGTCTTTACTACTATTGAAATCAATGGCAGTGCTGTCTGAGGTAGCACTACAGGATCTGACCCACTTGGTTACATTCTAGCCTCATTTTACACGTGGAAATCCCATTGAAGTCAATTTGAATTTTGAGCAAAAATTGAGGGTAGAACATGCTTTAAAAAAGGGGGAAATGATAGATTTAACAGCTGATACTTTTGGCAACCGAAATAAAGACTGTAAAAAGTTATCACTTAAGGGCATTATTCTGATCTCACACTAGTGTAAATGAGGAGGGATTTCATTGAAATCAGTTGACTTAAAATAATAAAAGTGAGATCAAATGGACCTCCAAACTGTTTTAAGAGACACCTTCAGATAATACTCATAGATAACTGAAAGAAAACCACACAATCTTATTAAACAAACCAACCAATCCCTTGTTGTCGGATACGCGACAGCATTTTTTATTGGGAATAAATAGGCAAACTGTACAGTTACAGAGTTTGACATGTTCACTTGTAACTTTTGAGTTTGCCCTTCTAAAATAAGTGCTTTATTAAGTAAAAGAGGTGTTGAATACCTGAGTGATACAAACCCTACTTTAGACCCAAGGCTTTGTCAACTTGATCAGTGGGGTTATTTACATACATTTCTTTCTTTTTTTAAAAAAAATTAATAAATAAACCACCTGTGACCAATGTGGTCTAATGTACAAAAGTGTCCTGGCAAAAGAGCTCAGCTTTTGAAAGTGAATGTAGAAGTATCAAAGCATCTTCATGTATATTGTGACAAACTGAACAGTTTTCAGAATCCTTGTCTGCTCTGCAGCTCATCCATTATGTGAATGACATGTGAAAATAGTTGTTTCTCTGAGATATCAGCAGGCAGCACAAACTCCGTTACTTTAAAAATACTGGAGGCTAGCTCATCTATAGACTTCTTATGAATGAATGAGTATGTGTGGTCCACCTCATTGTAAGAAAGTAAGTCTCTACAAAAGGCACTGGAATTACATACTGTAACATGGTACCACTGGCTATATGCTGAAAACATAACAATGGGTAAGTTGAGACATTTGGGGTAGCTCACTTCATGTATTTATTTTGAAAGTGTACTTTCAAAAGATTGGAAACCATCAAGTTGCATACCCAGGTTTGTGTGGCCACGTGTTCTTATAACTGTTACTCTTCTTCTTCTTCCCCTTCCCCCGCCTTTTGTTTGTTACTATCTTTTTGGTTCATCTTGTCTTTAATTTGATTGTAAGGTTGCTGGGGCAGGGAGTGTGTTGTCCTAAGTGCGTGAGCAGTACATAGTACAATGAGGCCGCCATCATATTTGTGTATTAATAAAGTATAAATAATGTGTGAACAATCAACTTCTAAATCCTAGGTATTCAAGTGAATTTCATGTCTTGAAATTAAAAATGTTAGACAACAAACAATAACCCTTCATTCCAGGGCAAATTCTACAGAACAGTAACGTATTGTCAAAAACATCCTGGAAAATAAGGGGGCAGAAGAAAGATGCATTAATTACCTCAGTTTTTCTTTATAATTATCTGTTAATTTCTGCAAGTATATTTCCATGTTCAGTAAGAACTGTCCAGACAATTGTGCTTTGATATTTTACAAACTTAACTTTATTGCAAAAGACAGTTTAAGCTGATTTCAGAAATATAGATTTATATTTAAAGTTGCTGGAAAAATAAGCTAGGTTTTTCTATGGATATTTAAATATATCCATTTTACAAATCTCACAGTTTGATCCTTGAAAGACAGAGCTGCTACTGGTGGGTAATCAAAGCTAAAATAAATCTATATTCTTCTAAGTTAAAGATATTTGTGTAGGTTTTTAAAGATAAGTTTTATAGCTGGTATTATAATACAGACTGTAAGCTTTATTTCTTTCATTGGTCATCTCCAGAGTTCTAATATCTTAAACAATATCTACTTTTCTTTTACCATGACTTTTTTTTATAAACAGAACAAAATAATTTCTGTAAATGTTTTAAATTTGGAAAAGTAGATTTGTGATTTCCTCTTCCTTTGCTTGAATCAATGTAATGATATCCTTATCACCTTTACCTTTTTTTTCTAATGCATTTTGTTTTGTCAACTTTTTAATTTCAATTTTTTTATTTTTAAGAGAATTCTGTTGTTTCACAGCAGCTCCCCTCCCTCCCCTTGAATAAGTGTATAAAGTACGGTTTTTATGGTCTTTCAAAATGAGTGGTATACAGTAATACATTGATTCAGGAGTAGAAATTGTGATTGACATTAGCGGGGAAATTTTTGTCTAAAGATCTAGGGTGAAATCCTAACTCCATTCAAGTCAGTGGCAAAACTCCCACTGAGTTCAGTAGAGGCAGGATTTTACTTTGAGGGTAGGCCCTTTATTGACTAGCCTTAATATGATTGAATTCTGGGATATTGTTTACACTTTGTCCATAGAATGGTCACTCTCCCTAAATACATTCAGGGTTCTTGTTTCTTCACAAATGTTTACTGTATGGGAAGAACAGAGGCAAATACAAATTTAAAAATTTCCTTTCTTTATAATTTAGATAAAAACATCTACATTTTGGTAAGATACCAAAACTATTTCAGGAACATTTTCTCTGTATGGGGTGCAGGTTTGCTGTAAAATATATTCCAGGAGAAACCAGATTTCCTTTGAAAAATAAGAAACCTAATAGTTGTATGTGGACCCTTACACATATTCTATCTTTGTGCGGAGATTGATGGTAAAATATGGCCCATTTGTTTATACAATAGCAAGCTGTGTTAACCCCTAAAACAATGAAGATGAATTAACTTGTTTCTGCTCCTTCTCTAACTTGGTGTCCTAGCTTTCTTTCTGTTATTGCTACTTCCTGTTTTCTCTGCATAACAAAAGAGGGTCTTCCCACCTTCCTTTTGACTTCTTCTACCTGCCTCTCCCTGCCAATAAACAACAAGCACTCTCAAGCCAAGTGAACCAATAATATCATGCTCCTCACTTGCTGCCTCTTACCTGGCCATCCCACCTCCTCGTTCTTCAAAGGTGCTGGGTCCATATTGATTCTTCCCTGGCCTGAGCTCCTGATGTTGACCCACTTCCCCTCTGCTGATTCCTAGTCGGAGGGAATGACAGAGAATTAGCCTCAGGGGAAAGGGGGTCATCCTGGAACAGCAGGAAGAGCTGTGATTCTTGGAGAAGTGAGGTGGGTTTTGCTCTTTCATCATGTTTATTGGTCAGCTACTCTTCAGAATCACCAGAAATCCTGCCTGCCAGGCAAAATCAAAGGCAGGGGGTGGCTTTCTGGTTAAGTTACTGGACTGAGATTTGGGAGACTTAGATTCGGTTCCTGGCTCTCCCACAGATTACCTGTGTAGTCACGAACAAATCACTTAAAATATCTGTGCTTCAGTTCCCCATCTGTAAAATGGTGACATTCTTTTCTTTCTCTCATCCTTTGTTTTGTCTGTTTTGATTGTATGCTCTTCAGGACAGGGTCTGCATAGTGCCCATATTGGTCGTGGCCTCTAGGCGCAAGTTGAGTACAAATAATAATGGGTGAAATATATAAAAGCACTTGAGTGATTTAGGAGCACAAGGCCCATTGAGCTGGTCCTTGTGCTTCTAACTCGCTCAGTTGCTTCTGAAAATTCCACTTTATAATAATAATTAATAGTGCCTCAGAGTGGCCACAGAAAATGCTTGGAAATCAATCTGGATCTAGGTGAAACGCATCTAGGAATTAGCTAGTTTCCAGAGGGGTTAGTCTATGCAGTGAGGGATCTGAGCAAAGACTGTATGGTCATCTAGTGCAAAACTTTTGATATACCCTATAAATGTCAGAGATTTTTATTACATCAGATATATTGCACAAAGCATCACAAATGGTGCTGTGATGTCAAGGAGCAAGCCCTGAAATATGAGAGCATCCTATCTCATACTATTTTCGTCCTTTCCACTAGAGATTCTGACATACACGGTTTATAAAAATCACAGGCTGGAGATTGCAGAGGGGGACACCAAAGTCGCTTGCTGCTAGTGATTATTTTTCTGGGTGGTGGTAACTTGTTACTCAGCAGTAGTTGGAGGGAGTTGAAAAGAGGCTTTAGCTGGAAATTAAGGAGGAAAATGCTGGGAGGAGATTTCAGAAACAGAACATAATGAACGATAAAAGGACCTGATGTTTCAATGACAATTTTTTTTTTCTTTTTCTTCAGTGCACAATGTTGGATTGAGCATTTTTCCAGTTAATTCTCCAGCCTTTTGAAACATGAGCTTTTAGCTAGAGTTTAACTTTCCTTTCCCAGTAGATGGCATTGTAGTCTATCCAGTAGATGGTAAGAAGCTCTTCTAACCTGTAAGACATACGGATTCATTTTTTTTCTGAGCTTTTTCTTCTTCCTCTTCCCCCTATTAAATACCATCTGAGTGTTCATAAATAAGAATCCTGCTTTTTGTGGTTACCTGTAACGCTGAAAAGAGTTGATTTCTTTTAAATATTGTTCACAAGCTAATCTGAAATCAGTGTTCCAAATGGAAAAAATATCAAAATAGTAATGACATGCAGCTTAAATAAATGTGTGGAAATTTTAAAAACATAAAATTCCATAAAATAAAAGCTACCTCTACCTTTAGTACCTTACTAAATAACTTTTGGCCATCAGTCCCAATACCTGTGGTATTTCTCTGTGTCTCTGTATGGAGCTTTTCTGTTTTATTTCAGGGGTTTTGCTCACAAAATATGTTGTCCATGAAAGTAACCCTTAAAGCTTCTAATTAATTTGTGTTTAGTAATCATCCTGAAGGACTGTCAGAAAATGTACACTAAAATTAAACTAAATGGGAAAACAAGAGTATGTTCGAAATTTTAAATTGCCTCTGTGTGTGTGTGTAAGAATTTTATTTTGTTAAGGAATGAGAGAACCCCTGCGAAACCTTCCACCCTACCCCAGATTTTGTGTTTATTTGGAAGATGCACAAAGCAGTCAGTGGATTTCTCATGCGGGTGTATGTTCTCGGATTTGTATTTCTGCTTCTTATATTTGTGTTTGATTTTCATGGACTTTTTTTAATACCTAAGGGAGCCTTTAATGCAGCCATAATAACACGAGATCTGATGGTCTCATGGTATTTCAGTTCCTGGCTGCTGGAAATATCTTGAGAACACCAGATCTCATATTATTTTGGCCCCATAAGTAATTCTCTTAGGAATAAAAAAAATCCTTATAAAATATATACACAAATACTGAGATATTTGAGTTCCTGTGGAACTCAAATGCATAGCCCTGTTTTCTATCAGAGATATCAGTTAGTACCTTTTCTTACCTTCAAGCTTATACATCACCATCGTTCAATGAAATTACTATTGCTCTTTCCCCAAAACTGTTGTTAGAATATTGGGCTACTAGGAAACTTTTGTGAAGCAGAAGAAAATTCTAGTTCTCCTTTATAGGTAAAATGTTTATCCTGATAACCTATTGTTTAGAAATAAAATTGTTATATAAAAATTTTAAAAAATATATCAAAGCTGGTTTTATTTTGTGGTTGTCTTCACTATAACCATCAATTGTATAGTTAGTTGTTAATTATTAATTGAGTAAATGGTTTCTTTAGCTCTTAACTAAAAACAAAATAACCTCCCAGTATCTAGATTAAGTTTTCCTTGGTATCAACTGGCTTAAAAATACCAAACTTGATTCCTTTTGAATTAACTCAGCCTTATTTTATTTTTTTCAATATCACATATCACCATAGTAACCACTAGCTGTCAGTTCAGTTTCTGACATTTTTCTCATTTGGTAAGATTTCAGAATTGCCATCCTCCCTGCCAACATGTCATGAACAAGAAAAAAAAGATTGCATGAAAAATCTAATGGGTGTCTGGTCTGATTGTCCTCACTCGTGGCAGGAAAGACAAAAACTGATGAATTGTGAAATGTATTCAGAGGGATTCAAGAAAAGCAAGTGTCTAGGACCCCCCTCCTCACCAACACCTCCTCGTTTTCATCTTGTTATGCTTGATGCGCCATACATGCTTGCCCTGACACTTGGGTTTGTAGAAATTTAAGATTAACAGTTTTTACATTCACCCTGCTGATCCCCCCCCCCCCTTTAAAGTCATCATTAAAAATAAAGTTAGCAGGGCTTATATTTAGCACTATTTCCCACTCATATTGCTGACATTTCAGCACCTTCAAATTGGTTTCAAACATGTAAAATGTTTCGATTGCAAACAGACAATTCTGTTTGTTTCTATATTTCTTTGTCCAGCTGTGGATTTTGTGCCTATTAGAGAGAAATCATTAAGCAGGCCTCATATGTAATAAAGAAAAAAACGAATGCTGGGTAACTTATTAGGGGATTGGATTAGTAAGGAGTAAAAGTACGGTAAATAGCAATACTGACCTTTTGCTTCATCAGGCAGTTTATTAATTGACTTACTAAAAATTATGTGAACTATTTTAAAACAAAAATATCTCATTGTTTTCAGTTTTGAAAATATTTGCTTCCTGAAATAAACAGGCAGAAATGTGATTATTAGTACAATAGAGAGGACTAAGTAACAGTCTGCTTTTGGCAAAACAAATATTAAACTAAATATTTCTGGGTGTGTAATATAGATGTTTATGTGTACATTATATATGTGCACAAATGCACACTGCATGTGTGTGTCATGTTTGTGCATATATATAATGCATACCAATATAAAGAGTATTAGGAGAGAGAAAGTGTAACTTAGATGTGTTTTCAGAGGTTTTGTTTTGGGCTAGATCAATCTTAGCACAGTACATTTTTTCCTGACTGCCTACAAATTCAGGCTCAGCAGCAGGAACTCATTTCAGAAACATAAAACTGATTTGATAAGCAGCTGCAATATTCAGTTCCTTTTTACTAACGGGTGGACAACCCCAGGATTTTGAGTGCACAGATCAGTACTGTTTTTGTTTCAAATTTCAGATGTTGTGGCTCAGCCTTTTAAGAAACATGCAAAAAATAAATGAAAATGACTGAAACAACACTAGAACATTATAAACTTTTGGGAACATTTTTTAGGAATTTATACCTGTAAGTATATTTGCACACTATGCATACGTGTATGTGTATCTGGAACAGCAATCTCTGAAGATATATTTCTGTAAATTAAAAATATATATATCTACATTCAAAATTAAACCCAAACTATATTGTGGCATAATTTTCTCTAAATATTGGATTTTATACTGCTCAATTCACGTTTTGAATTTTTATTACATGATTAAGAAGTGTTGTTCAAAATAGCGTGCTGTGTGTTTGCATACGCCCCTATGTGCTTCTGCGTGTGTGTATGTGTTATTTTATATAAACACACACGTGTATGTAATGTATTAGGAAATTAGGTAGGTTTCTTCATAATTTAACTTAAAAAAAATAAAATTAAAAAGAGTTGATGAACTGGTAATACCTATACACTTTCCTAATTTTATTGTGAGCAGATATAATCCTGGAGAAATACCTTCACAATTATTACTGAATTTCATGGCATGTTTCAGACATGTATTTGGTAAAATAAAATGTTTTTAAAAACTTGTGCATAATTTTAGTTCACAAAGCAAAGAAACTGGAAAGGTGCAGTTCTTTTTAATTAAAAAAAATTGTATGCTGTCTTTGAAAAGAAATGGTGTAAACAGGATAAACTGTAATTTCTTCATGGTTTATAAGATTTATAATAATAATCAGCAAAACGTTGTAACATTGTTTGCACCTTGTGTGCCCTTAAGCCATTGGATCATTCAGTTAATTGTATAAATTCCATATATTATGGGAAATCATGATGTATCGTTTATATTCAGCTTGTCAGGTGTATAAATATTAAAATATATTAGCAAAAAATGGCTGATTATCCCTCAAACATTTTGTGATAAATCTTGACTTTTTATGGTTTTGGTGGGAGGGGGCATGACTAAATATTTTATGTTATTTGAAAATATTCTTTGAACAACCTAGATTTATTATTAACATTTTAAACATTTATAACTGCCTTAAAAATGCTGAAGCTTGGTCCACTTTACAGTCCTATACCAAGGTAAAGTTATTTTTGTATGCAAAATACACCGTTGACAGAGATTATACCATTTATTCAGCATAGTATGTACAATTTATACACATTTCATCTTTATTTCTATTTATAAAAAATCGGCAATGTGCACAAATGTAATCATAGGCATACAAGACCTTGATGCAATAATATTGAATGTTAATTTATGTGTAAGCATGCTTTATATTATTCATGTATACACTTTGGTTTGTTTAGTAATATACACAGACATACAGTGTATATGTATTTGCATATATATGTACACGCCGTATTTCTACTGAAAATATATTTTTAATTTTATATGTGCATGTCTCTTTCTCTGTGTAAATATATTCCACATCGCATACTGCATGCTATCCTATCTAGCATGAATGTGTAAAGACTGTATAAGGGAATGTGAAGAGAACACAGTGATACATATTTGTTGATACAAATATATCTGTTTAATGAATAAATAAATACAGAGTTGGACTGTGTCGCAAATGTACTTGGCAACTAGCCGTATCCAGTGGGTGTGCACAGTACGTTTAGAAGGGAGAGGAAATGTCAGAACAGGGTCTTGTAAATACATGCGGCTGGAAAGAATAAAATAAAAAATGATGACTAGCACTGACAGGCAGACTTGGGGTGCATGATATACTTTGTTCATTTGATTCTTAGAACTCAGTCGGGGGTTAAATTGGAATCCAGACATCAAAGAATTCTTCCACCAGACCCAAATTTTGTCCATATAATTTTTTCTTACAGTTGTCATAATTTTAGCTAATTTCACAGTGCAATAAATTTTTGCTGTTTGAAGTATTTTTCTAAATGTACATATAATATATGGATGGAATATAGTCTCATATAATATGCAAACAATTCTCTCACATATATACATACAGAATACTATATACATAGGCATGTGAAACCTCTATATTTGTGCTTGTGTACGTGTGTATGCACACACATACATACAGTACTGTACACAAACATGAGTCTAATTCAGAGAGTCTAAGGGAGGAAAAGGCTAACTAGTTTAAATAGCAACACCTTTGTTTCTTTTTTGCCCCCGACTGTTGTGTCTGAAAATGGTTGAAGCATGTGGTGCTGCATATTTGGTGGGTTTGCAGATTTCTGTATGATTTTTATCTGAAGGTCAGGGCTGTGGAAATACATCAGGTTGCGATTTGGGATGTTTGCCGTTTGCCATTTAGCCTCACTCCTTCTTATCAGATCGCTTTGTAACATGGGTCTAATAAAACAGGGAGCTGTTAGATAGAGAAGAAATAAATATTGTTCTATTTTTATGCAATTTCTTTAGCTTTACAGTGCATACAATTTTAATGCATTTGTTTAACTTTATCTGTTTGTTATAGATTTGTTGACCTCTGGCATTATGTTTAATAGTGGTTATTTATAATTTCATTGGAAATTTGCATATATGCAATAAAAACTGAAAAAAGTCTTTACATTTCCTTCAGATTTTTAGAAAAGATTTGCAGATGGGAAGGCAATGTTAGAAAGAAAGCCACTGCGAATCACTTCTGCATGTATGCTCTAGCTCAGTTTAAAAACACAAATCTCTTTTTATATGATAGTTTTCTTCTGCATAGATTTATTACATGAAAATTTAAAAGCTTGCTCATAGTTGTCCATTGGCCCTATTTTCACTCTTTACCCATGTGTAAGGTTGGTTTAATTTGTCTGCAACACCCTGTACTAAACAATACAATTAAACAAGATGTGGCTAACATATCACTGCATTAGTATTGTTTATGGAAGCCCCAGATGGTGAGAGAGGGCTTTTTTTTTTTATATTGTGAATGGCAGAAATTAAAGTCATTAAAGCTAACTGTCCAATTTCCATCACTTTATCATCCGGTATTCAGTCTGTATGTAAGAGAAAAGGGTAATTTTCTGTCCATGAGAACTGGGGAAAGAGCTTCACTTTCTGCTTATACCTTGAAGGGTTGGAAGAAAGGAGTCACTGGTAAATGAATAGCTTTAGGGCTGCACAGTTTGTCACGTTGACCATGGCTATTCAGAGCGGGGTGCACAGCACCAGTAACCTACATCTCTTTATGCCTGTTGACTTACTTGTAAATGGTGGTTTTAATTTTAAAACAGTCAAAATATCATCAGTCTACAATTAAAAATTAAGGGAGTGAGCTAGTTTGTCAGCCAGCTAAAGACAAGTGCAGTTCAGCACCTTTGTTTAGACCCTTGGTACCTGTGGAACAGTTTAAGGAGGCACAATGGCTCTGCAGGAATTCCGGTGCACATGGTGTGTCTCGTCAATGGGGATGCTGACAGAAAGGCTCAGACTGGGATTCTTTGTGGAAATCAAGTCTTAACATTTTTTCTGAGTGTACATACACAGATAGTTCAGGTAGTTTTGAAACTGTTTGTTGCTTCCAGGCAGTTATTAACGCTTCCATTTGCACAAAGCTGTCCCAGCTGTGGTCTCAGCACAAAATGCTTTGCTTATTACTGCCTCATGGCAAAAGCCTGTCCAACACAAGGAGTTTATTTTTTCCTTGAATTGGGGAAGAGGGGAAGAAAGCTCACCACAATCTTTATGAAAACAAGCTTTTGTTGTTTTAATCTTTGTTAAAGATAAACATTTGGTTTCCATGTTGATATTTTTGTATTTTATTATTTTGTTACTAATTGATCTAACCATTAGCAAATTAAGGTAGATTGCTGCTTGGATACATTAAAAGCAGCACCAAGGAGTTGCGGTCCTTGTGGCTATTTCGGGCAATGTCATAAGCGCACTCTTCTTTTTATTGTCCTCCCAGGGAGCAGAATTTGAACTTAATATTCCATGAAATAAGCCATTGTAATCACGTTGGGTTAATAGAAGAAGTAAAATTGCCTCTCCTCTCACAAGACATTAGAGCAAGGCTGCATTATTAAAGTTTTCTTGCGGACAGGCGGTTTAAAATATATCCTCAGTGGCTGACGCAAGTCTTTTCAGTGGGGATGACAGCTTTTCAGATCTTAATAGGCTGTTCATTTCTGGCCTACGAGTTTTCAGCATTTCTTCTTTTCAAGCCAGGCTGTGACATGATGGCTAAAAACTGACATAAAGAAGTGCCATGTACTGTGAAAACCTTTATTCACTAAGTGGCTCCATGTAAATTGGTGTCAATAAGCAAACAATTAGAACTTTAAAATTGTTGGTTTAAAACCCCTTTTCTTTTAATCATTTGACCTAAATTTCTTTTTACTACTTTGGATCTGCACTCCACTGGTGAATATAAACAGACAGAGTGTTTAGTGAGTTAAAGTAGATCAGATCTTTATAATAAATAGGTGGAAGAATGATTTAGTCAAAGAGAGTTTGTCGTTAGAAGCTTGGGTTTCTTTCCTCAAACTGAATTTTACACTAAGCTAAACTCTGGTGAAAGGATAAGGAAGATGCTGTTTTTCGCTCGCTCTCTTTTCTTCCCCAAGTAGCACTGTCCAGGGTTTCAGAAACATACAGCGTAAGCAGCAATGAGAGCTCACTGATGCTGTGAGCTTCGCTAATTTTGAGAGGTGTGGTATTGTCCACTAGGAGCCATAAGAAGCTCAGGAAACTCCTTTGGCATTCAGCCCTTCTCTCTGAAGCTTTGTGTGCTGTAGTGTCTGTAATATGCTGCCTGCAAATTGTTTTGCTGGAATTATTTGCACAAAATTGACTTTTTGTGTCATTAGTAGTTAAGAAATATATGAATATCTAATGCTTTGCATGTTCCTCGGCTGCGTGGAAGAACTCGCAGAAGAGCTTTTTGTGCTGTGCCTTTGTTTTAATTTATTATTTCTCCTTTTCTTTTCATAACTTCCCTCCTTTTTCTCTTTTGTTCCTCTTTATGCATCTTGCCTTTATCTGAGCAAGAAAATGAATACTGCTCTGATGGCTCCAAGGGGTGGCTGCTTTGTAAGTGGTGTAGCTCTTAGTCTCCTTGTGACCAAATGTGTCACTTCCACAACTTGCTCAATGCCTGCTGGTCTAGAGGGAAGATACTTTGGAGTCTCCTGCATTAAGAAGCTAATCCTGCACTTGGTCTTAGTGGGCTGTCGAGGTAGGGGAGGGGTGTAACACACGGCAGTCTTTCACACCAGGTGCGGTTTGTGTCTCAGGTATAGTAGTGATTCTTTAAAAAACTTGCCAGTTGCTTAAGCTGATTAAATAATGTTACCTCAGTATTTCCAGTATTCTAGGCAATCTCTCTATTATGCAGTATGAAGGAGAGTATTGGCAAGTCTGCAGAAATGGAGGTTGCCATATGTGTTTCTCTAAGGCAGAATAGGTGAGTGTTTGAGTGGCCACTGTTGTCCTATGCACAAAAGCCAACCTGCACTCAGTGGAGATTTATGCAGAGTGCATTTCTTCCCCTCGTGTACAGGGATAAGTGAAGACGGAGAGGCACCATAGGTCCATGCCTAGGGCCCCTGCTCCAGGAATCATGTGATTACGTCAGAATCTTAGCTTTTATTTAAAAATAAAGTTTCTAGCTCTCAGAAGTGTGAAAAAAGCTTGAAAATGTGACCCATGTCACTGATGTAGGGATAGCTGCCTGAGACAGTAGATATCAATGTGTGTGAACTTTCCCATATCAATGGGGTGTTAGCTCCATGATCCAGTCCTCTTGGTGGTCCCTCCGACAGCTAGCAGAGGACTCTCAGTGACAGAAGGAGAAGAGTGCAGCAGGTCTGAACCATCCATCCTAGCTTCCCTGATGCTGCCCCATCACCTCTGAGAGGGAGGCTTTCCTGCCATTCCAAATGGGGTGATGGGGCACATTGCTGTGGTGGGGATACCAGTGTGGAGTCCTTGGGATGCCTAGGGCCTTGGAGTGTCTTAGTCCATCCCTCTCAAACTCCAAATTTCACCATGGCAAAAAGGAATAAAAAGGGCCTGGTGTGGGAGGAGAGTAGGTGTAAGTGTGACTGTGTGTGCATCTCCTTATTCCTGATCTCACAGCCAGAACTCTGTGATGTAGACGCCATGGTATTATGTTGTTTTTTTCTGCACCTGTACAGGAAGAACAGTAGATCTACAGCTCCGAGAAGAGGTGGGTGAGACAGGAGTAGAGCTGCCACTTACTTGGGTTAATTTAACGGCCCATGAGCCAGTGGAGGGTGGACAAAGTGGAGCTCTGCTCCTCCATGCCTCATCCCCACCTTCAGTGTGTTCCTCCCTTCCCTGACATGCCCCTTGCCGGGTGGCAGCTGTCTCCGGGTCTGACCATATCTGCTTTACCCCAGCAAGGAGTAACTCTGCACCCTATGGATGCCTTGCTGGCCATTTATGGCCAAATTCTGGCCAATGTGCAAGAGCATCTCACTGGAGAATTTGATCTGCAGTCTGCGCCCCAAAGGCTTTACAACTGTGGTTCTCCACCAGGGGTACATGTTTCCCTGGGGTTACACAGATCTCTTCCAGTGGGTACATCAGCCCATCTGGATATTTGCCTAGTTTTACAACAGGCGACATAAAAAGCACTAGCTAAGTCAGTACAAACTAAAATTTCATACAGGCAATGACTTGTTTATACTGCTCTATCTACTATACACTGAAATGTAAGTGTAATATTTCTATTCCAATCGATTTATTTTGTAATTGTATGGTAAAAATGAGAAAGTCAGCATTTTTTCAGGACTAGTGTGCTGTGACACTTTTGTATTTCTATGTCTGATTTTGTAAGCAAGCAGTTTGTAAGTGAGGTGAAACTTGGGGGTACGCAAGACAAATCAGACTCCTGAAAGGGGTACAGTCGTCTGGAAAGGTTGAGAGCTACTGCTTTATAACATATGTACACACATAGTCTATAATAAAAATCCTTTGTTCCCACTGTCTTGAAAATCAGAGCTCTCCTTTCTAAGGCTAGCTTTTTGATTAGGATTCCAGTAGCATAGAGTTCTTGGAGTTGGAATATCTTTGGCACTGGTGAATCCTGCAAAATGGAACTTATTTTATGATCTATGCATAACTAACTGACCTTACTCTACATACGACAGCTTTTGCTTGCAAACTTTTGCTGCAATTACTTGTTTTTCAAATTAATGCTGAGCTGATACGATTTTTGTTTCATCTAAAAATAAATTTACAGTCCAGTCCCCACCACTGTGACTACCTAGCATGCTGAGTTTAGTATGTCATGTCCTTTATCTTTGTATTTTCATCAGCCATCATTAAAGTCTTGTCTTTTTAAATATCAAAAATATTTGTGTCCACAAATGAAAAGTTCTTCTACTCTCGTGCACTTACAAAGGTCGTACAATGTGCAAGCCCCCAAGTCATCTTACTGAAAGGTGATGTAATATTAATAACCAGAGAGAGGCTACAAGATAGATTACTTGAGAGGCATCTACTGTATATGGTCATCTCCAGTATATGGTCAAATATAGTAAGACAATGCTTACTTACAAAAGGTAAAATTGTATGCTAAGGATATTGTATGAAGAGGATTGTAAAAATGAGAGTAATATATATATTCTAAAGGTAAAACTAAGAGTGGATATGAATCATATTGAAGCTTATGATGACAGTAACACTTCACACGTACATCTGTCACCAGAGGATTTCATAGTCCTTTACAAACATTAATGAATTAATCCTCATAACGTCTTTATATTTCAGTTGATTATTCCCATTTTGCAAATGGGGAAACAGAGGCATAAAGCTGTAGTGATTTGCCGCTGGTCCCAGACGACGTCCATGGAAGAGCCAGGAATAGAACCCAGAATTAATCTAATGATAATTTTGAAGATTTAGGGTTTAACCCACAGATTTTGCTGATGGAGGGTCCTGTGGTTAAGGGACTAGCCTGGCAGTCAGATGAGCTGGGTCACAGACTTCCTGCATGTCCTTGAGCAAGTTTTTACATTTCTCTCTGCCTTTGCTCCTTCTACATAACATGGGGGTAATGAAACTTCCTTTCTCCCACCCTTTGCCTGTCTTGCCGAGGCAGGGACTAAGAGCTCTCTCTTCCTATGTGTATGTACAGTGTGTAGCACAAAGGGGCCCTGATCTTGGTTAGGAGCCTCTGGGAGCTACTCTAATATAAATCATAAATTCTATTCGGAACAATAAGTGCTGAAGCCCAAGCAGTGAAAGATCAGTAAATAACTCGGAGTATGGTTAAAACCCATTTGCTCTGTAAATAAAAATGTAGTTAACTAAAAGACACTAAACCATGTAGATTCAGTACATATGTGCACAGAGCTCCCATTGATTTACCTGACAGTTACGGGTACACATATTGTGCTGTATGGACCATAGAATGTATCTAACCTAAAACCCCATGAAACACAGTATTGCAGACATGTTGGGTGAAACCTTGACCTCACTGATGTCAATGACAAAACTCCTGTTGACTTCATTGGAGCCTACATTTCACCCCTTGTTTTTATATAGGGTTAAAAGTATTAGTTGCACGATATTTCTCTCCATATTAGCAGTTTAAGCTTAACAAGTCATTATGTACGTTAGAAATAATATGATAAATGTGAATATTGGAGCTTGCGTGAGTGTTGCAATCAAGGAACATGGTAGAAAATCGGCAGTTTCTGAAAGGAGATTAAAAAAAGAAAAGTAAAAGGCTGAGTTTGACTGTCAGTTTAGAGAATGTACGTGACAGGTGGTATCCAGCAATTGCAGCAAGTTAGAGAGTCTGAATAAGAAGAAAGATGGTAAATATTGATGACAGAAGATGGCAGCTGAGCCTGATATTCCAGGAGCAGAGATCAGGGTAGTTTGTTTATACTCACTTCCAGCGAAAATCGTGAAAAAATTCTGTTCAAGAACAACCCAATTCAAACTTTTCAGTTCCTGCTGTCACTGAGATGATATGGAAGGTACATAAAACAGACCCCCGATCTGTTCAGGATCTGCATTTTTTCCCCCTTTTCCTTTTTTTTTTTTTTTTTTTTAAACAAAGATATTAGTGAGATTCCCCTATAAAGACCATAATGGATCCATGTGAATTGTACTATTAGACAAGAGGTCTTTTACTCTTCATATGATGCATTAGTATTAGAAACACATGTTGCAAACCAAGGTAATTTTCTTTACAGACAATGAAGTTTATGACTAGTTTTAACAAATATTCTGTTCTTAAACAGTTTATCACTCTCCACAAATGTATGGACTAGAAACAGCATAATTAATATTAAAATAAAGCGCAAACTTCATGAAAGGTTTTGAAAGTTTGTGGAAATAAAGCAGCAAGAGGCTCCTTAAAAGTGCCCAGGGAGCATTTTATTTTATTCAGAAGTGATTATACTTCTGGGGAAGTTTTTGGTTACAGTCCAATCATAATTTAAAAGAATATCTATCATTTGTGACAATTTTCAGTAATTTGATAATTTCTCAAGATTTGCTAATTTAAAAAAGATTGTGATTATTTTCACTTTTCCACTTGAAGCGGTGGACAATCAGGCATCAATATAGTTTTCAAGGGTCGGCTACTTGACACTAAATGTGTGTGTGTGTGTTGCAATATTTTGCAATGATCAAGGCAGTTTCTTTAAATAAAAGTGAAAAGTTATGTGACCTTCACTGACAGACTCAATTTAGACCATGCCACAAACAACACTTTGCTTTTTCTTTTGAATTATCTGTTACCATCTTTTCCAATTTGTCTATAGAATGGGAGAAGCAGGGAAGATATAAATATAATGGAATGTTTTTATTTTAGAGAGAGATTTCTCCAGGCTAACGAATAAATATTAGCAATTTTAAGTGCCTTAAATTGTTGCAAGGCAGGTGACCCTTTTTTGTTTTGTTTGTTTGAGTGCTGTTCTTATATAAAACTTGGGTTAGTGCCTAAATTTCTCCATTTTAAAAGATCCATTTTCCATTTTGAAATCTTTGGGTTCTGTTTACTGCCATTTTTATATTTGTCTTTTCTCATTCTTTATTGTCTTGGTTTCAGATATTTACACTAGACTTGCTAGTTGCACAGTAAAAGCACTGGTCCCCCAACCCTTGTCCATATTAAAGGTGGTCAGGCGAAAGATTGTCGGACTGCAGGAATTCTTTCTTGTTCCACTGGGAATCTACCTGACTCCTCCCAGCCAGGAATATATTACTGCAGTGGGACCCAGAGTTTTGGTTGAAGTGATCGTTACATTTACTTCCCTGTTGTTTGCACCTGCATCACATTCTTGTGGCAATATTGACTGACAATCACCTCTTGCTCGAAACTAGTTGTCAAAGGCTGCATTGGGGCAATCTTTCCCCTCTTGGTGGCTGAAAGAAACACATCTGTATTTCCAGAGCCCCTCCAGTGTTTGTTTCTCTTTGGAAACACTTCTGAAAATAAAGCGGTACAAGTGCTCCCAATTCCAGTAGCCCTGTAGCATTGAAAGTTCTGTTCTGCTCGGCTTCGTTATTTTTTAACAGATAAACTAGATGAGTTTAATGAAACAAAGAGCAAGCAAACAAGAGCTAGAAGCAAATGCAACCTAGGAATTAATGCTACATCCAGCTAACTGAGCTTTGGAAGGGGACATAGCCAGAATACAGTGTTATTCTTTATCCCTCCTTCCCCCACCCTCTCAGATTTTATATGCATTTTCAAAACCCCCTCAGCATATTGCACTGCATTTAGAAGTTTGTGTTGTGGCATATTATATTACTCTTCTGTATCCTAAAATTACGTTAAAATCATTTGTAGTGTTTGTTGCTTTGTATATTACAAAGTACAAAATTCTTATATTTCACGAGTCAAATATCAAATTAGTCCTTTTATAATATACCTTCAAAAAGCAGTAATCCAGCCATTCAGTGTGAGAGACAATGAACTACAAAGTATTTTATGATGCTATAACACCACCATGCAGGTTGCTAAATAGCAGTACAATACAATTTACAAAGCATAATTATTTCCTTGTATAACAACATTGCTGTTTTTAATGCAAAAGAACATGGCCAGGGCTGTGTCTGTGCATAGAATCCATCTGTTTTGATCAGGCCATCTAAAATACCAAATCAAGAACAACAGACTGGTGAGAAACATATCACCAGAATGGCTTATCCTTGTATAGCTTATTAAAAGTTTCTAGGTGCCTCTGGTGTGGCATTAGACTTTTTTTCCCCTAATTTTCAATCGTGTTATCTTAGTACTAGAGGTACGCACTGGCCTTGTATCTGTTTTGCAAGTATAGTATGAAAGAATACACAGCAGTATCTAATGCAAGGGGACAGACATTGTTGGGCTACCTACTCCTCTTCTGAACTTATTTTATTCCTGTATTATTGTATCAAAAATGAGTTTTAATACAATACCACAGGAAACTAAGGGGCCTATTCAGAGATTACTTGCACCCCATGGAAGGGTGCTTTTCATGTACTGGAAGTCTGATTGAAAAAACCAGCCCTACATGACTCTCCTGTATACTGTAACTTACACAAAAATGGGTAGTTCTTGAGGTTTCCTGTATTAGTATCTGCTCCTTTGACATGCCTGGCACAAGCCCAACAGGATCTCATTGTGGCATTTTTATTAAGAAAGGGGACTTGGATTCTTTTTTCTCCGTCAGCTGCTGAAATAGGAAGGTTTTAAGAACAAAGGGAAAACTCGTGCCAAGGAGAGAGACAAGAGGATTATTGCTTCCTAAAGAAGGGGGATGTCCCACACACCAAATGACTCACCATCCTAGTGAGCAGACAGGTTTTCAGAGGCTGGTAAATATGTTTAGAGAGAAGTACATTTGGGTGCCATCTTTACTCATTCTTCAAATTGTAATGCTGCACATTTTGGGTTTCAGTATATTGCATTTTAAAACTAATGATGCATTCATTCTCAGAGCAAATCTTATTTCTAAGCCCTAATTTAATAGAATTAAACTCAAAGCTGAATTGGTTTTATGAGATAAAACTCTGAAGTTGATAACTGCATTTAGGAATAGTTCAGGTATTGAGTTTCTAATTTGCTTCCTGAGCATGGAAATCCCTCAGATAGTCAATATTGACGACCTTTAATTGGCAGGAGAGGCTCTTGCTGAGTTTTCTCTCTTCTGCTGAAGGGGTAGGTGCTATAAAAAAGACAGTGTTTCTAGCTGCAAAGGGTCATACTCTTCCTGGCTGGTCACAGTTTTACAGGCTTGAGTTTTGAAACATTTTAAGCTTGGCACCAGTTTCCAACCTGTTCACCACAGTAATAGTCTATGTCAGTAATAGCTTTTTCCATCTGCAGCGAGACAGCTAGCCATAGTCCTCTCCTTTCCTTGAAATCCATCTGTGATTCAGAATCTGTGTTTAGTTCTAGTTATTCCATGTTTGATCCTTGAGTAAATACAGTTAGTGAGCCCATCACACTGCATGCTTTGGTAGAGAAAGATGAATTCTTAAAAATGAGTAGGAACTGCCTGACAGCTGAGCTTATTGGAGTTACAAAGAGATCTCACAAAACTGGGTAATGGGGCAAGAAAATGGCAGATGAAATTCAATGTTGGTAAGTGCAAAGTAATGCACATTGGAAAACATAATCCCAACTATACATACAGGATGATGGGGTCTAAATTAGCTGTTACCACTCAAGAAAGAGACCTTGTCATCATAGATAGGTCTCTGAAAATGTCTGCTCAATATGAAGTGGTAGTTAAAAAGGTTAACAGACTGTTAGGAACCGTTAGGAAAAGGATAAATAATAAAATTGTAAATACCATAATGCCACTATATAAATCCATGGTACATCTGTATCTTGAATACTGCATGGAGTTCTGGTTGTCCTATCTCAGAAAAGATATATTAGAATTGGAAAAAGTACAGAAAGGGGCAACAAAAATGGTTAGGGGTATGCAGCAGCTTACATACGATGGGAGATTTAAAAGCCTGGGGCTGTTCAGCTTAGAAAGGAGACGACTAAGGGGGGATGTGACAGAGTTCGATAGAATCATGTGGAGAACGTGAATCAGGAAGTGTTATTTACCCCTTCACAAACACAAGAACCAGGGGTCACCCAATGCAATTAATAGACAGCAGGTTTAATACAAACAAAAGGAAGTACTTCTTGACACAACACACAGTCAACCTGTGGAACTCATTGCCAGGCGATATTGTGATGGCCAAAAGTGTAACTGGGTTCAAAAAAGAATTTGGTTATGGCTACACCACAGAGCTTACAGCTGTGCCGATGTCACGCTGTTAGTGCAGATGCTCTAAGCCGACGGAAGAGAGGTCTCCTGTCGACTTAGCTACCACTGCTCGGGGGGGTGGAGTAATTATGGCAGTGGAATAAGCTCTCTGCTGACACAGTGCTGTCCACATGGGAGCTTAGGTCGTTGTAACTTAAGTCACTCCAGGGGATGTCTTATTCACACCCCTGAGTGACGTAAGTTGTACCGTGGTAGTGTGTACTTAGCCTTGGATAAGTTCCTGGAGGACAGGTCCATCAGTGGCTATTAGCCAAGGTGGCCAGGGATGCAACCCCATGTTCTGGATGTCCCTAAGCTTCTGACTGCTGGGAGTGGATGACAAGAGATGGATCACCTAATAATTGGCCTGTTCTGTTCATTCCCTCTGAAGGGCCTTGCACTAGCCACTGTCAGAACATGATCCTGGGCTAGGCAGACTATTGATCTGACCCAGCATGGCCGTTCATATGTGCTAATACCAATCATTATTTTGAACAGAGGTATTTGAACAGAGGAACAGCTTTTCAGGGTACGTACAAATCAGGTGATGCGGTGGTGATTCTAGGACATGAAAATTTTTTTAGCTTTATCACTTTCTAGAACAGAAGCCATATCATTTTAAATCATAGAATCATAGACTTTAAGGTCAGAAGGGACCATTATGATCATCTAGTCTGACCTCCTGCACAACGCAGCCCACAGAATTTCACCCACCACTCCTACAAAAAACCTCTCACCTATGTCTGTGCTATTGAAGTCCTCAAATCCTGGTTTACAGGCTTCAAGGAGCAGAGAATCCTCCAGCGAGTGACCCGTGCCCCATGCTACAGAGGAAGGCGAAAAACCTCCAGGGCCTCTTCCAATCTGCCCTAGAGGAAAATTCCTTCCCGACCACAAACATGGCGATCAGCTAAACCCTGAGCACGTGGGCAAGACTCACCAGCCAGACACCCAGGAAAGAATTCTCTGTAGTAACTCAGATCCCACCCCATCTAACATCCCATCACAGGCCATCGGGCATATCTACTACTAATAGTCAAAGATCAATTAATTGCCAAAATTAGGCTCTCCCATCATACCATCCCCTCCATAAACTTATCGAGTTTAATCTTAAAGCCAGATAGGTCTTTTGCCCCCACTGCTCCCCTTGGAAGGCTGTTCCAGAACTTCACTGCTCTGATGGTTAGAAACCTTTGTCTAATTTCAAGTCTAAATGGTGAAGGTACTACCTGCAATTCATTCTGTGCAAGTCCTGAGAGAGCAAATGGACGTTGGACTGAAGTTCAGCAAAATTTCTTAAATTTGGGATGTGTTATTTGTTAAAAATATTTTTCTTCTCTTTATGCTTACACCACCATTTCCCCCAAGTGGAATGAGGCTTTTTCATAAGCAGCTGGTGCATTATTTAATAGATGTGGAATTTTACTAGTACCTGAGTACAATTTGATTTAACTTTGATATTCAGATGTAAACCAGGTTTTAATTTTGTTCTTTTGAAGTATATGGAAAGTACAACCAGAAATGCCAGCTGCGTGAGAAGCTTTTACTGTTAACATTGCAGGTCACTTTGTGTTTGTTTGTTTGTTTTCTGTTCCAAAATTCTTGATCGCACAGATGAAATTGTCAGTCCATTTTTATTATTTAATAACTCTACTTTAGGATAGCTGAGCTTGTAAGGTCTCTGTTCCACTAAACAATCTTTCTGTGCCTTTTTTCCCCCTACAGAAGACTAGATTTTCAAAAGTACTTGGAGTAAATAAATGCAGGCAAATTAATCTGTAAATGTGTGCCAGTATTCACACATGCCTCCATGAGCACAGGATAATCTCTATCTAGGGGAATAGTGATGCATGTTGTTTGAAGCCACTGGTGGTTTTGTTATGTGAAAATGTGCAGGTGAAATGTGCTCTGTGAGATGCTATATACAAGTGTGTTCATTTGACATGGCGGTGCTTGTGCATTCAAACACTTCTGTTGGAAACCAGTTTAGACAGGCCACTCCACAGTATCTCAGCTAAATAGAAAGATCCATTGTCAAACCTGGGGGAATAAATTTGATTCAGGTACCTCCCACCTTAAGTATTTCCATTCCAGGTCCCAGCACTTGGTCTGTCCATGCAGCCAAGTGATAGGGACCCACCAGCTGGATTCAGCTCCAGAATGTCCTGTCTTCCAGCACAGTACATGATGATCAGAGAACCCTTATATTTTTGGCAACAGAATACTTTGTCCCTTCCATGAGATTTTCTGCTTTATTTTGCATTATTCACTTTTTTCTTTACTTAGTTGCCTTCAACTCTACTTTATTTCCCAACCCTCCAGCACAGAGATTATAGGTGGCACCTGGAGGCCAGACAGAGTAGCAGTAAAGCCAAGGAAGGCGGGGCCCAATGCTAGAAAGTGCACAGTGGGAAAGGACCATGGCACACTCTGGAGTGAGGTTAAATCCAGCATTGGTCACCAGGGCTCCTCTCACACTCTGAGAGAGAATCCCTGGGAGGGGCTACTTCTCCCAAATCATGTAAAGTACCAGTGCTGGTGGCCATGGGGAGAGGGAGAGGGAAGGAGTCTTCCTCTCTTCAGGCTCCCTGTTACAGCAAGTGATGAACTGCGTGTGAGGCACAAGAAAAGCAGCAGCAGAGCTATGGAGGTAAATGTTACTATTCCCTTCAGTCCGCGGTGTCTGACACCCACTGATCAAAGAGCAGCATCCAGGCTGGCGGAGGGATGTAGCTGGCCTTGTGTCCTCAGACAGGGCTTCCCAAACGATAATGTATTAGGTTATAATATTAATTGTTAGGGCCCCTAGAGCTCCTACAAAGGCCTCTTCTTATGATTTAAGATCTAAATTAATAGATAAAGCAACCCTAGGCAGGGCTGTCCCTAGTGGGGTGTGGGGCCCGGGGCAGAAGTGATGGATTGTCTCTTCTGTGCCCCCGAAAGTGCAGGGCCCGGGGGCAGGGTGGGGGCAGAAGTGATGGATTCATCTCTTCTGGGACCGACGACGCTGGCCAATAGCGCTGGCCCCTGGGGCCCCCCAAAGCATGGGGCCCGGAGCAGTCGCCCCAATTTGCTCTACCCAGGGGACAGCTCTGACCTTAGGTATAGCTAATATACTCCTCTGATGCGAATGTGGGCATGACAGGCAGCAAAAAGATAGCATGAACTTTAGCAGCCTTTGTCTCTTAAGCCACAAACTTTCTTGGCAGAGCAAAACCAGCAAGGAAAATCTACCCTTTTTTCCCTTATTTAACAAAAACAACAAAAAAGCCAACCTGCGAGTCAATAGAGAGCCTGCTCAGGATGCATTCAGTCCCAGTATATTTGATCCTCCGCCAAATAGGGCCTTTTCTCCATAGAAACCCTTTGCTTGCTTGTATGTTCCATTAGTATTTTGCACAGCTTTGAAATTCACTCTGAAATGCAGAAAACAGTTCGATAGGTCACAAAGGGGGTCAACCAGTGGGATTATCTAACGTCCATAGGAAAAACTGTAGCACACCCAAAATGAGGGAGACACTAAAAAAGATCTCTTTCCAGGACCATCCACATCCCCAAATACAGTACATTATTCATGGCATATTGAATTTGGAATTGCATCAATGAGGACTACAATGCAAAAGGCCTGTGTTCATTCTCTAGCGTCATGGCATAGCAGCCCCGTTCTGCATCTCTCTGTTCTGTGCTGAAAAGGTATGCATAATCGCCAGAGCAGATCCACGTTTTTACAAAGTCCTATAAAACGGACACTGTCCTTTGCAGATGCAGGTTTTGTGTGTGTTGGCCCACAAGTGCTAGACTATCCTTAAACTTATTCGTTCACCTCCTATGTTTTTTACACACTGCTTTCTGTCTTCCACTTTATTCTCTAGCGTTTTGGAAATCTCACTTGCAGTCACATCCTAGCTGTACTGGACCAGAGAACATGTATTTGAAGGAGAAAAGAAAATGTCCATGCCTGTTCATTTCATTTCTCTCAAACAACTTGTCCTCTGATCCAGGCCCACCTTCATCTTATTAGGAGTGGTATCTTCCTTTCTCTCAGCATTCGCCAGTCTTCATTTGTTTTGTACATAGTTGTCACGGTGTGGCTACCATTTGATATTTTATGCCCTTCATGTTGGTATTAACTGTGTGCTCAATTACAGCACCTGGCGCAAAGGGGCCTGAATCGGATCAGGGCCTCACGGTGCTACTGTAGCTTAAATATTTATAAGAACAATTCTGGAACTCAACCCAGTGGGTGGGTTCCTTTCATGGCTGCCTCCAAGCTCCTGGAAAGGGGACTCAAGCAACTGTAGTGTATCACATGACAGGCTGTTTCTAAGAAACATTTTCCTTTCTCTCTGCTAAATTTCCCCGTAGTTTTCCCATGGAAAAGTGTTCTTCCCTTCCCAAAACTCTGCTCTGCCTTATTGCTGCTCTTTTGTTTGCAGAGGTAGCTGCCTGTTAATGGTGGGTGAACCATTTACTGTTCTGACAGTCTGAAAAGCACTTGAGAAACTTTCAAGGTGAACGGTGCTACGTTCATGTAATGTGCTTATGTTTACTTGTTTAATATATGCTTTTGTTATTAAATGGGTGGTCATAAGAAAGGGCACAAAATTTGGGATTAATTTGGAGTCATCTTTGACATGCATTTCTGCATGTGCCTTTGATTATCTATTCCTTTACTAGACTGCATTCTTCAGAGGCCGCTTGCAAAAGCCTCCCACCTGCACTCATGAGAAGAGAGGTGAACAAAGGCAGGTAAAAAAAGAAAACAGGTTGGAAAAAAGCGAGCCACAGTTTGTTACAGTGAGATGGATATTAGCCCTGCCATTTGCAGTGGAAAAACGACCTGAGCCACTAAATAAATAATGGACTAATAAACGTGGGTGCACCATGCTGACACACAGTAGCCATGCACATCTATTCACAGACACAGTTCTTGATGGTATCTCTTAGCAACTCAGCTTGACCCATTTCAGACCTTGGGTTACTACTTTGGTACAGTGCAGCTTAAGCTGGGCTTTTTACTTCTGTTCACACTTTGTTTTTGCAAGGGACTGAATGCTTTTTTTCTTAGTGGAAGCTCCTCATTCAAAGGAGTGAAATGGGAAGAATTGAGCGACGTGATGTGGTATATACTCTGTTAAAGGAAGTGCTCCTCTTTTGCAAATACTGGGTTTTGTTATAAAGGGTTAGTGTTTACTTGATTTTGGGTTTCATTTTTCATATATGGCTTCATTTGCACAGTGAAAGAACTCTGTTAGTTTTCTCATGACAGGTCTGTGTATAGCTACGTACAAATCTCAGGTGGCCGAACATTATGGTGACAAGACTCGAATTCCTAACGTGTAAAGATTTAAGACACCAGGCAGAGATGCTCACAGGAAAATTGGGCTTCCTCATTATGTTAATGAGATTTATTGTAATTCTCCACTCATTGCTGTGGGTGCCTTTACTAATTTTAAAACACATTCTAAAATATTGCACTAAATTAAATAATGAAAATGCCGCTACCTCCACCACAATCATACCTGCACCTGTGCTGACCATCACATCCCCGTTCTTTCTCCAGACCTTTCCGTCTGCCCCCTCCTCAGATACCTGGGCCCTGCAGACCAAGGGTGGAAACAGGTTCCAAAGAGGAAGCTCCTTCCCAAGCCCTGCTGCCAGCCCTCTTGCTTACCTTGGGTATAATGTTTAAGCTGGTTGGAACCGTAGGCCAGGGTAGCTGGTGCAAGTTCTGCAGCTGAAAGAAAGGGCCCCACGCATCATCTGAGGTGCAGGTGGAAGACATCTGCTTTTGGTCACTGCTGCTACTGGAGCAGTCTGGGAGCCCACAAGCTTTTCGTTTATGCCCCTGGTTACAGATGGCAGGAGCCCACTCCCTTTATCAGAAGTTAGAATCCTCCGCATGCTTCCAGGTGTTTCCCTAAACCATCCAAAATTACCTCCCTCTTATCTGGACTGAGCTTCCGCCAGCTAGCACTCATGCAAGCCCCAGGCTCGTTCAGACCCACTGTTCTGTTCTACTTCGTATATAGGATCAGAAGTGACGGAGACATAGTTTGGTGTTCTTAGCAAACTAGACATTGCAAACCAAGTCTCCTAACTAGTTCTCCCAGTGGCCTCGTGTGCACGGTGAGCAGGTGCTGACTGGGGTGATGAGCTAGAATTGGTTGCTGTTTCCTGCTGTCACGGGGAGTTCCCAGTCTGCATTATCCCAAATTAAAGTTTCTTTTCTGCTTAAATATTATCATGTCTTCTGTTTAGCTATAAACAGTTGCAAATGATAAATAAATCAATATTTGTTACTGTTATGATGCACCAGCATCTATCAGCTACGCGTGGAATGATTTATAGAGTACAGCATTTCAAGCCTGACCCTTGCAGGTCTCAGAAAGCACTTAAAAAATAAATTTACCCTGGCCTCTCTCACCCCATTTCAAAAAGGGTGACAAAGATGAAGTAATTTATAAGTCACACTTTTATTAATGCTTTTAACTTTCATATACTTGGCTTTGTTGCCCTCTGAGCAGCATAAGTGCAGCTCCTGGTCGTATGGTAACCTTCAGTGCTTTGAGGGGGTTTTGTACAAATGATCAACTCATAAATAGGTGCTGCGCTCCACATTATCCTGCCATAAATTCACAGGCCCGTTCAAGTACATCAAGAAAGAGCAAGTTGAACTAGGCATTTTGCTCTGAGTTTACAGACTAATGCAGTGCTAATGAGCAGCTGGGCAAAGGGTTTCCAGAAGCATGTCTAATGCTTTATATTGTGATAACCTGCTTATTGCCTGGCTGGAGTAGACTTATATAAAGCAGGAATGAAGTGGACAATACAGTTCCATTTTAGTGACTTCAGAACTGCAACCCAAGGAAGGCTCTTTGAGTGGAAATACATGGTCTGTCTTGTCTGTGATGTTAGACATCATTAGGATATTTGATGTAAAAGAATACCAAGGAAAGCTTCAAGAGATTGTAACAGATAGTTATTATACACAAGAGATTCTTGAAAAGCTGGTGGGCAGTGAGACCAATGCTGCTAATCCTGAAAGTCTCAGCAACAGGGCCTTCAAGCAAATAACTATGTGGAAAAAATCTAGGGTCAAATTCTGCCCATCTCCCCAAAGTTTGGGTTATTGATCTCTGCACTCAGAATTGCATTGGAGTTGTATAGGAATGTTGATTTGAATAAAATAATCAACATCCCTAGTATATTAAGAGGTTATAGGAATTGGATGAGAATGGCAAAATGCACATGGGTAGCAGAATCAGAAAGAGAGACAGACAAGTTCTTCCAAGCAGTGAAGGGAAAAGGGGTTAGTGCATACATGATGTCAAACTTGATTTATAAATTATATGCTTTTAAATGAGAAACAAACTGAAAATTAGAATATACGTGCTCTAATTTGGAGCTTTAAAAAAAAAATCCTTCCCCCCGCCCCCAGTTCAGTGGAGGAAATAAGTGAGACAGCGTACACATTATAGCTACATCCGTATCAGTTATAGCTACAGCAAAATGACATGAGTTGTGAAAAGTATTCAGTGTCGGCCTAACCCTGCTCTGATTTAAATCAATGGTAAAACTCCTTATAAAGCTGTGGTTACGTTGCCAGATTAGGCAGGATTCAGACAGATAAAGTATCACTTTGGTTTAAATTACATTTGTACAGCTAATAATAGATTTTAGCAAACATTAAAACACAACACCTCAAACAAAGGACCAAATCTGGCCTCAAGGCAGAACACACCCATAGGAGAGAAATAAGAGCTGCTTAAGCACGTGCCTTCTGTCTTTCTAGTGGCCCCTTGAATGTCAAATAATGTATTGTGTCTGAGCTGTTCTAATGACCGTTGGAGTTATCAGCAAAGAAAAGGCGCAATTCACTGGAAGAAACTTGCATATCTAAATAGTTTTCCAGCTAGTAGGGTAGAGTTGTGAGGTAAAAATACTTTTCGTTAAGGTGCATGTAAAGCTTTTGGTAAAAATACTCAAACTAGTTAAGGAAATGTTTATACTACCAAGATGTGCACAAGATATAGTTTGTCTGGGTATTTTTTAGAGTCGTGGTAATGACAAGAGTTTGCCTTACTGTTAGATGTTTAAATTAGCTCATAGTAATACCTGGTATGAAAACAAATCGTTTTTGTTTGTGGATAGTTCAAAATTGACAAAATCCTTGCCCCAAAGAAGTCAGCCAGAATATTGCCATGGACTTCATGGAGTCAGGATTTCACCCATTGAATGGATCCTTTCCCGATAATCCTCCAGCAGGGGTATATTATTGTCAGGGGACCATCTAGCATTCCCAGGTTGGGAGCATCAATAGAAAGTGTATGCACTGGAGGGGAAAAAATAGTTCACAAAGCACAGGCCACTGGTGCTTTAAGCAACACACTCTTCTAGCATAAAGAAAATAAAGACTAGAGTGAGCACTCCTGGTCAGTCTGATTTATCTGCTGCTGATTTAGAACGACAATACAGCTTGAGTTTCAGTGGCTGTGCAGGATGGAAGGCACCACCGAAAAGCCTGGGTTTGACTAATGATGGAACTGGTGGACTTAGGAAAGGGAAGAAGGAAAAAATCCTGTTTGAAGTGTTCCTGGGAATTCTCCAGAAAGGAAGGGAGAATAATGCTTTTTGTCTCTGTGGTATGTTTCTGGAAGAATTGGCGGATTAATGGAAGGTCCTTGAAGTCATAGGATATGATCGATCCCTGTGCCTGAAGGCAGACTCTTAATTTTGGATCAAGGAGCTGTGAAATCTGGGGATCCTTGCTGTTCTTGAAAGCTGTGTTTTACATGGACTTCTTCTGAGCCAGGGGACTCATTCAGTCCAGAACCTGCTGATTCGCACTAGGGTTCTCTGCATGTTTTCCAACAAAAGGAACTGGGCCTCAGCACAGCTGCATGGGGGTACTGGAATTGCTGGCATACTCTCTACCTCTCCAGACTAGGTAGGAATAAAGTCTCAGGTGGCATATCAGACACCCCATTGGAGCAGGGTAATGAAAATCTGATGTGGTGGATTTAAGGAGCCTTGCTGGTGTGACACCACATATTGTACAGAAAGTTAGTTTATCAATTGGAAAGAAGGTAAGTTTGGCTTTTCCATTAATGTTTCCTGTTTTAAAATTTGCACAGTTATATTAATTAGAAAAAGCCCTGTCCAGAGTTAAAGTGAAAAGCTGTTTTAATTTTAAAAGGTTTAGAAAAAGTGACTTTTGTGTGGTCTACGTGATCCATGTCTAGATTTTGAAAGTTTTTATTGTGATTTCCTATTCTCAGCCAGACCGTCACTTGCTGACATCCCTGGAATCTCATTTACAACCCTTGTCAGAGCAGTAGAAAGTGTTTTTACAGACAGTCAAGATACTTAGGAAGATTTTACTGGATTTGTGTTCTGTGCTTATGTTAGAGCTGTAATGGCAGGTTTGATTTGAGAGTTATCAAACAATCCTGAAACCTCACTTCAGTAGGAGATAGATCTCAATACTTACCAGTTACCAACTCGTCTTTGTGCTTATCGGTGCCAGGGAGTTTATCAAACTTTTAATTTTTCTTCCCCCCTCCATTCAAGTGGAAAGTATGTTTTTTAAGACAATTCATTTTAGTATTGTGTTTGGAAATGTCAGCATCTGTTAACCTTGAACACCTGTCTCTTCAGTGGCTGGTAACTGAGTCTATGAAAACTTCTGTATCTGATTTTAACCTGTTGCTGCTGGCTGTGTGGTTAGTTTAATATAGTGTTTCAAATATGTTGTATTTTTGCGTGACAGCAATTTATCTTTGCAAGGGTGACTTGTACCATTAGTATAGTGAAACCTACATTGAACCCCTATTCAGTGATCCGACAAAAATGGTCACTTTGGGGGGTTAGGTCTTTTAATGAGATTTTACTTGAATAGCTGCACGAATCCCATAAAATATTAAACTGTACTGATTTGAATAGAATGCTCTTTATAAAACACAATGCAAACTTGGAAGTACAAGTATGAATTAAAACTGGTTTGAATGTAAGGGTCATTTTCCTCTGAAACATATGTCTGCCAGTTACTCTAAACAAAGGAGAAACAAAACCTGCTGTCTTCTGGTTTCAGTGTGAGTACTTTAAAACCAAACACAGAAGTAGGCAAAGTGCAGAATCTCCTATGTGCAAACTCTGGGTGTACTCTGAGCACTGAAGTCTAATTGAGTTTGTGCGCTCTCTTAGGGGAGAGTATTGTTACATCTGGCGTCAGTTCTAGGTTGCCTTTGATTATATTAGTTACCTCCACTTGTGAGGTAACTCCCTTCTCTTCATGTGTCAGTATAGTAATGCCTGCATCTGTCATTTTCACTCCATGCATCTGAAGAAGTGGGGTTTTTTCCCCAGAAAGCTTATGCCCAAATAAATCTGTTAGTCTTTAAGGTGCCACCGGACTCCTTGTTATTAGTTAAATGGTCACTTAGTACAGGTAATATATCATTGCACACTGCTTGGAGATACCTTGGGGTTGTCTCACAGGGCAGGGGGAGGGATAACATAGGTTTAATGATAATTGTTTCCCATATACCATACTTACCTCAGCCAAGGAAGTCAAGCAAAGATAGAGAGGAATGCTGTTTGGAATGATTGATTGACAGCGGCTTCTGGGAATTAGAACATATTTTATTTTCTTTCTGACTTGTTGATTGTGGCAATGCGGATGTTCCCCACT
The DNA here is from genome assembly GCF_015237465.2 of Chelonia mydas. NCBI lineage: Eukaryota > Metazoa > Chordata > Testudines > Cheloniidae > Chelonia > Chelonia mydas. The sequence goes on from NC_051252.2 coordinate 40,649,902, forward strand.
GAAGGGAAATGAGTTTGTTTTCTGATGAGGAGAAAACAAAGTCAGTGTGACTTGTGTGTCTAAGTCACCTAGCCACTTTTGGGAATCCCACCCATGATCATTGTAAGACTTTTCCTAGTTTGGACTCACGTGTCCTGTAGTTCATAATTTTACTGCTAACATTATTGTGCTATAATGCAGTGCAAGGTGGGGCCCTTTGTCTCCACGGAAGCTGTTACGCCGTATTGCACAGCTGCACGTCGCCGTGTTCCAGGGCTCCGTCAGGGCTTTCAGGTGCCACCACTTCAGACCTGCAGTGGAGCTCCGAGACTGCTGTCAGGTCGTCCAAGACGTGTCAATGTTTAGTGCGCTTTGATGCACCTTCAGGCAGCCACGGAACACCAGGCTACTGCGTTAAATTAAGGCACCTGAATGAATGCCAGCACATTTGGGGATGATTAAAGGCTTTTCTAGCCTTTTTCTCTTTTGTGCTAACATAAAAGAAAAGAAAGAAAATTAAATAAAAAAACCCATCAGCATTGAACAAAAGCAAAGGCTCTGAGGGAAACTGACCTTACTTCTGAATGTCTCTGTTTCTCTGTTCAAGTCAACACATGTCGATAGGTGGTTTTGTATTTTAGAGCCTTCTCAGTCAGTGTAATTCCACTGTTGATAATTTAAATGATGAAGTGGACTCAGTGAGGACAATAGCCGTGAAACAGATAGAACTGTGTTCAGTGCAGGACATAAATCCGTGAAAACTCAAGGCTCTGCCGTTGAGCACCTGAGTGGATTACCAGCTGCACAAGGAAGCCCTGCTGCAGGTGGAAACATTTACTTCCAGCAGCAAAGCAGGAGCATTTAACCGAGATCACTTCAGTTCGATCCTCAGGTCCGTCTCAAAAAGAAAATAGCATAGGGAATGCAGTTCTGCCCCTTTCAGCTGTGCATTGCACCTCAAGTTCTGTCTGTCACATCCCCACCATACGGAAGGACTGGCTGCTTCCAAGGAAAACTCACACACTGTCTGTAGCCAGACTCAGGTCCCTCTTTATTTATTTTCTGTTAGCCATATCGTTAGAGACTGGGGGCAGATCCTCAGCTGGCATGAATCGACCCAGTTCCGTTGACTTCAGATTGGGGCACTTTCAAGGTATGTCTATACTTGAGCTGGGAGGTATAAATTCCAGCTTGAGGACACACAGCCGCACTAGCTCTGTAGAAGTGTAGCTGTGGCAGCAGGTGGGGGCTAGCTGCCCCAAGTACCTGCCTATGATCTTGGCTGGCCCCTGCACACTGCTGCAGGTCCACTCTGTTGTTAGCGTACTAGCGTGCTCAGAACTAGCGTGGGTATATCTCCTCCAGCTGATGTGTGTGTGCCTTCCAGAGCTAGTGTCGACATTATCAAATTTAGGATCTCACTGGTGAAAGATTTGACTGTGTTCCTGACTAAAGCCGGGAATGTCTAAACTTTAATCTCACCCTGCTGTACACTCCCCTTTGTAGTCTTGGAAAATTTACATAACCTCTCTGTCTGCCTCAGCTTCTTGAGCTGTAAGATGGGCCTAATCCTACTGACATGCTATGTGAATGCTGGGTGAGGAGTGGGAACAAATGAGCCCTCATTTAGTACAAAATCAAGATGTTGAGAACAAAATTAATCAAGGGACCAAGGGACACGAAGAGAGAAAATTCTTTAATTGCCTATGCACCAAAGTGAGCAGCCTGGGTAAATAAACAAGAGGAATTGAATTGCTCATTTATGGGCATAAAGTTGCCATAGTTGGTATTATTGAAACCTGGTGGGAATTGTTGCATGAGTGGAATGTTAAAAACAAAGTTTACGTTATCTGTTGTCGAGTCACTGACAACTCGGAAGTGAATGCTTATGGATCAGCGTTCCAACAGATAAAGCACAAGATGGGGGTATTAGTGAGTGACCACCAAACAATACCAGGGAAAAAGATGACCTGCTCCTTAAGCACCTACCTGTAATGTATGTATGCATGTCTCGAAAAAAAGCTGCATGATCATGGGGAACTTCAATCTGAGTGACACATGCTGGAGGCCTCAGCTGCCAGAACTAGAACATCCTTGGAATTTCTAAAAATTATAGATGACACTTTCCTAACTGAAAAAATGTTGCATTCATCACAGGGGGAGTTCTACATTAGACCTTATCCTGACAGATAATGAGGAATTGATCACAGGACTAGAAAAGGGTGGCTGCACAGGAGCAAGTGATCATGACTTGATTATATTTGTTCCATGCAAAAAGAATAAAGTCCAAACCAGTAATGTATGTACTTGGTGTTTTAAAAGGGCCAATTTCAAAAAGCTGAAAACAATTATGAGACAAATCAGCTGGGAGAAAGCATTTAAACAGAAAAATACGAATGGTAATTGGCAACTGTTCAAGAGCGTTTTATTAAATGCCCACAAAGCCACAACTGAGAGAGAAGACTACATTGGGTAAAAACCTGGCTCAGGTGGGAAGTGAAATCAGCTATACAAAATAAATAAACAAATATATAATGTATAAACAAATGGAAAAAATGGAAGTTGGTAGCAATGAATATAAATTAGAAACCAGGACTTGTAGAAAATTGATAAGGAAAGCAAAAGGACAACAAGTGAAATGTCTGGCAAGCGGAGTTAAGAACAATATGAAGGAGTGTTTAAGTATATTAAGAACAAAAATAATCTTAACAATGGCATTGGTCCATTAGTAGATGGAAACGGTAGAACTGTCAATTATAATGTCAGAAATGCAGGGTGTTCAATAAATACTTATCTTCTATATATGGGATAAAGCCAGACAATGTATTTGTATCATATGATTATGATGAAAAAATACTTTCCATTCCAGCAGTAACTAAGGAAAACGTTACACAGCAGCTACTGAAGTTTGACATTTTTCAGCAAGTTTGGATAACTTGCATGCAAGAGTTTAAAAAGAGCTAGCTGAGCTAGCTCTCTGGACCATTACTATTGATTTTCAATAAGCTTTGGAGCACTGGGGAAGTTCCAGAGGATTGGAAGAAAGCTAATGTGCCAATATTTTAAAAGGGTAAATTGGAAGACCTGGATAGTTATAGGCCTGTCAGCCAGGCATCAGTCCCAGGCAAAATAATGGAATGATTGATAACAGGACTTGATTAATAAAGAATTAAAGGAGTGTAGTATAATTAATGCCAAACGACATGGGTTTATGGAAAGAAGATCTTGTCAAAACCAACTGTATTTTGATGAGATTATAAACTTGGTTCATAAAGGTAATAGTGTTGATGTAATATACAGGAGGAGGGGAGATTTAGGTTGGATGTTAGGAACTTTTTCACTAGGAGGGTGGTGAAACACTGGAATGGGTTACCTAGGGAGGTGGTGGAATCTCCTTCCTTAGAGGTTTTTAAGTTCAGGCTTGACAAAGCCCTGGCTGGGATGATTTAGTTGGGGATCGGTCCTGCTTCGAGCAGGGGGTTGGACTAGATGACCTCCTGAGGTCCCTTCCAGCCCTGATCTTCTATGATTCTATGCCTAGACTTCTGTAATTGTATGCAGTGTTGTTGTAGCTGTGTCGGTCCCAGGATATTTGAGCTTACTCAGAGCTCTTCTTCAGGTCTGAGTACGTTTCACAGACCCTGAAGAAGAGCTCTGTGTAAGCTCAAAAGCTTGTCTCTCTCACCAATACAAGTTGATCCAATAAAAGATATTACCCCCCCACACACACACCTTGTCTCTCTAGACTTCTGTAAGGCATTTGATCTGGTGTACCACACGATATTTTGATAAAGAAACTAGAATGATACAACAAAATCAACATGGTACATAATAAATGGGTTAAAAACTGTCTGATAGATCTCAAAATGTAATTGTAAATCACTGAGCAGGTGTATTTCTAGAAGGATCCCACAGGAATCGATTCTTGACCTGAAAGAAAATATAAATTAATTTCTGATAAAGTTTGCAGATGACACAAAATTGGTGGAGTTCTCTATTGTGATCTGTCAGTTGAACCAAGGACTATCTGCTTCATTGTTGCTCTATGGTTAGGAGCTCAGTTCTGTAGATGCAGGATATTTGCAGTCTGATGTATGCTGTGATAGTTTTCACTGTTTGGTCAGTATAAAGACTAGACCTCATACCCCAAATAGAATTGCCATAACAGATCAGATCCGTGGTCCTTGTAGCTCAGTATCCTGTCTCTTGATAGTGGCCAGTACCAATGCAAGAAATTCTGTAATGGACGGTTATGGAATAACCTGCCCATAGAGAAAATATCTTCCTTACCCTAGGTAGTTAGTAGTTTGCATATGCCTTGAAGCATGAAGGTTTATATCCCATAAAAATTTTTATTTTATCTAATCTAACTGTGGATGTTTTTATTAATAATAAAAACATTTTCTTTCAATCTTGCTGAACTCTTGGCTTCAGTGATATCTTGTGACAATTGAGTTCCCAAAGTTATTTTTATACACAATGAAGAATTGCCTCCTTTTACCAGCTTTAAATTTGCTGCATTTTAATTTCATTAGGCGTTCTCTATTTCTAGTGTTATGTGAGGGTAAATGGGAGTTCCTGATTTGATGCCTAGGTCTCTTTCCTGAGCAGTTATATTTAATTTAGATCCTTCCAATATGTGGAAGAAATAATTTGAGTTATTTCTAATGTACATTCCATTTTACTAATCTGCATTAAATTTCTCTGCCATTGTGCTGTCTAATCTTCTAGTTTAGTTAGGTTCTTCTGTCTTTCTTTGCAATTTTCTCCACTTTTGATTGTCCTAGATAATTTTCTATCATTCACAAATTAGCTATTCATCTCTGTTCTAGATAACTGTAGGTGGAGCTGGTAGCCCCCCTATAGTTAAGGTTGCATGACACTTTGCATTATAAGGCCCTGTTTTCAGTTGCTTATACCTTTTCCAAACTGTAATTGTTTGGTTTGAAATTTCCCATGCCAGGTGTCTGCCTCAGATTATTTGTTTGAATTATCAGCTAAAATAGTTCAGCTGTTTCAAAGAATGCATTTCATGAAAAATACATTGTTTTGCCTATGTTAAGAAATCCGTACACTTGTTTAATTGAGAAGCTCTAACACAGATGTGGGCAAACTACGGCCCGCGGGCCCGTCCTGCCTGGCCCGTTAGCTTCCGGCTGGGGAGGCTAGCCCCCGGCCTCTCCCCTGCTGTTCCTTCTCCCCCGCAGCCTCAGCTCGCCATGCCGCCAGTGCTCTGGCCCACCATTCCTGCCGGGCAGCATGGCGACGTGGCTGGCTCCGGGCGGGCGGCGGGGCTGCAAGCTCCTGCCACTCTGAGTGGCATGATAAGAGGGCGGGGAGGGGGGTTGGATAAGGGACAGGAGGTCCCGGGGGGAAGTCAGGGAGAAGGGGGGGTTGGATGGGGTGGAGGTTCTGGGGGGAGCGGTCAGGGGACGGGGAACATGGGGGGTTGGATAGGCGTGGGAGTCTTGGCGGGGCTGTCAGGGGGCGGGGGTGTGGACAGGGTTCGGGGGCAGTCAGGGGACAGGGAGAGGGGGGGTTGAATAGGGGGTGGGGTCCCGAGGGGCAGGGCCGTGGATAGGGGTCAGGGCAGTCAGGGGACAGGGAGAGGGGGGGTTGGATAGGCGTAGGAGTCCCAGGGCGCCTGTCAGGGGGCGGGGGTGTGGATAGGGTTTGCAGGAGTTAGGGGACAGGGAGCAGGAGGGGTTGGATAGGGGGCAGGGTGCCCGGGGGCAGGAAGTCCCAGGAGGGAGCGGTCAGGGGACAAGGAGCAGGGGTGGGTTGGATGGGTCGGGGGTTCTGAGTGGGGCAGTCAGAGGGTGGGAAGTGGGAGGAGGCAGATGGGGGCGGGGGCCAGGCTGTTTGGGGAGGCACAGCCTTCCCTACTTGGCCCTCCATACTGTTTTGCAATCGCGATGTGGCCCTCGGGCCAAAAAGTTTGCCCACCCCTACTCTAACACCACTGGGCTTTGGAGCCAGGAGTTGAAATTTTGTGTGTGTGTGAGAGAGAGAGAGAGATCCTGGTGTCAGGGATGTGCCTTTTGCTATCCCCATGAAAATTCACCCAAATTTGGCTATATTATAAACCTCAGAAAAATCTCAGTTTGCATATGCTCAGTAGACACTTCTTAAAGTTTGGCAGATAACGTCTCCAAAGATTTCACCTGCACTGAGCATGCTCCAGCCCAGGGTCATGTTGCAGCAGTTGAGTCATGAAGAGCTCTGTGTAAGCTCAAATATCCTGGGACCGACACAGCTACAGCAGCACTGCATACAATTAAAGAAGTCTACAGAAGCAGCACCCAGAATGCGGTAGGCATGTTCCAAGCACAGAAGAAGACACAGTCCCTGTCTGAAGAGTAAGCTGCTGAAAAAGGCAAAGACAGAGGAGGGGGAACAGTGAATAGGTAAAAAGGGATCAGGGTGATGACAGCCCACTTCCTACCCCTTTCTTCCACATAAATGAGTAGGGAGGAGAAATAAATAGTTTCTTGAGGTGTCATTGAAGAAGTGGCTCTTGAGGAGAGATTAAAATTAGGAGAGGGGTGTGGCTTTGCAGACTAGTTCAGGAAGGGATTTCCATTCATTGGGAGGGGATGATATGGAACTTTACCTTTCCTCTTGCCTACATAGTTAGGGGTTTGTATCGCCAATAAACAGTGTAAAACCTTCTGGAGTACCCAAGAAACACAACCATTGCACTACCCTTCTAAAGAAGGCTCAGTATTCTTTGTGTGGCCAGTCCACTCCGCTCGTCGGTTTGGCAGGGGGTGGCAGTGTGATCATGACCTCACCTTACTCCTGTTCCTCTCTCTCCTTTGTGCTGACTTGTGGTGCTAACAAGGCGCAGCATTTATGCTCAGCAGGGTTCCAGGACTGAAATGAGCACCAGCCTATTTGAAAGGGGTGTTAGATGGGGGAAAACTCTTTGGATACTTCCCATTTCCACTTCTGCACCTGTGCAGTGGCTGTCCACAATTTGGCCTGCAATGTATATCTGAGGTTGCTCCTGAGAACAATAACATTTGAGTCAGATATTTCTATTTGTGAAGCCCCATCTACGCTTTTATGCTGTGACCAACCCAGCGGAGTCAGAGCACTTGATTTAAAACCAATCCAGGCTAATATGATCCAATAATACTAATAATGAGCAAAGCAGTGCTTAGTAGTTATAGTACTTAACATTTATTAATCCTTGCAAATCCATTTGAAGTAATCAATGTAAATTTTATCAGAGTTGATGTGCTTGCAAAGCTCCATTACCGTATTATCTAGCACCTCAGAAACATTCATGGAATTATTTGTGCAACACGAATGTGAGATGTGAGTTAGGAAAGTTTTGTCCCCATTTTACAGATGGGGACCCGAGGCACATCTCTGGCTCAAGTTAACACAGGCAGTCTGTGGCCAAGCCTCAAGTTGAATCCAGGTTTTCTGAATCCTAGTCCAGTCCCTTCAACACAAGACACTCTTCGGTCTCCATGTAACAGGAGAAGCTCTGCGAGGGTAATTGACTTTCTGAAGGCTGACCAGCAAATCAGTAATTGAACTGGGATTTCCAGAGGAATCAGGATCAGTTTACTGCTGCCTCTTCTTTGGTCCCTGCCACCTGTTGATTGGAATGTAATTTGTAAATGCTATTTTACAATACTTATTCTCAGTTTAAATTATAGCAACCTGAACCAGTTTCAAACTGTATTTAAAGCTATTTCTACTAATATGGGGCCTTTCACTACACAGTATTTTTCTAGATCTTTTTAGAATGATAAGCACTCACTCATACAAGGTGGAGAAATGCCACAGTGCTAGTTAGTTTTGATTATATGATTCCATTGTATTTGTGTCAGAAGCGATATCGAAACTGTCGCAGGGAACCAAGGGCCTTGGCTGTAGCGCATGTTTGATGGGACTCCCTATCAAGACCGCTCGAAGTGCCAAACAACATGAAATGCATCTTGCTCTTGTCACTTGCACTAATAGAAACCTTCACATTAACCACAGTTCTTTTCTACTTTCCCTGGCTTCTTGTCAGGGAAATGAGGGAGGAAAAAATTTGGTAATGACCATGCAGAGAATAGCATGAGGACATTTCATATGTCACAGATTTGCATGCCTCTCGCTATTCTGTGTCCCATCATCAGTGACCTTGGAGACCAGTTCTCAGGGATGAACTATTAGAAATTGCTCCACCAGGCTGCAGGTTCTCAGAAATGTTCTGTTCAGTTTTGGAGAAGAATGCTCATTAAAAAGCGAGTTAGTACTTCCTGAAAGCAAACTGTGATTTCCCCACACAGGGAACTACTGCATAGCTACAATGTGCAAAGAAAGGAGAGGCAGACGTCAGCTGGTCACGTTCTGCTCCCTTCCCTTTGGAATGTGAGTGGAATGTGTTTGCTTTGTTTCTTTTTAAACACCTTTTCTTAAATGTGCAACTGAAAAATGTTCTTGTTGTTCCATGCTGCAGCAGTGGCTGCCGCTGCCACTACAGAAACATCATTGCTCATTTAAAACAAAAACCAACAAACAACCCCCCAGCCAGTGTTAACTAAAAATATCCTGGATGTTTTCCAGTCTCAGTTCGTTACCATTATATTCTCCTGCTACTACCATGGACTATGAATCACTGAAATGGTTCTGGAGATGTGGTAGAGGTTCTTTGTCATCATAGAAGTAGTTGCTTTAGATTTTTTTTTTTAATCTAACCTACTCTCATGTATATTCTGGAAACAAGGCAGGGGGCATTGAACAGTAATATTCTCATGGCCAAATCCTTCCTTCAGTTGGAAGCAAAAACAAACACAAAATTATATAGTAGAGATAACTGGCTGCCGTCTGAATCCATGACCATCTGTGGCAGTGATTTAGCTTCTGAGCTTCCAGACTCTGGCGAAAAACAGCCCTTTTCACAATGTTTCAAGGGAGTGTCATTTAATTTGAATTTTGCCCAGTTTTCTGTGTGCATCATCATTTTAACTAGGGTGTACCACTGGTATTAAAGATTGTATCTGGCAAATTTGTCCATGTTTTCTATGGCACTGTGATGCTGGTGAAGACTCTTGCATATCTCCCGGACCGACACCCCGCCCCGCCCATGAATGCCTATGTTGGAAATAAGAACAGGAGGACTTGTGGCACCTTAGAGACTAGCAAATTTATTTGAGCACAAGCTTTCGGGAGCTACAGCTCACTTCATCAGATGCATTATTATTGGAGAGAAGCAGACCCTGATGTCTGGAATCAACAAGTGTAAACTTAGGTATTTTGATCATATCAGGCATAGAGATAGAAATAACCTTAAGAAAGTTATAATAGAAGGAATGGTGGCAGGTCACTGTACTGGGGAAGACCAGCAAAGAGATGGATATGTGGTATGTAGATGATCAATGGGAGGTCAGCTGCTGAGTGCTCAAAGCTATGGATCAAGAAGGTTTCTTCTGTGATGTCACTAATATTCAGATATGAATAAATGGATATAATTTACTTATTTCCATCCTATGGGAATCATTCACCCAGTGTGCTTTATTGCATTTGCTACAATTTATTATTCTTGTATATATAGAGTATATGAAGACACTTGAAGATTTCCGTATAACTGGTAGAAAGTGCTGACAAAAATAGCGTAGGGCTGCCAGAAAGGACCTCAGACAGGGATTTCATTTCCTGTCTGTTGTGTTTTATGTGCAAGAATTCAAACAGATATGAGCGACCTGCAAAATATTCTGTGTATTAGTGTGGATGCTTATCCCAACCTCTTTGACCCTATAGTTGGGCTGGAAATCTTTTGAGATCTTGCTTTTTTGTAAAATTTCAAGCAGTTTTTGGTTTTGGCCAGAAATATCCCATCGTCAGCATTTCTCAAAGAATTTCAGTATAGTTGTCTAATCCAGGCTAAGAACAGTGAGTGAAAGAGATTTAGCAAAATATTTAAAAGCAAAACTAAACAGTTATCCCAAAATCTGTACCATTTATTTCTAACTTAAAATGAGCATACACTCCGTACATGCACACGTTAATTCTTCACATGCAGAATAGGCACTTCCCCCCGTAAAGTATTATATCCTGAAAAGAATACTTCTGATAGGAAACTGACAAGAAAATGAGGGAGGCCAATGGCCTTGCCCTGTTTTGCCATCCTTTAGATTGAGAGTTGCCAACACCAGCCCCTTCCTTTCTTAAACACAGAGTTTGTCTGCAGCTGACTGGCTCTTCAGAACACCTGCTATTTTTTAGGGTGGATCTGCAATCGCAGGTGACACATCCCACCTTCAGCCTAGCTCATATTTAGCTCCAGTGACATTAATAATGCAGAGCGAATAGCAGCTGCTATTTTAATTCTCTCATAGATTCACACTAGGGTGACTGGACATCCCGATATTTAACTCTTTGTCCTACATCCCGAATGATGTATGATAGGGACACCATTTGTCTCGATATTGTAGGGTTGCTTGCCAGGTGTCTGGTTGGCACAGGGCTGGCAGGCTCCCTACCTGGCTCCAGGCAGCTCCCTGGAAGTGGCGACAGCTCCCTCTGGGTTCTAGGCGCAAGGATGGCCGGGGGGGCTCTGTGTGCTGCCCCCACCATGAGCGCCTGCTCCACAGCTCCCATTGGCTGTGGTTCCCGGCCAATGGGAGCTGCGGGGGCGGCTGCCTAGCTGTGCCTCTGCCTACGACCCAGAGGGAGATGTTGCCATTTCCGGGGAGCTGCCTGAGGAATACCCTGCCTGGAGCCAGCACCCCCTCCCGCAACCCAACCCTGAGCCCCCTCCTGCACCCAAACTCCCTTCTGGAGTCAGCACCGAACCCCCTCCCGCGCCCCTGCCCCAGCCTTGAGACCCCGCTGCAGTGGGAGCCAGGGCCATTTGCCTGTAACCCGTGGCTTCCTAGGACTGTGTGCCCCTCCCCCATGGGTCTAGTATGGGGGCTGTGAGCCTGTGGCTCCCCCACCCCCCATGTGTCCTGATACTTTAGTCTTGCGATCTGGTCACCCTAGTTCACACTTCCTAAGTGTAAAAAAGAACAGTGAAGAGATGCATAATTATCCCCACAATTTGTGGGTTCTTATGTAATTAGACAAATAAATTACATATTTACGTGAATGGGATTTTTGTTAGAGCTGGCCAAACAACTGATTTTGGTTTCCTGACTGTTCCAAAACATTGAAAAAAAATTCATTAAAGGTCAAACCGAAAGCGAAAGTTGTAGACATTTTTGGTGAATCTAAAAGTAAAAAAAAAAAAATTTATTTGGATGGAACAAAACCTTTGTTCAACCCAAATTAAATGTTTCAGTTCTATTTTGAGCATTCGTTAATATTTTTTATTTTAAAATGTCCTTTATTTTATTTTTATGAAAAGTTATTTTGCTCTGAAAAATTGAAAATATTTCATTATAAAGATGTCAGAACAAAGCATTTTAGATATTTTTGAATTTTTTTTTAGTTTTTTTTTTAAACCAAAAGAATTTGGCAAAATTGATATACAGTTGGGAAATGTTTTGGTGTCATTGAATCTGAATTGTTCACTGGAAAAAAGTTTCAGACAAAATTTTTTGCCCGACTTTTGCAATAGTATTAAAGCAATAACTCTTCAGTCAGAATTACTAAGTAGCCCACTCACACCATCCTTGTGCCATCCCCTCTGGAAAGGCTAGTAAAACAGTCCTGCACTAGGTCGTGAAGAGTTTTTGTTGGCTCAAAAGAAGACGCGAGTTTGAGTCACTGAGCCCTCCTCTGTTAATTAATGGGTTTGCTAGCTTCAGTATCTTAACTGGTGTCAACTGTCCCAGTAGTAAATGAGGAGAGAGAGGTGGTTTTTCATTTAACCAGAACCCCAACCATATTAGGTTTTCTTGATTAAAACTAACACCTTGAATTGTTTCAGGAAATTAATTGCAGTCCCTGCAGATCAAAAGGGGCTCTCAAGAAAGCAGACTGCTACATCTTGCATGGGATAATGGACCTAATGGAGCTCAGGTGTAGCCTCCTGTAGAGCACATTGCAGTGAGCCCATTTTGTGGTGAGATATGCAAGATTGAATAAAGTGAGATTGTGCATTTGAAAGAACCTGCCCCATAGCAGTTAAGATGCATGTCAATTTAGACTATAGGAAAAATATACTGAATAGTAAGTAACAGTGAAGAAAGAAGCAAAGCAAGATAACATAGATAACTATTTTAAAGGCCAAACTAAACCAGAGCTTTACACAAACTGACATACATTCTTCAGGTACTATGAAAAAAGCATAAATTATCATAGACTGAAACCGCTTGCCAGCCTTTCTCACATTATCCTACACTGTTTATTTTTAACACAGGCACTTTCTGTCTTATACACATTGTGTTTCTTTTCATAATGTGAATGGGGATGACTTGGCTATCGGAGATATTATCTAGTTCCTAGTTTATCCTTTGAATTATTCTCAATCCTATGGGTTAGAATACAGCTAAATTTCTTAAATGTAAATAAAATGTTAGATGTTTTCATATTTATATTTACTGCAATGCACCACATAGTTTGATTAACATAACTATAAAAACAATATTGCAGACTTGGACACTATATTTGTACATTTCTTGACATCAACTAAATCT